>NC_090030.1:33332616-33640116 GCF_037176765.1 Anolis sagrei | reverse complement strand
TTTCAAAGTATGCATGTATGTTTAAAATGCCGTAGCTATGTGCCGAGTGTAATGTATTCCTGTGTGGAAAGAGTTAACTGAACAATGGAAGGAATGGCATGCCTAGAGAGGTCATAAATCAAGTGTGTAGAACAAGTGGACGCAGCTTCGTTGTACGTCATACGTCACTCTGGAATGCAGGAGGTGTAGACTAGTGCTGATAATAGTTGAAGAGTTCGCGATGTTACAATTGTATGGAAAAGAAGCAAGTTTACGATGTGCTGAGTGCAGAGGTGGCCCTAGGTAATTTTCAATGGTAAGCAAACAGTATTTTGGTCTACCAATCACTCACATATATTTTCTGTTCATTGTGGGAGTTCTGTGTGCCATATTTGGTTCAATTCTATCATTGATGGAGTTCAGAATGCTTTTTGATTGTAGGTGAACTATAAATCCCAGCAACTACAACTCCCAAATGTAAAGGTCTGTTTCCCCCAAACTCCCATCTGTGTCCACATTTGGGCATATGGAATATCCGTGCCAAGTTTGGTCCAGATCCATCATCGTTTGAGTCCACAGTGTTCTCTGGATGTAGGTGAACTACAACTCCCAAACTCAAGGTCAATGCCCACCAAACCCTTCTAGTGTTTTCAGTTTATTATGGGAGTCCTGTGTGCCAAGATTGGTTCAATTCCATTGTTGGTGGAGTTCAGAATGCTCTTTGATTGTAGGTGAACTATAAATCCCAGCAACTACAACTCCTAAATGACAAAATCACAAAAAATTTGAGTGAAGGGCATACATTGGGTTGTTAGGTGTCTTGTGTCCAAATTTGGTGCCAATTGCCCCAGTGGTTTTTGAGTTCTGTGAATACCACAAACGAACATTACATTTTTATTTCTATAGATTGAGGACGCACTAGCTTCTCATTATGAGGATTAACAGGGAAATCAAGGAAGCCTGTTTGCAAGACCTGAGTAGTACAGCTGTTGATAGAGGCCTCTTCCTCGTAGGGTCACCAAAAGTCAACATTGATAGAATGCAATTAAGAAGAAGAACAAGTTTATTTTAGACAGAACTCAACCCATAGTGATGGAGGACCATTGCATTGTTTCGAGCCACGCTCCCACTTAGCCACAGCGATTTCCTATATGTCGGTGGCATTCCAGTGGGTGAGCGTCAGCAGATCGCGCTGGCCTGTCAATGCTATTGAAGATGCAATTAGACACTATTGAATGTGGGCAAGTGAAATTGGAGTCGTTTATCCGCTGTGAAAGCCAGGGAGGCCCGGGGGACGTATAGACCTGTCATACACGTAGAAAAGGTACCATTCGGGGCCCACCCCACCCACCCACTCACCCCCAGCCTGCCTATGCCATCGCTTTGCGCTTCATTTAACTCCCATCCCCTTTAGCAACTGTCATGTTAATTAGTCAGATGGTTAAAGTTAATGATCTATTTCATTACGGTGTTGTCTTCTCTAACTGATGCATCGCTTGCAAGTGTTAGTGTTTTAAAAACGCAGTCTTTGCAGCTCTGTCAACATATTTCTCGGCTGGAAAAAAAGAAAGAAAGACCGACTCCCTGAATTGACTTGGAGCGGAGGGAGGAAGAAAAGAAAACCACTCCGGCTGAGAATCAAAACCTCTCCAAGGCCTTCAAGCAGTGGTTTAGATGCTGTTATGGTATTAAGCTGCATTGTTTTTAATATTAATGAGGTTTAATACTGGGTTGTTGTAGTTTTTTCGGGCTGTATGGCCATGTTCTAGAAGCATTCCCTCCTGACATTTCACCCACATCTATGCAGGTTTCCTATGAGGCAATACCGGCTAAGCAGTGTAATTACTCCAGTGGTGTGGGACGCAGACACCCCGTGATAATGTGGCATGTCTCATGAAGAGCCACATCCACTGTTTTAGCGTGGTGAGATGTGTTCCACACTGGGTATGCATGGGGCCTGTCTTATTTCCCTTGGAAGGGTGTTCCAGAGACGGGGGGCCAGCACTGAGAAGGCCTTCTCTCTCATCCACACCAATTGTACTTGAGACGGTAGTGGGACCAAGAGGATGTCAGGTGGTGCAATACTGGCTAAGCAGTGTAATTTCTCCAGTGGTGCAGGGTGCAGACACCCTGTGATAATGTGGCATGTCTCATTAAGAGCCACATCCACTGTTTTAGCGTGGTGAGATGTGTTCCACACAGGGCATGCATACTCAGCAGCAGAGTAGCATAGCACAAGGGCAGATGTCTTCACTGTGTCTGGTTGTAATCCCCAGGTTGTGCCAGTCAGCTTTCGTATGATATTGTTTCTAGCATCCACTTTTTGCTTGATCTTCAGGCAGTGCTTCTTGCAGGTAAGAGCACGGTCCAGAGTGACTCCCAGGTATTTGGGTGCGCTGCAATGCTCCAGTGGGATTCCTTCCCAGGTAATGATCCTCAGAGCTCGGGATGCTTGTCTGTTCTTAAAGTGAAAGGCACATGTCTGTGTTTTAGATGGATTAGGGATCAGATGGTTTTCCCTGTAATAGGCAGTAAGAGCACCTAGAGCTTCGGAGAGCTTCTGTTCAACCATCTCAAAGCTCCCTGCTTGAGCAGTGATGGCACGATCATCAGCATAGATGAAGCTCTCTGTCCCTTCTGGCAGTGGCTGGTCATTTGTGTAGATGTTGAACATGGATGGAGCAAGCACGCTCCCGTTCTTCTGTTTCCGCCATCTGCTTCTCTGGCCCTGGAACTCAACAAAAAAGCTCCTGTTTTGTAGCAGGTTTCCTCTGAGGCGGGTGAGGTGGTCGTCCTTTGTGATACTATACATTTTTCTCAGGAGGAGGCCAAGGTGGTTCACAGTATCATAAGCCGCTGACAGGTCTATACAGACATCTCCTGTGATGTGCTGCCTTTCAAAACCATCTTCTATGTGCTGAGTCAGGTTCAGCACTTGCGATGTGCAGCTTTTGCCTTTCCTGAAGCCAGCTTGCTGTGGGATCAGACAGGGGTCCATTTTTTTCTGTAATTCTATGCAAAATAAGTCACTCCAGAACTTTGTAGAGGTGGCACAACAGGGAGATTGGTCTGTAGCTTTTTGGGTCCTTACGGTCTTTGCCTGGCTTCAAGATGGCGATGGCAATCCAGAAGCAACCAGAGATATGAATATACATATACATTTGATGTAGCATGTATCATTTGTTTTAAATTCATAACAGGAAAGTTTCGTGCAAAAGTATGTCCTCGAAAGGGGAACACAAGAGTCCATGGGGAATGATGAAAGGCACAAAATTCATAGGAAAAAGTCTCAGAGGTTCCACTGAGCCAGCTAAGGGAGACCCACCACATTGAGATCAACTCTGGTCCTTTGTCCTTGGAAAACTGTAACTCTTTCCAAGGGTTGGAGCCCAGGGACCAATCTGCTCCCTGAAAGCCCCATGGGGTCCTTGCTGTTGTTAGTGTCCTGGCAAACTGACCAAGACTTAACCCCTATTGTGCACTCTGGTGTCCTTGCCCTTTGCATCATTATAAGTTACTATTTCTTATGGGGGGGGGGGGCATGCTTGGCTTCAACAGGTCTATGAAGACATCTCCTGTGATCTGCTGCCTTTCAAAGCCATCTTCTATGTGCTGGGTCAGGTTCAGCACTTGCGATGTGCAGCTTTTGCCTTTCCTGGTCAGTCGCAAGGCCGAACAGGGCATAGGTTTACAGCCTGTGCTGGATGGGGCCGCACTCCCCTTGAAGGCGCAGGTTCGCAGCTTGGGTGTGATCCTGGATTCATCGTTGAGCCTGGATCCCCAGGTCTCAGCGGTGACCAGGGGAGCATTTGCACAGCTCAGGCTCGTGCGCCAGCTGCGCCCGTACCTTGGGAAGTCTGACTTGGTCACGGTAGTACACGCTCTGGTCACATCCCGCCTTGACTACTGCAACACTCTCTACGTGGGGCTGCCCTTGAAGACGGCCCGGAAGCTCCAGCTAGTCCAGCGCGCGGCAGCCATGTTACTAACAGGAGCGGGACGCAGGGAGCATACAACGCCCTTGTTGTTCCAGCTCCACTGGCTGCCGATCTGCTACCGGGCCAAATTCAAGGTGCTGGTGTTGGCCTACAAAGCCCTAAACGGTTCCGGCCCAAAATACCTGTCTGACCGCACCTCGGCCTATGAGCCCACGAGGACTTTGAGATCGTCCGGGGAGGCCCTTCTCTCGATCCCGCCTGCCTCCCAGGCACGCCTGGCGGGGACGAGGGACAGGGCCTTCTCGGTGGTGGCCCCCCGGCTGTGGAACACCCTCCCTGTGGACATCAGGCAGGCGCCCTCCGTTATGACATTCCGCAAGAGACTAAAGACGTGGTTGTTTGAGAAGGCATTTGAGTAAGTGCTGTAACATTTGGCAATGACGACTGGAACGGAACATGGATAACGAGATCTGGATTGTGATTCAATGATGAGACGTCGCTAATGATTTAGTGTAATTGTATTATGGATAGTGATGTGTTTATTGTTGTTGTGATATTGCTTATGTTGTAACTGTTCCTGATTTTATATGTTGTACACCGCCGTGAGTCGCCCTAGGGCTGAGAACGGCGGTCTATAAGTGCAGTAAATAATAAATAAATAAATAGATGCGATGGGCTTGCTTTTAAGGAGCGAGGGTTAAACTGGAACCTGGTGCCAGCGGGGGGGGAAACTCCGAAGGCAATCAAAGTCGACCTCGTGGCTCTTTGATCTGCATTTCAAGCACGAAACAGGATTAACTGTCACCTTCCTCTCAGAGAAACTTCCTGATTGATCCCTTACATATCCTGCAAACAGAGGGATTTTCTAAGGAAAAGAACATTTCTAAGCTTCACTGTGGTGTTCGGCTTGATCTCCTTGCACCTTTGGCTAACCGCTGTGCCAACTCAGCCCGGATCTGTCGGGTAAACGGTTTCTCTTCAAAGGTTCCCAAGACTGCAAAGCTCACTTTTGATATCATCACAGTATATCTCTTTCAGCAATAGACAGAACCAGAAGAGATCCTGCATTACAAAGCTCTCCAGCAGATGAAAGAAGTTAAACAGAGGCTAATAGAACGACCACATGCCAAGACAGCAGAGGACCTTCGTCACTAAACTACCCATTGAAAAAGCAGAAGCTTCATATATAACGCAGCCTTGCACTGAACTGGATTATGTACTGGTTCCTGGTAGAACATGAGCTTTGGATACAAAAAGTCCCAGCCCCCCCCCCTTTCTGACCTCCTATTCCTTTTTTTTTACTATACTTTATTATTATTAATAATAAATTTTATATTATTAATAATTTTATATTATTAATAATTTTATATTATTAATATATATATAATATATATATATTATTAATATAATATATAATAATAATAATAATTCCATTTCGTCTCCCATGCTTTATAACATCTACATGAAACCGCTGGGAGAGGTCATCCGGAGTTTTGGAGTTGGGTGCCATCTCTACGCAGATGACACTTAACTCTACTACTCGTTTCCACCTAACTCCAAGGAAGCCCCTCGGGTGCTGGACGAGTGCCTGACCGCTGTGACTATCTGGATGAGGAGGAACAAGCTGAACATTAATCCCAACAAGACAGAGGTCCTCTTGGTCGATCGCAAACCGGATCGGGGTATAGGGTGGCAACCTGTGCTGGACGGGGTTGCACTCCCCCTGAAGTCTCCGTTCCGCAGTTTGGGAGTCCTCCTGGACTCATCACTTACGTTTGAGGCTCAGGCGTCGGCGGTGGCTGGGACAATTAAGACTCGTGCACCAACTGTAACTACCTCGGGAAGGCGGATCTGGCCAAGGTGGTCCATGCCTTAGTCACCTCTAGACTGGATTACTGTAATGCACTCTATGTGGGGCTGCCCTTGAAAACGGCTCAGAAATTCCAGATGGTCCAATGGGCGGTGGCCAGGTTTTAACTGGGGCTCCTTACAGGGAGTGGTCAACCCTCCTGTTCAAGGAGCTCCACTGGTTGCCATTCATTTTCCGGACCCAATTCAAGGTGCAGGTTCTTACCTACAAAGCCCTGAACGGTTTGGGACCCGCCTACCTGCGTGACCGCATCTCTGTATACGAACCCACACGATCTCTCCGTTCATTTGGAGAGGCCCTGCTCATACTCCCACTTGCATCGCAAGCTCAATTGGTGGGGAAGAGGGAGAGAGCCTTCTCGGTGGTGGCCCCTCGACTCTGGAACTCACTTCCTAAGGACATCAGGCATGCCACAACTCTGGCAGTCTCTAGGAGGAGCCTGAAAACGTGGTTGTTCCAGTGTGCCTTCCCAGAATAATGATCCCATAGCACTTTGTCCTCCAATGCACTTTACATTGTTTAGGTCTGCTTGTATGTTTCCACAGACGCCCCATCACTTTTTCACCCATGTCCAGCATTATTTTTAAATTTTAATTATATTTGGCCTACTCATAGATTTTAAAGTGTATTGTCCTATTGTTAATGCTTATGTTATTGTTTTACTGTCTTGTTGATTTTAATTGCTTGTATTGTTGTTGTTATTGCTTGTATTGTTGTATTCTGGGCTCGGCCTCATGTAAGCCGCACTGAGTCCCCTGGGGAGATGGTAGCGGGGTATAAATAAAGTATTATTATTATTATTATTATTATTATTGTTGTTGTATCTTATTTGTAGTGCAAAAACACTTAAAAACAATACAATCATTAAAATAAACAATGTTAATAAATCTAAACTTATTAGTATTTCAATGGGAAGTGTGGGCCTGCTTTTGGCTGATGAGATAGAATCATAGAATCAAAGAGTTGGAAGAGACCTCATGGGCCATCCAGTCCAACCCCCTGCAAAGAAGCAGGAATGTTGCATTCAAATCACCTCTGACAGATGGCCATCTAGCCTCTGTTTAAAAGCTTCCAAAGAAGAGCCTCCACCACACTCCGGGGCAGAGAGTTCCACTGCTGAACAGCTCTCACAGCCAGGACGTTCCTCCTCGTGTAATACATCCAGCCCTGGGCCCAAAAGGACATCGATATCTTAGGGTACCGCATATTTAATCTACCAGCCACCAAATCCAAGAGCCTTGGCCGCCCCAAGGGTGGGTTGGCCATAGCCATCGCATCAAACATAGCTGCCTCCAGTCTAACAAACCTCCCACCATTGGCACAAGCAGTCCAGCTAACTCTCGCATCAAGAAAAATCGTTCTTGTCAACACCTACATCCCAAGCAGCATGGGGAAAAATGAAACAGCCAACCACTGGGACAAACTAACATCCTTCATATTAGGCTTAAAGTCCGAGAATCCCTCTTGTGATTTTATTATTGCTGGCGACTTCAATGCTAGGGTGGGGGCTAGCCTGGAAAACCTGATGAGAGAGGAGGGCTTGGATGAAGACCCCCTCTACTCCTTACTAACTCCAGAAGCCCGACACTCTAAAGACCAAGTATGCAACCAAGCCGGGAAATGCTTGCTCAAAATGGCCACACAGCTTAACCTATTTTGGCTAAATGGGCTTATCCAATTTCCCAACGCGGACGAATATACCTTTGTGTCTTCAAGAGGTTCCAGCGTGATAGACTATCTTTTGATCTCACCCTCTTTGACAAGCAGCATTGACTCATTTGCTGTAGGAAACTATTTACTAAGTGATCATCTCCCCCTCCTCCTCACCCTGGATTTAGAGCAAGGTAATTTCCTTGCTCCCGAACAATCACATCAACAACATACTAGACTGAAGTGGAATGAAAGGACGAAGGAGATGTGCCTCAACTTATTAAGCTCTAACGAAGCGATGTCCATGGAAGCTAGGATTATCGAAAGCTCAGATTGCGAGGTGGCAATCATTGGGTATGAATCCCTTGTCAAATTTATCTCTTCGAAACGATATGATGGGCAAAGAACTTTGAAGCAACCTACCGCCAAACCAAAAAACTGGTTTGATAAAGAGTGCATAATGATAAATAAACAGATTCGCTCACTTTACAATGGCTATCGCACCACCTCAAACACCCTCCTTCTTATAACAATTAGAGAGTCTAAGCAACAGCTCCAGCTCCTTATGGGCCAAAAACAGAAGGCACGCATCATAGCTGACTGGAAGCAGCTGCTGGAGGCATCACAATCAAACGACACCAAGAAATTCTGGTCAATAGTAAACAAAACAAACTACCCCCAGGAACCACCCAGAGCAGATATCTCCCTAGAGAGATGGGCCGAGCACTTCTCGAAAGTGTTCGCTGGAATAAACCCTCCCCAAGAAAACGAGGACAGTGGAGAGCTAGTGGGTCCAAGCTGGGAGCCGGTTACATCTCAGGAAATCATCGACTTGATACACAACCTAAAGACAAATAAGGCCCCAGGTAGCGATGCCATTATCCCTGAAATATTGAAGGCAAACCCACTGTGGTGGGCAAATCTACTAGCAATCCTCTTCACAAGGATCAACGAAACGGGGTACATGCCAAACGCATGGACCTCCTCTATAATGGTCCCAATATTCAAAAAAGGAGACCAAAACGATCCAACGAACTATCGGCCCATTAGCCTGCTCTCCATAATAGGGAAGATGTATGCCAAGCTCCTGAAAACTAAGCTAGAATCATGGGTCAACCAAAACAACATAATTGGCCCAGAACAATGTTGATTTCGCTAAGGGGAAATCAACATTAGACCAGACTCACATCTTGGCCCACCTAGCCAACAAATACTCAAAAAATTGCCCTAATAAGCTAAACGTGGCCTTCTTGGACCTGAAGGGGGCATTTGACTCTGTGAACAGAGAAAAGTTGTGGGAAAAACTAGCAGCCCTCAACATAGACCCAAGACTCCTCTTCTTGATTAAGAAATTGCACAACCAAAACCTCTCCCAGGTGAAAGACCACAGGGGATGCCTGTCAAACCCGATCCTGGTCCAAAAGGGAGTCAAACAAGGGTGTGTACTAGCCCCACTCCTCTTCAACATCTTTTTGCACGATCTCCCTACTGCCCTGGCTCAAGTTGACGGGCATAGCCCCAAGATTGGCCCAAAGCATGTCCCCCTCTTGCTATTTGCAGATGACGCAGCCCTATTATCCCTCTCTCATGTGGGCTTAAAAAGACTCCTGCATAAATTTGTTGACTTTTGCGAGGCGAACGAACTGCAGGTGAACTACGACAAAACCAAAATCTTGGCGTTTGGGAAAAGCAACAAAAGACAAGTCTGGAAGATAAAGGGCCACTATATTGAGCAAGTAAAACATTTCAAATACCTAGGTCTCTGGTTTAGCAACAACTTGTCATGGTCCACCCACTTAAAATATACACTGGCCCGGGCCAAATCGAGTGGCAGTGCGACCAGGAGGTTCTTCCACTCCAGGGGTAATCAATATATCCCCCTAGCTCTGCAAGTCTTCAAAGCAAAGGCGATGTCACAACTTCTCTATGGAGCACCCATCTGGTTAACCCCCAATAACAGCACCATCAGATCTTTTCATTCGAAATTTCTCCACAAACTATATGGTGCCCCCAACTGTGTCCCGTATGCAGTTCTTTGTCTTGAATCTGGGCAATATTCTATTGAGGCTACTATCTGGCTAATCGTCATTAAATTTTGGCTATCTATACACTATCAAAGTCCCAGAGACTCTCTGACTCAACTCACCTTGAGCGAACTCCACCACTCCAAATGGTGCTCAACTGTCCTGGCAAAGATCGGGGAATTGGGCTACGACAGCGATTTCCTGACCCTACTATCTTTTCCCGAGATTTTTACCCTCATCAAAAGGAGGCTGCTAGAAAGGGACCACAACCAATTGTTGAGCTTGGCAAACAAATCCTGCTCACCTATTAACTTGGCAATTCCATACACACAGGGAAATCCAGCCTTTTACATCACAGAGCTCACCAACCCCTCTTACAGAAGAGCCTACATGCTGGCTAGATTTAACATCATGCCATCGCCGCTCCACAGAGGAAGACTCAATGGCCTCCCGAGCGACAAGAGGGTCTGCCTCTGCAGCACAGGACAGATAGACTCCATGCCGCATATTCTCCTGCACTGTCCACTCTACCAGGAGCTAAGATCCAGCCTGCTAACACAAGTTTTAGACTCACTGAAGAACCGCAGCGATTCTGACAAAGTGATTTTGCTTTTAAATTGCCAGGACTTTAGCTGCTGCCTTTCAGTGGCAAGATTCCTGAATGAAGTCTGCAAACTGAATGTGTAGCAAACGAGAAGCCCTTTTTTATTATGTGTACTATTTTTTATACTCTCTGCCATGTTATGCCAATAAAGGCTTATTGTATTGAATTGTATTGTATTGTAATACATCCAGAGAGCACAATGATGGATCCGGACCAAACTCAACATGAATACTCAAGATGCCCAAATGTGAACACTGGTGGAGTTTGGGGGAAATAGACCTTGATGTTTGGGAGTTGTACTTGCTGGGATTTATAGTTCACCCACAACCAAAGAGTATTCGGAACCCCGCCAACAATGAAATTGAACCAAAACTGGAAAACAGAACTCCCATGACCTACAGAAGATTCTGGAAGGGTTTGGTGGGCGTTGATCTTGGTTTTGGGAGCTGTAGTTCACCTACATCCAGAGAGCACAATGATGGATCCGGACCAAACTCAACATGAATACTCAAGATGCCCATATGTGAACACTGGTGGGGTTTGGGAAAAATAGTTTCCACACACTTTCCACACAGAACTCCCATGACTAACAGAAAATACTGAAAGGGTTTGGTGGGCATTGACCTTGATTTTGGGAGTTGTAGTTCACCTACATCCAGAGAGCACTTGTGAACTCAAACAATGATGGATCTGAACCAAACTTGGAACAAATACTCAACATGCCCAAATGTGAACACTGGTGGAGTTTGGGGGAAATAGACCCTGGCATTCTGGAGTCGCAGTCGCTGGGATCCATAGCTCACCCACAATCAAAGAGCACTCTGAACCGCACCAACAATGAAATTGAACCAAAACTGGAAAACAGAACTCCCATGACCTACAGAAGATTCTGGAAGGGTTTGGTGGGCGTTGACCTTGGTTTTGGGAGCTGTAGTTCACCTACATCCAGAGAGCACAACGATGGAGCCGGACCAAACTCAACATGAATACCCAAGATGCCCAAATGTGAACACTGGTGGGGTTTGGGGGAAATAGTTTCCACACACTTTCCACAAAGAACTCCCATGACTAACAGAATATACTGGAAGGGTTTGGTGGGCATTGACCTAGAGTTTGGGAGCTGCAGCCCAGCCACATCCAGAGAGCACTGTGGACGCAAACAACGATGGATCGGAACCAAACCCGGAACGAATACCCAACATGCCCAAATGTGAACACCGGTGGAGTCCGGGGGAAACGGACCCCGACACCCGGGAGTTGCAGCCGCCGGGACCTACAGTTCACCCACAATCAAAGGATTGTTGTTGTTGTGTGCTTTCAAGTATTTTCAGACTTAGGTTGACCCTGAGCAAGGGCCGGGTAAATTAGGTTAGAGGACCGTATCCGGTCCCCGGGCCTTAGTTTGAGGACCCCTGATCTAGGACCCATATCTTCCCTTATGAACCATCTAGAACCTTGAGATCGTCTGGAGAGGCTCTGCTCTTAGCCCCGCCCCATCACAGGTATGCCTGGCGGGGACGAGAGACAGGGCCTTCTCAGCGGTGGCCCCCCGGCTATGGAACGCCCTCCCTAGAGAGATTAGATCTGCTCCCTCCCTCTTAACGTTTCGGAAGCAAGTCAAAATGTGGTTGTTTGAGCAAGCGTTCACAAACACAGAGTAACGGATATGGATAAATGACATAGGAAATTGACGATGGACGATGGAATTGGACAATGCTTGACAATAAGGAGACGCTAATGATGTCGTTTTTATTGCTGTTGTGGTTTATGTAATTGTAATGTTTTTAATTGTTTTATGATACTATGTATACTGTTCTGTTGGAAACTGCCTTGAGTCGCCGAAAGGCTGAGAAAGGCGGTATACAAATACAATAAATAAATAGATAGATAAATAAATATTATTATTATTATTATTATTATTATTATTATTATCCTTTTTTTCATCTTTCTTTTTTTTCCTTTTTTTTTCTCCTTCCTTAGCACTATATATCCAATCTGAGTAAACCTTGACCCGTTTCATGTCCCAGCTTTTGGTCCGGATCCATTTTTTGGGAGTCTACCAAAATCTGCAAGGCAGATATCTGTTTTTGCTCTGAGGTGCTAAAAACCCATTTTCTATTGACCCATTAAGAAAGGGCTTCCCAGGCTCCCCTTCCCATCATTTTAGGCTATTTTTACATAATCCCCCCCCCCCCCCCCCAGGATTCTGTAAAAATAGTTCAAGATCAGGGAATTAATAGTTTTGCCAAGGACACCAGGCTGGAATGATCCTATCTCTCCCCCATGTGGGAACCTAAGGTTTTTTCCATGGCCCCACATGGCAATGCCCCTATGATCCAAACTAGCATCTCACCAAAGAAACAGATATATGAACCCTTTTTCCTAGTTCCAACAGACCTCACTACCTTTGAGGTGCTTGCCATAGATGCAGGCGAAACGTCAGGAGAGAATGCCTCTATCAGTGTTTCTCAACCTGGGGGTCGGGACCCCTGTGGGGGTCGCAAGGGGGTGTCAGAGGGGTCGCCAAAGACCATCAGGAAACACAGTATTTTCTGTGATCATAAGGGTTCTGTGTGGGAATTTTGGTCCAATTCTATCGTTGGTAGGATTCAGAATGTTATTTCATTGTAGGTAAACTATAAATCCCAGCAACTACAACTCCCAAGTGTCAAGGTCTATTTTCCTCAAACTCCACCAGTGTTTACATTTCGGCATAGTGAGTTTTGGTGCCAAGTTTGGTCCAGATCCATCATTGTTTGAGTCCGGGATGGAAGTGAACTACAACTCCAAAAATTCAAGATCAATGTCCACCAGATCCTCCCAGTATTTTCTCTTGGTCATGGGAGTTCTGTGTGCCAAGTTTGGTTCAAATTCATTATTGGTGGTGTTCACAATGCTCTTCAATTGTAGGTGAACTATAAATCCCAACCACTACAGCTCCCAAGTGACAAAATCAATCCCCTCCCAACCCCACCAGTATTCAAATTTGGGCATATTGGGTATTTGGGATTTGAAAATGCATTCTGCCTATCAGATATTTACATTACGATTCATAACAGTAGCAATATTACAGTTACGAAGTAGTAATGAAAATGTTATGGTTGGGGGTCACCACAACATGAGGAACTGCACTAAGGGGTCGCGGCATTAGGAAGGTTGAGAAACACTGCTCTAGACCATGGCCATATAGCCCGAAAAAACCTACAACAACCAAGAAGAAATACTGTTTACCCACAAGCATAAAGAAATTACATATATTGGAAACAGGGGCGGCTCAACCATTACGCAAAGTAAGCATTTGCAGTAGAGATGATTTTGCCCAGGGGCGCTCTTGAGGCGCTCTTGGGGTAAATAGACCTTGATATATGCGAGTTGTAGTTACTGGGATGTATAGTTCACCTACAATCGAAGAGCATTCTGAACTTCACCAATGATGGAATTGAACCAAATATGGCACACAGAACTCCCACGGCGAACGGAAAATATATATCAGTGATTGGTTGGGGAGGTGGGAGCAGACCAAAATACTGTTTGCTTACCGTTGAAAATTACCTAGGGCCACCTCTGACTGGAAACCAAATCTTTCTTGTGCTGTTATGGCTGTACCAGGAGCTCAAACTTTATTTGCTTTGTATTAAATGTTTGTGGACATTTCAACAGAAAGGAAGAGACCATGAAAATGAACAAAATCTGACTACCAGCATTAAAAACTCTAAAATTACAACAGCAAAACAACAGAGAGGAAACAACCAGGCACATCTTAACACCTCTCAGCAAGAGATTTTCCCAGGCTCAGGCAGGCCTTCAAATGCTAATGAAGGTGGTCAGTTGAAAAATTCACACCTAGCTCCAGCAGAGAAAAGCTCTTTACCCCACCCCAGCCATTCCACAGATATATAAACCCATTGTCCTAATTCCAACAGACCTCACTACCTCTGAGGATGCTTGCCATAGATGCAGGCGAAACGTCAGGAAAAATGCCTCTAGAACATGGCCCTATAGCCCGAAAAAACCCACAAGAACCTAGTGATTCCAGCCATGAAAGCCTTCGACAATATATTAAACGTTTGTTTGCTGTCCCAGGTTTCAGGAACTCTGCACATAGGTGGCTTCCTTTGGTTGCAGTCATAGGGCAAGTCACCTGTTCATCATCATTAAGTTTTGGTTCCGCCCCTTGCTCAGGGCAATTGGGAAGGGAAGGGAGCCATTTTTATTTAGTTATTTATTTATTTAAAAGTTTTGTATACCGGCCTTTTCACCTCTCTTGAGGGACTCAGACTGGTTTCCAACCATAATATCACATACAATCAATAAAACATCAAACATATTACAGTAAAACATTAAAACAGCAATTACAATCCATAACTATAATGGTCAGTCGTCACACTAAAATCGTTGCTCATCATCCTCCATCCATATCTCAGGGTGTTGGCTCACTCGTCGAATGCCTGTCTCCATAACCAAGTCTTCACCTGTTTCCTAAATGTCAGGATAGACGGGGCGGTTCTGATCTCCAGTGGGAGAAAGTTCCAGAGACAAGGAGCCACCACCGAGAAGGCCCTGTCCCTCGTCCCCACCAGACGCGCTTGCAAGGCCGATGGGACCGAGAGCAGGACCTCTCCAGACGATCTTAATAATCTTGATGGTTCATAGGGGAGAATACGTTCGGAGAGGTAAACAGGGCTGGAGTTGTTTTTAGTTAGTCTCAGCAAGGAAAGTTAATGTAGAGGACGTGTGCAAGCTTCCCCTGTACAAAAGCTTCAACCCTTAAGACTTTCCGAGGGAAACAGTCTTAAGAGCATCCAAGCCTTTCTGAGGGAAAACAGTCTTAAGAGTCTCCAAAGATTTCCAGGAAAACAGCCCTAAAGACCAAAGAACTCCAGCTGGAAAATATCTAAGCCTTTACTGGTAGGTCCACTCGGTGCTTCGAGACACAGTTCAACCTGGTAGCGGAGCCCACATCAGTAAGGGTTAGATTCCAGTCAGCCTGGGAGAAGTTAAAAAGGGGATTTTCCATTTAAAGTAAAGAAGAAGTTATTGAAGACAGTTGCCTGTCCTTCGTGGGCAAGATTAGGAAGTCACCAGATGCATAAAGCTTGGAAGCATTTGTTTAGCTTTATTGAAGACAAGAGAAGTTTCTGTTTGATTGTTCATTAATAAAAGACTTTGTTGTACTTCACAAACCATCTAAAGGTCATTTGTGGTGAAAAACCTCTGAGAACTTCTCCTTGGGCCCCCTGGCTTCCTGCTGGGCAAATGTTGCATGTCCTGTTCTAAAGACAATTATTTACAGGCCCAGCATGCAACAGAACAAGAGTACATTATGGAGTTTTGTCTAGCACACTGGCATAGAAACAGCCCTAAAGACCAAAGAACTCCAGCTGGAGAACATCTAAGCCTTTACTGGTAGGTCCACTCAGCGTTCAAGATGAAGTTCGACCCGGTAGCAGAGCCCACATCAGTAAGGGTTAGATTACAGTCAGCTTGGGAGAAGTTAAAAGGGGGATTTCCCATTTAAAGTAAAGAAGAAGTTACTGAAGACAGTTGCCTGTCCTTCGTGGGCAAGAGTAGGAAGTCACCAGTTGCATAAAGCTTGGAAGCATTTGTTTAGCTTTATTGGAGACAAGAAAAGTTTCTGTTTGATTGTTCATTAATAAAAGACTTTGTCAAGACTTTGACTCATCGCTGAGCCTGGAACCCCAGGTTTCGGCGGTGACCAGGGGAGCATTTGCACAGTTAAAGCTTGTGCGCCAGCTGCGCCCGTACCTTGGGAAGTCTGACTTAGCCACGGTAGTCCACGCTCTGATTACATCCCGTTTAGACTACTGCAACGCTCTCTACGTGGGGTTGCCTTTGAAGACGGCTCGGAAGCTCCAACTAGTCCAACGCTCAGCAGCCATGATACTAACAGGAGCGGAGCGCAGGGAGCATACAACTCCTCTGCTGCACCAGCTCCACTGGCTGCCGATTTGCTACCGGGCTCAATTCAAAGTGCTGGCGTTGGCCTTTAAAGCCCTAAACGGTTCTGGCCCAACCTACCTATCCGAACATATCTCTGCCTATGAACCCACCAGGACTCTAAGATCTTCTGGGGAGGCCCTGCTCTTGATCCCGCCTGCATCACAAGCACGGCTGGCGGGGACGAGGGACAGGGCCTTCTCTGTGGTGGCCCCTCGGCTGTGGAACGCACTTCCCATGGACATTAGATCAGCCCCTTCATTAATGTTTGAACAGGCGTTTGGATAAACAGTGCAATGTACACGATGAATATAGGAAACGGAATTATGGATGACGAATTGGATCACGATTCTAGTTACGAGACGTTAATGTGTTGTTATTGATGTGTCATTATTCTGTATATTATGTTGTTAATGGTTTTTAAATTTTGTATGTTGTTGGATTGACTTTTTTGCTCTTGTTGTGAACCGCGTTGAGTCGCCTACGGGCTGAGAAACTGCGGTATACAAGCAAAGTAAATAAATAAATAAATTCTACTTCACAAGCCATCTAAAGGTCATTTGTGGTGGAAAACCTCTGAGAACTTCTCCTTGGGCCCCCTGGCTTCCCGCTGGGCAAAGGTTGCACGTCCTGTCTTAAAGGAAATTATTTACTGGCCCAGTGCGCGACAGAACATTTCTCATTACTTTATTTTCCAGATCATCACACTGGGCCATAGCAACGCATGGCAGGGGACAGCTAGTTCTTAAATATTATTGCCAAACAACTTCTGCTAGTTCCGTCAGTACTCTTGGATGTAACTGCTTTAACCTGTTCCTGCTTTTGGCTTGCAAGCCAGCTCGAAAACAATTGTCAGGGCAGCCTACAAACAGCATAAATAATAGATCCAATGCTTTCTAAGCCCCAGGTTTAGCCCCCAGCATCTCTAGGTTGGGCCCCCAAAGACATCTGTCTGAAACCAAGGAGAACGGCTGACATGCAACATAGAAAATACTACGACAGTCTGACTTCAAAGAAGGCACCTTCATAGGCTTCTATGTGATGTCAGGCACCACCCCCCTCCCCTTCCCTCAAAATTAAGGGATAAGGACTTATAGTTCTGCAAAGGGCAAGGGCACCAGACTACACAACAAGGATTAAGTCTTGGTCACATTGCCAAGGCACTGACAACAACAAGGACCCCATGAGGCTTTTTGGGAAATGGCTGGATCTTGGGACTTCTGCCCTTTTGTGAGAGTTGTAGTTCCCCAAGGGCTGAGCGATGGATTCTGTTATTGATTAACTCAGCGCCCATCTGCTGGCTTCTGCCTGAAACCATGACTCTCTGCTGCGTGGACTGGACTGTTTGCCACAACCCTGGCCATGAACTTTCTATCAATGCTTGATTTGAACTGCTAGCAACCTCTGCTGCCACACGCCCTTCCTAAGAGCATGGGATCTCCAGTTTGGGTTATAATAAAGATCGAATATTGAAACAAACCTTATGGGGTGGGATGGGGTTCCCCTTATGAACTATGTATAAAAGTGTATCGTATGAAATGTAATATGCTCCCCTGCCTTTCCTATTGACCTTTACCCCACAAAAAGGTGACCAGAAGTTGTTGCAATGCTCGGGGGGAAACTCTCTGCTTCCCCCGAAGCTCTTCCCTGATTGACTCATTGCATGAAACAATATCTGTTGATTCCCACTCCTCGCCCTCTGAGTATGTCTAGCGGGGAGAGGAAGTCAACAGAAACCTGGAAAAAAGATTGATTAAGTCATACAAAGGCAGCGTTGATCCCCCCTTTTGAGGTCCGCTGTCTGACCCAATATTGTCTTTCCCCCAAAGCCATTTCAAACAGGAAGACTTTTGTTTACAAAGATCACACCTTGCCGGCCTGAGACAAAGGCTTGCTGGCAACTCCTAATCCCATCATTTCCCCCCCTCCATTGTTCATGGCCGTACCGCCTCCTCTCTCCTGATTTGTCCATCTTGTGAGGCGAGCGGAGGGCGCTCATTGGCCCTCTAGAGGCGAAGAAATGCGCTGATTGGTCCAGAGCAGGGGCGGGCCGCCCAGCCTCCTCCCAGCTGTTCCAGCCTCAGCCAATCAGCATGAAGCCGGCCGGCAAGGGGCGGGCGGGAATTTTGAAAGTTTTCCTTTGTATTTTTACTATAAATATGTCTGTATTCTTTGTACTGGCATGCTTGCAGTGGAATGATTCCTGCAATGCATCCGATATCAGCTGAATCGCTAATAAAACACTTCGGTTGCTGGAAACTTCTTCCACCTTGATGGGACATTGTTATTTTTAATATTTTATCATGGACTGGCAATTTTCCTGGCCTCACCAAGGTATCCAGGACCCTTTTGGCGCGGTCCTCGGGTCCCTCTCTGTTGAAGGGACCCTGCTAAAAGTAGCTCGATATCATATGTCCATGTCCAGCATATCAGAAAGCAGAAAATCCCAGCTTTGGCCCTTCGGATTTGGGGATAAATCAATTAGATCTGGAGAGATTTATTTATTTTATCTATCTGTTTATTTATATTTATTTTATTTGCTTGCCGAACCTCCCCTGCGCTCAGCCAATTACCGAGCTCCCTCGCTTCGGGCGGACCAATCAGGAGCGTCCAGCCGCTTTGAGGGGCTAGCGAATCAGGAGCGAGGAGGCGGGAGGAAAAAGTGACAATGGAGGGGAAGGATTATGACAATATTGACAAAGAGTGTTCCTGCATCTGGGGCAAAGTCGGGCCAGCTGTGAAGACAGCTATTGTTTAAGTCAATGGGTGGGTGATTGAATCAATCTGACCTTTCCTGTCAGCGGCGGATCAGCTGAGTTTGTTGAAGAGTTTCAGGTGATATGATCAGGGTTGGGCACAAGACCCCCTGATGTGAAGTCTTGACCTTATTGTTTTTAGTAAATTAGTTCCTGGCCGGAGGAAGAATGTCACTTGTTGGCCATGCTCCGAAGACAAATGAGGAAACTTCCTGAGCTATTGTCCATGCAAGGGGTGAGCTAATGTGGGATCCATTATGGGGCAAATGACCCCTTGAGGCAGCTGTGCACGCTCCAGTCCTTTGCTTCAAAGTTTTTGTGTGGCAAAGTTGAAGGGGTACAGAGGATATTTCATAAGGGGTACATATACATTGAAATCATAAGCAGCATGCATTAATAAAAGTCCCACCGCGATCCCTCCCTCCGAGTATATTTAATAAAAGATTCAAGCTTTATTCAAAAGAGTCTGAGCATTCCATGTTCTGAGGAAGTTCATGAGAGAAACTGTTTTCCAAGTCTGAGAAATGGGTAAAAGGAGAGCCTTTCCTGACGAGGAAGCCCGTAGATAGATCATTGGTAGGGCTGCTGGGTGTCCCTGGCTTTGGTCCTAGGGAAACTACAATTCCCACAAAGGGCAGAAGTACCAAGATCCAGCCATTTCCCGAAAGCCTCGTGGGGTCCTTATTGTTGTCAGTGCCTTGACAATGTGACCAAGACTTAACCCTTGTTGTGTAGTCTGGTGCCCTTGCCCTTTGCAGAACTATAAGTCACTATCCCTTATTTTGGGGGGGGGGGTGCTTGACATCACATACATCCGTACACATGCATACATACATACAAGCATACATACATACGAGCAGGTGTCTCCCATCTAGTATTCAGGGTATTACCCCCAAAAGTAATTCTCTAGCCCAAATATTTGTAGAGATATGAGCAGAGGCGGCCCTAGGTAATTTTCAATGGTAAGCAAACAGTATTTTGGCCCCCCCCCCCCCCCGCCCAACCAATAATTGATATATATTTTTGATATATATTTTCTGTTTGTCGTGGGAGTTCTGTGTGCCATATTTTGTTCAATTCCATCATTGGTGGAGTTCAGAATGCTCTTTGATTGTAGGTGAACTATACATCCCAGTAACTACACTTGCTGCACTTGTTCCCTTGCCTGGCCCGCTTTGGGTCCGGAGGCGTACCTGAAGACCCCGGCATATGCACCAAAAGTCACGTCTTCTCCTGACTTTCTCCTCAGCCATTGGAACCAAGAGAGAGAGAGAGAGAGAGAGAGAGAGGTGGAGATGCCCACCTTTCCTGAAGGAAGGCACAAAAACAAAGGAGGGAGCGGAGGTGGGAGATACCTCCAGCCGGAGGGGCTCTCTCTCTCTCTCTCTCTCTCTCTCTCTCTCTTGGTCCCAATGGCGGAAGAGAAAGTCAGGAGAAGAGGCGACTTTTGGTGCACATGCTGGAGTCTTCAGGCACGCCTCCGGACCCGAAGCGGGCCAGGTGTGGCGGCTCCGCCCCTTGGCCCACCTGCGGATTGGGGAGAGGAGAGGAGGCGGGTGGAGCGCTGGGGGATCGGGAAAGGAAGCCGGTCATGGGGAAGGGATCGAACGTGGAGAACGACTGAGTGCCGGCTCTGCTCGCGCACCCGGTGGCCAGTTGGAGCACTAGGCTCCTCTTGAAGAGAAAGTCAGGAGAAGAGGCGACTTTTGGTGTGCATGCTGGGGTCTTCAGACACGCCTCCGGACCCAAAGCAGGCCAGGCTCCGCCCCTTGGCCCACCCGTGGATTGGGGAGAGGAGAGGAGGCAGGTGGAGCGCCGGAGGATCGGGAAAGGGAGCCGGTCATGGAGAAGAGATCGAACGCGGAGAACGATTGAGCCGGTGGCCGGGTGGAGCAGGAACGAGAGGGGCTAGGCGAGGCTCAAGGGCCTGGCCCCTTTGGGAAGAGGATCTCCCAGCAGCGAGGCAAGAAAGCCGAGGCTCCCCCCGGACTGCTAGGGCTGTTGTGAGCTGAGGGGGAGCTCCTCACGTGGCAATCGAGGGGCATTTACAGAGGCGACTCTGCACCCCTGGCAAAAAAAAGTGTTCTGCGACCGCTTACTTCGCGTAATGGACGAGCCGGCCCTGGATATGAGTGAAAATGTGCAGCCAGTGTTCTTTGCAACGGCTCATTGAGAAACAGCGTTTCGAGCAACGAGGGCAAACGGCAATACTCGTTTATTTTATTAAATTACGAAAATGTTTAAAATTCCAACTTAAAATGATACATTTAATAACGTAATGTGATTAGATTACCTGCATTGGGGCTGTTTTGCATTGATTTAGGGCGCCTCCCCTTTGGCAATGAGCTTTGATGTGCCTTCCGCTAATGCGCTTGAGGATTATTTAATAGTTCCATTTCCTTAATGATGCCGAAGGAGAATTAACATTACCTGGCACGCAGAGGCCTCGCAAATCTGAAATACCTACTTTTTCATGAGTGAAATAAATCAGTCTCGGAGGAGGCGAACCTCGGAAATTTAATATCCAAACCTGGAATCCAATTGCAAGAACAATCCTTCAGTCGAACGCTTTAATAATCATGTATCGGATGATATTTCAAGTTCTGCGGAAAAAGTATGCATACATTATACGGCCAGATCACAAAGGTGTCGCTTCAACCCTCAGCTGAACACATTTATGACACCTCCATTTTGTAAAAAAATAGGTTTTTAATCATTAGCATTAGTGGTCTGTATAAAATCCGGGGACATTATTGTCTGAAGGGGGAGAACATGCCGAAGGGAAAGCAATGGGCTATCATGATGCACATGCTGGATTTTAACGATGAATTTTTAATACTGTGATGTTTAATTTTGTTTTGATAGAATCATAGAATCCTAGAATCAAAGAGTTGGAAGAGACCTCGTGGGCCATCCAGTCCAACCCCCTTCTGCCAAGAAGCAGGAATATTGCATTCAAATCACCCCTGACAGATGGCCATCCAGCCTCTGTTTCAAAGCTTCCAAAGAAGGAGCCTCCACTCCACTCCGAGGCAGAGAGTTCCACTGCTGAACAGCTCTCACAGTCAGGAAGTTCCCTACAGGTGTTGGCTATTTGTTTGAATTCTTCTTTGGTGATTTCTCCCTTTTTCCACTTCTTCTTGTAGTTTGAAGCCATTGTTCCGCATCCTAGTCTCCAAGGAAGCAGAAAACAAGCTTGCTCCCTCCTCCCTGTGGCTTCCTCTCACATATTTATACATGGCTATCATATCTCCTCTCAGCCCTCTCTTGCTCAGGCTAAACATGCCCAGCTCCTTAAGCCGCTCCTCATAGGGCTTGTTCTCCAGACCCTTGATCATTTTAGTCACCCTCCTCTGGACACATTCCAGCTTGTCAATATCTCTCTTGAATTGTGGCCGTCAGGGGAGCTGTCGCTTTCATCGTCCATCTGCGACACTGATGAAGCACTTCCGCATTCCCCGTATGCTTCCCCACTGGAATGCTTTGCTGGAGTCTTCGTTATGGCCTCATAAATCAGTTAATTTAGCCTCCCCACACGTTAAGGTGGTACCTAATTTTCCTACTTGACAGATGCAACTATCTTTCGGGTTGCAAAGGTTGACAACAGGCTACACACAATTGTTTGGAAACCCACTCCAACCCGGGCTGGCTTCGAACTCATGACCTTTTGGTCAGAGTAACGTTAAAGCAGCTGACACTCAGCCAGCTGCGCCACAATCCCTAAAGACCAAAGAACTCCAGCTGGAGAATATCTAAGCCTTTACTGGTAAGTCCACTCGGTGCTTCGAGACGCAGTTCGACCCGGTAGCGCAGCCCACATCAGTAAGGGTTAGATTACAGTCAGCCTGGGAGAAGTTAAAAAGGGGATTTCCATTTAAAGTAAAGAAGTTATTGAAGACAGTTGCCTGTCCTTCGTGGGCAAGATCCCGGTTTTAAATAAATAATAAATATGTTTTACAAAGTCTTCTTTTAACAAACTTTGAACTACTCTCTTGTCTTTCCCTGCAAGTTTGCTTTGAATGCCCAAATCCCAGCTGAAGGATCCCCGGAGCGCAACATTGCTCATTTGAGACCTTTGCTTCACCCAGAGCTTATACGAGGGGTATTTTTTAAGTAAGGTCCGTTTGAACATAAGTACACAACGAAAGTTTATTTCAAAAAAAGTAAATTTATTTTCAGAAAGTACATACTTCACTCTATTTTACGACATAGTTGCCAAGTTTGTTCAAACACTTATCATACCTCTGAACCAATCTTAAAATACCCTCTTCATAAAAACTTGCCGCCTGCTGAAGCCACCAAATCGTCTGTAATCAAAGGGCGACCAGAGAGGTCCTCATCATGGATGTTGTCACGGCCATCTTTGAATTGTCGTACCCACTTACGCACTTTGCTTTCACTCATAACAGTATCACCGTACACTTCACAAATCTGTCGATGAATTTCTGCAGCAGGCAGGTTCCTTGCTGACAAGAAGCGTATCACTGAGCGAACCTCACATGTGGAAGGTGAGTTGATAGTCTTAAACATTTTTAAAGCACAGAACAGAACTGTACGGGTGAGCTACAGAGCGGAAACTGAGCACAGTTGTTCCCGAGGCATGCCGGTACACGACGCATGTGCTCATTGCGGTATGCGCGCAAACTACTAGTGTCTACAACAGTGTTTCTCAACCTGGGGGTCAGGACCCCTAGGGGGGTCGCAAGGGGTTTTCAGAGGGGTCGCCAAAGACCATCAGAAAAAAACGGAACCCCTTTGGCAGACTGAAAATATGTCTGCCTGCCCTTCTCTTCCTTTTTGGTGTTGGTGAACCACAACTCCCAGAATTCAAAAACAGCCCCCCCCCCCCAACCCCACCAGTATTCACTGTGTTGGCCATGTAGGTAGTGTGCCAAGTTTGGTACAGATTCATTGTGGGGTGCGTTCAGTTTGGTCTTTGATTGTAGGTAAACTATAAAGCCCACCAACTGCAACTCCCAAAGGTCCAGGTCTACTTTTTCCCAAACTTCAGCAGTGTTCACAACTGGGCATATTGAGAATTTGTGACAAGTTTGGTCCAGATACATCATTGTTTGAGTCCACAGTGCTCTCTGGAGAACTACAACTCCAAAACTCAAGGTCAATGCCCAACAAATTCTTCCAGAAGTATTTTCTGTTCGTAGTGGGAGTTCTGTGTGCCAAGTTTGGTTCAATTCCATCGTTGGTGGAGTTCAGAATGCTCTTTGGTTGTAGATGAACTATAAATCCCAGCAACTACAACTCCCAAATGACAAAATCAATCCCCCCGCCAACCCCACCAGTAAAATTTGGGCATATCAGGTATTTGTGCCAAATTTGGTCCAGTGAATGAAAATACATCCTGCATGTCAGATATTGACATGATCATAGAATCATAGAATCATAGAATCAAAGAGTTGGAAGAGACCTCATGGGCCATCCATCCAGTCCAACCCCATTCTGCCAAGAAGCAGGAATATTGCATTCAAATCTCCCCTGACAGATGGCCATCCAGCCTCTGCTTAAAAGCTTCCAAAGAAGGAGCCTCCACCACACTCTGGGGCAGAGAGTTCCACTGCTGAACGGCTCTCACAGTCAGGAAGTTCTTCCTCATGTTCAGATGGAATCTCCTCTCTTGGAGTTTGAAGCCATTGTTCCGCGTCCTAGTCTCCAAGGAAGCAGAAAACAAGCTTGCTCCCTCCTCCTCCCTGTGGTTTCCTCTCACATATTTATACATGGCTATCATATCTCCTCTCAGCCTTCTCTTCTTCAGGCTAAACATGCCCAGTTCCCTAAGCCGCTCCTCATAGGGCTTGTTCTCCAGACCCTTGATCATTTTAGTCGCCCTCCTCTGGACACATTCCAGCTTGTCAATATCTGCTACTGTTATGATGATTCATAACAGTAGCAAAATTAGGGTTATGAAGTAGCAACAGAAATAACGTTATGGTTTGGGGGTCACCACGACATGGGGAACTGTATTAAGGGGTCACAGCATTAAGAAAGTTGAGAACCACTGGTCTACAACAAAATGGACCTTACTTAAAAAATACCCCTCATATTTATTTTATCCCCCTTCCCTTGATCAAACTTGAAAATACGAGTTGATAATTATTTCGTTAAAAATCCAGATGTAAGCAAAGAAGCAGAGAAAGTACCGACAGGGTTAAGCACGCCGCCTTCTAATTCACTGCTTTTTGCCTTTGTAATTGCTGTCCGCATTCACATTATTCAGCAGCCATGGGACAGCGATGCAGAGCTGACCAGTCTAATGTATAATGCAAACTCAGATTTTCCGCCGCCGCGGAAACTTACAAATGCATGGCACGTAATCCATGCGTGCTACATGGGCCCTCCAGGCCCTTAACTGCTGTTGTACGTCGATCACGAAAGAAAAAATCTCCATGTACCGCTGCTATTACTTAGTATCTGACAGCCACCCCAAAGATAAATGAACGGAGTGCTGACTAGCATGTCCAAACATCACAAGGCTTGGCTCCCGTTTTGATCATCCGGCAACGGAGCGCTTAAGTAGCGTCTCCGTAAGAGCTGCTAGAGGCTGGGAAATAATCACGTTTTGATGGAAGGGAAAAGAGAGCCCAAATTCTCTCGACTGGTAATGAAAGCGAACTTAATATTGATTCAGGGGGCTAATAAGTGCCGAAGTTCAAAGCGAGCTCCAGCAGGCAAAGGCTTTCTTTCTTTTCCTTCGCATACATGCTTTTCGCTGTCTCCTAAATAAGGATTACAGAACAGCCTTTCCCAAAAGCTAGTTTTATGCACTGGATAGTGTTGCCTTCTAATCTACAGTGATTTTCCCCCCTTTGACTAAAATCAAATAAAAAGAAGGCTCAAGCTGTTTTCCTTTTTTTTCCCCCTCTTGTCATCCATTTCCACAGAAGATTTAAGTGAAATTAGCACTCCAAATGCAACCAGAGACTACAACTAGACTAGTTGGGCTTTGTTGGGCTCTGCGGCAAGAGGGACCTTGGGACCTGAGTATTGCCATCCAGCTTTGCTGCCTGCTCATCCCTGGGCTTACCCACGAGGAGACCTGCAGCCACACCCTCATTCCAGCCAGCTTGAAGTTGAACATGACCCCCCCCCCCCATAAGAGATAGTTACTTATAGTTTTGCTAAGGGCAGAGGCGGCTCATCCATTACGCGAAGTAAGCGGTCGCAGAACACTTTTTTTTGCCAGGGGTGCAGAGGTGCCTCTGTAAATGCCCCTCCACCCCCACTTGAGGAGCGCTGCCTCAGCTCACAACAGCCCTAGCAGTCCCGGGGGAGCCTCAGCTTTCTTACCTCGCTGCCGGGCAATCCTCTTCCCAAAGCGGCCAGGCCCTTGAGCCTCGCCTAGCCCCTCTCATTCCTGCTCCATCCGGCCACCGGGTGCACGAGCTTCAATCATTCTCTGCGTTCAACTTTAATCATGCTCTGCGTTCGATCCCTTCCCCATGACAGTGTTTGGGGTTCAGCCTGATCCTGATCTGTGTGAACCGGATTCTCTGATAGTTTTTCCAACTGAGCAAGCTCTCCCTGACCCTGACAGTGTGGAATCTGTTGTTGATACAGATGAAAATGAAACTCAACAGCTGGAGGAAAATGTTTTAGAAACTAGCCGTGATATCTCTCCACCTGGGGGTTTTAATGAGGACCGAAGAGAACAGATAGTTAGAGACAGAAATATTTCCCAGTTTTTACGAAGGTCACTTCGTTTACAGGAGAGACAGGCCCAGGCTCCAAAGTCAAGGGGCATTTCAAAGAATATCTTCTTTGGTTTAAGAGGCCTCCTGCTGGGTGCCTCTTTAGATCAAGCAACGTTTGGGACTGTGGCTGTGCCTTGGCAGAATTCCTGTGTTTCATGGCCAGTAATCCCAGAGGCTTGTAGTTATCAAGTTCATGGTTAGTAAAAGGCTAACAGGTTCCTGGTTCTTGTGTTGTGGCTTTTGAAATTTTGCTCAAGTTCAGAGATTCTACTGACTGCTGTGTTTTTCTGTGGCTTTTTGACTTTGCATTTACTTTTCTTTTGTAACCAACTTTTCATCAATAAACAAGGATTGCTTTTCCTACAGTCCAGTGTGGTGGATTTAATCTTATGGTCTCATTTCTTGACCTGGGATGCAACAGACTGGCTCCCTTTCCCAATCCTCCAGCGCTCCACCCGCCTCCTCTCCTCTCCCCAATCCGCGGATGGGCCAATGGGCGGAGCCACCACGCCTGGCCTGCTTTGGGTCTGGAGGCATGTCTGAAGACCCCAGCGTGCGCACCAAAAGTCGCCTCTTCTCCTGACTTTCTCTTCAGCCATTGGGACCAAGAGAGAGAGAGAGAGAGAGAGAGAGAGAGAGCCCCTCCGGCTGGAGGTATCTCCCACCTCCGCTCCTTCCTTTGTTTTTGCGCCTACCTTCAGGAAAGGTGGGCATCTCCACCTCTCTCTCTCTCTCTCTCTCTCTCGGTCCCAATGGCTGAGGAGAAAGTCAGGAGAAGAGGTGACTTTTGGTGCACACGCCGGGGTCTTCAGGCATGCCTCCGGACCCAAAGCGGGTCAGGCAAGGGAGCAAATGCAGCAAGTATAGTTACTGGGATGTATAGTTCACCTACAATCAAAGAGCATTCTGAACTCCACCAACGATGGAATTGAACCAAATATGGCACACAGAACTCCCACGACGAACAGAAAATATATATCAATGATTGGTTGGGGGGGGGGGGCAAAATACTGTTTGCTTACCGTTGAAAATTACCTAGGGCCGCCTGTGGCTAAGGGCAAGGATGCCAGGCTGGATAATAAGGGTTAAGCCTTGGTCAGTTTGGTGTGTATCATTTAATCTAGGCTGTATGCTCTATTTTCATATGTTTACAGCAGAAAGTAACCAATTTATTACTGAAAATCATGCCACAAAAGTATTTGACTTTTCCCATCTAAGGCACACCTGGGCTCCTGAGGGTCCCCCATCTTACAAACAAGGGACTCTCTTTCCCCCTCAGGGATATATTTCCCTTTATGGACCTTCCTATTGATAATATGAACTATGGACACTGGGGGAAGGTAGTTGGGTTTATTATCTGCATTATGATTTCTAAGGTTCGCATCTTGGGAGTTATCCTGGACTCATCGCTGAGCATGGAACCCCAGGTCTCAGCGGTGGCCGGGAGAGCTTTTGCACAATTAAAACTTGTGTACCAGTTGCGCCCGTACCTTGGGAAGTCTCTTGTTACATCCCAAATAGATTACTGCCACACACTCTACGTGGGGTTGCCCTTGAAGACTGTTCAAAAACTTCCATTAGTCCAGCGGACGGCAGCCAGATTACTTATACAGGGAGCATACCACCCCTCTGTTATGTCACCTCCACTGGCTGCCGATCCAGTTCCGAGCACAATTCAAAGTGCTGGTTTTGACCTACAAAACCCTATACGGCTCCAGCCCAGCATACCTGTCCGAACGCATCTCCTTCTACGTCCCGCCTCGGAGTTTAAGATCTTCTGGGGAGGCCCTGCTCTCGGCCGCAGCTCTATCACAAGTGAGGTTGGTGGGGACGAGGAGCAGGGCCTTCTCGGTGGTGGCCTCTCACCTGTGGAATTCACTCCCTGGGGAAATTAGGTCATCGACATCCCTCCTCTCTTTTAGAAGGAAATTAAAAACATGGATTTGGGACCAGGCCTTTGGGTAATCTGGCAGACAGACAAAGGACAAGCAACGACTAGAATTGATGGGCTTGACAATGTGGAATTGAATTTACGGACTCTGAGCTGACAAACGTTGAGCATTAGATTGGTTTTATGGATTTTGATGTATGATGCATAATGGATTGTTTTAATTGTCTTAATTACTGTTTATATGTGTTTTATTTTTATCTTGTTGTGTTGGCATCAAATTGTGCCTTTTGTAAGCCGCCCTGAGTCCCCCCTCGGGGGTTGAGAAGGGTGGGGTAGAAGTGTGAGAAATAAATAAATATATATATTTTCATATTTTCTCCTGTATTTCCATATTTCCCTCCATGTATTTGACCTTGCCCTGAACCTTTTGTCCCCTTCCCTTCTCCTTGGGGGAAATCTACAAGGAAGCTGGCCTGCCTCTGGAAAAGCAATCCGATCACGAGAAGACCCTTCTCTTTGGACATTCTTTGCATGGACAATAGTAAAGGAAATCCTTTTGACTTCGGAGTTGGGCCACCATTAGGATTTCTGTTTGGCAGACTTTTTAATCATATAACAATGGGGGGAATATGACCTTAGGAAAGTCTTCTTTTCCTCCAAGCTGTTTTTCTTGCAAATCTTTCCACTAAGGACATTCACAAAAGTTTCCCCTTTGTGCCCTATCTGATTGTAAGAGGAAAACCCGAATTAAGCCATCAATGCTTATCACAGACCCATCTCAGGACAATAAAGTGGCTTCTCTGGAAGGCTGATCCCCGGACTCGATAAGCCTAAGGACATTAAAACTCCATAATCCACTCCAGAATGCATTGTCTCCCTTCATTCTGTTTGGCAGACTTTTTAATCATATAACACTGGGGGGAATATGACCTTAGAAAAGTCCTCTTTTCCTCCAAGCCGTTTTTCTTTCAAACCTCTCCACAATGGACATCCACCCCAGCCTCTTCTTTGTGTCATATCTGATGGCAATAGGAAAACTCGGATTAAGTAATCATTACTTATTGCAGACCCATCTAAAGACAATAACATTAGTTTCTTTAGAAGGCCGATCCCGGACTCAAGAAGCCCAGGACATTGGAATTCTATAATCCACTCAAGAAAGAATTGTTTCCTTTTGTCCCGCCTTCCTTCCTCCTGATTCACCAGAGCACCGAGGCTCTGGCGAATTCCCACTCCCCGCCCTCCTCCCAGCTCGATGGTGATTGGCTGGTGTGATAACAGCTGGGAGGAGGCTCGGCTGCCCTCCCCGTGCCAGAACCAATCACAGAGCTCCTGTGGTGCGCTGGAGCCTATCAGAAAGCTTCTACCGCTTCAGCGCTCTGGCGAATTATTATTCATAGGAAGGTCCATAAAGGGACCTGTATTTTGGCTATAAAAATGCTTGTAAACTCTGTGTTGGCATGCTTGTGGTGGAAATATTCCCACAATTCCCACAATTGCATCCGATCTCAACTGAATCGCTAATAAAGAGCCTCGGTCGCCATCTTCTTCCGCTTTGGTGGGATTTATGTTATTTTTAATATTTTTATCGCTGGAATTAGACTTCCCTGTTCTCACCAAGGTTTAGGGACCCTCTTTGGTGCGGTCCTCAGGGTCTCTCTTACCCTCTGAAAATCAGCCTCGATTACAATAGCGGTCCAGCATTTCTGATCCACGCAAACAAAAGTTGATTTTACTGTCCTCTCAACCAATGACCTGCGCACATAACTGATCTCTTTCAAATTCTTTGCATGTTTCTAAGGTGACACTTGTGGCAAGCAATCACTTTCAATTTTCCTGTGCCTGGACATTGTATCGATCCTTGGAACACTCTCTTTCGATTTCTTATGCTTTTCTCTATTATAATTATTTTTGGCAATAATTTTACACTTTGGTGAGCAGTCCTGACCCCAGGTTTTGTGGGCAAACAGTCCTCTCTTCTGGACATCCTCTCAAGGGGGGAAAAAAAGGGGTAGGGTGGCCATGTTGCCTCACGGACAGGATTTTACCCCAATTCTATAGGTGCAATCTGGAGCGTGTTTAGATCATTACTTGGACTGGTTTCCAAACTTGAAAAAAGAGCAAGCCACTTTGTATTGTTGAAGGCTTTCGTGGCTGGAATCACTGGGTTGTTGTAGGTTTTTCAGGCTATATGGCAGTGGTTCTCAATGTTCCTAATGCTGTGACCCCTTAATACAGTTCCTCATGTTGTAGTGACCCCCAACCATAACATTATTTTCCTTGCTACTTCATAATTGTAATTTTGCTACTGTTATGAATCATCATGTAAATATCTGATATGCAGGATGTATTCTCATTCATTGGACCAAATTTGGCACAAATACCCAATATGCCAAAATTTGAATACCGGTGGGGTTGGGATGGGAGGATTGATTTTGTCATTTGGGAGATGTAGTTGCTGGGATGTATAGTTCACCTACATTCAAAGAGCATTCTGAACTACACCAACAATGGACTTGAACCAAACTTGGCACACAGAACTCCCATGACCAACAGAAAATATTGGAAGGGTTTGGTGGGCAGTGACCTTGAGTTTTGGAGTTCACATTGCTCTATGATTGAAAATGAACTATAAATACCAGCAATTGCGATGCCAAACACTCCACCAGTGTTCACATCTGGGCATATTAAGTATCCATGCCAAGTATGGTCCAGATCTGTCATTGTTTGAGTCCACAGTGCTCTCTGGATGTCGGTGAACTACAACTCCAAAACTCAAGGTCAAAGCCCACCAAACGCTTCCAGTATTTTCTGTTGGCCATGGGAGTTCTGTGTGCCAAGTTTGGTTCAAGTCCATTGTTGGTGTAGTTCAGAATGCTCTTTGAATGTAGGTGAACTATACATCCCAGCAACTACAACTCCCAAATGACAAAATCAATCCTCCCAGCCCAACCCCACCAGTATTCAAAGACAATTCTTTACAGGCCCAGCACACAACAGAACAGTTATATTTATTTGTATCCCACTTTTATCGTACAAGCACGACACAAAGTTCTCTCCTGGGTCCTCACCACATATGCTTGCGATGGAGGCGAAGGGATAGAAAGCCTCCTCCGAGGATCCTGAGCCTGTCTTTCAAAAACCAACACAAGCATCTCAGGGAACCTTGGGCTCCCAGGACTCTGACCGTTGTGTGCGTCTTCATGTGTGCATAACACTTATTTTATAACAGGAATTTTAAATATTAATTAACTGTGCAGCCATTAGATTAATTGACCTCGTTTTGAGAACATCGCTCCGTTCCTCCGCTTCCCACTTGCCTAACAAGAAATTAGGGGGTGGAGGAGGAGGAGGAGGAGGAGGAGGAGGAGAGATTACCCAAAGGTTCTTGCTTTCGCCAGCCATTTTTTTGCCTGAAACTTTTTTTTCCGTTAACAAACTTGCTGTTAACACTTTTCCAATGTCCCTGCAACCGCACGGCTTCTCCATCTGGTACTTTTTTGTGTGCTGTATAGCCTACAAAGGAACATTTGTTTCACGATATTCCCAAGATACAGATCAGTGCAATAGACTGTTACAACAGAGATGGAAGGGGGTGTCTGTTCTAAACCATTCATGCACAGAAGCAGCATCCAATGGAGACTTTGGGGTGAACATGCCCAGAATTCCCCCCATCCAGTCAGTTGGGCAAGGGACACAACGTCCATAACATCTTTTGGGTGCCAAGTTTGATGCAGATCCATTGTGGACTGGGTTTGGAGTGCTCTATGATTTAGGTAAACTATAAATCCCAACAACTATTCCAAATACTCCATCTGGGCATATTGAGTATTTGTGCCAAGTTTGGTCCAGATCTATCATTGCTTGAGTCGACAGTGCTCTCTGGATGTAGGTGAACTACAACTCCCAAACTCAAGGTCAATGCCCACCAAACCCTTCCAGTATTTCCTGTTGGTCTTGGGAGTTCTGTGTGCTAAGATTGGTTCAGTTCCATCATTGGTGGAGTTCAGAATGCTCTATGATTGAAGGTGAACTATAAATCCCAGCAACTGCGATGCCAAACACTCCACCAGTGTTCACATCTGGGCATATTGGGTATTCATGTCAAGTTTGGTCCAGATCCATCATTGCTTGAGTCCATAATGCTCTCTGGATGTAGGTGAACTACAACTCCCAAACTCAAGGTCAATGCCCACCAAACCCTTCCAGTATTTCCTGTTGGTCATGGGAGTTGTGTGTGCCAAGTTTGGTTCAATTCCATCATTGGTGGAGTTCAGAATGCTCTATGATTGTAGGTGAACTATAAATCCCAGGAACTACTAATATCATTTTATTAGGAGTAGTATTATATTTTATTATTTATAGTAGTATTATATTTTGTTATAATATATTATAACATTATCAATATTATAGTTATAGATGATATATTATATTATATTATAATATAATATATTATATTAGACATCCCCTGCCATGCATTGCTGTGGCCCAGTCTGTGTATATGTGTTTTTTGTGTGTATATTTATTTACTTTATTTGTATACCGCTCTTCTCAGCCCTTAGGCTGAGTATATGTGTGTTTGCGTGTATGTATGTGTGTGTGTGGTTTTGTGTATGCGTTGTAATGTCTTTTTTTTTTTGGCTTTTCAATATTTTAATATATTTTTTGGCTTTTTAAATCCCTTCCACTGTGTTTTTCAGTGTTTTTATGAGTGATGTTCACTCGTTGACCTGATGGGTGTATTGTGTCCAAATTTGGTGTCAATTCATACCATGGTTTTTGTGTTATGTTAATCCCACAAATGAACATTACATTTTTATTTATATAGATTACTAGCTGTCAAGGTCAGACACCAGCCAATTAAAGGAGTATAGTTTATCGTTCAAACAAACACGGAATTAGTCCAAAACAAAACCACAGGGCAAAAAACACTTAGTTTACAGTGTGCAAAAGCCCAAACAGGGGAAAAAAACCAAAAACCCCAACAGAATATAATCTGGATTCACCAGAGAGAAAAATTAAGTAAACTCAAAAAATGCTTAAATGCAGCCTTTCAAGGGTTGTAAAAAGAAACTCAACTTCAAACACAGCAGGAACTGAAATGCAGGAATGCAGGAATGAGGTCGACACCAGCTCCAGACGCTCAGCCATAGATGTGGAGGAGAGAGAGTAACGATAAGGAACGAAGTCCAGTCCGGTCCGATCCAAAGAGAGACAAAACAGCTGCCAGGTCAGGTCCCAATACGATGAGTAAACACAGGGAGCCAAAGCAGCGGGGCAATGCGGCAGCTAATGCAAACATCAAAACAGTGCAGTCCAGCAAAAACCCACACAGTTCCAGCCCCCTTTGCTGCTAAAGCCCAGAGCTTAACTTGCGTCCCAAAGTCTTCTTTCAAACCCGTCTTCTGTAGCAAAGATCCATAAAGCGCCCAACAAGACTCCTTGCCGATTGCAAGGTTACAATAGCAAACACTCCCCTTTTTATTACAAGTCCTGATCAGAGCTTGATTCAGCCAACACCTGTGTCCCAGCTGTATCTTGTTGCAGCTCCTCATCCGAACTGGAGTCGCCCCTAGTTCGGCCCAACCCATCCCCAGCTGTGCCTCTTCCACCACTCCTCCAAGTAGTCCATCTCTGGTCTAATCCTGAAGGTCCCCAAGTCCCATCCAAGTCTTCACTATTCCAACCCTCAAATGTGTCACTGCTTGTGGGTTCAGCACAAATATCTTGAATCTCTTGAACCCTTGTCCAATCCATCCCATCGGACCCAGAATCTGATATCCCATCATCCAGTTCATTTGCCTCAAAACCCTCAAAAGAATCCTCATCTGTTGGCTCACTAAGTATCTCCCGGATTCTTTTCCTTTGTTGCTCTTCATCATAGTCTTGCTCGAGAGTAGTTCTCCTGCCTCTCCTACTACAACTAGTGTTACTATCACTGCCAGCAGACTCTATCACAACACTAGCCATCCCCTGCCACGTGTTGCTGTATCCCAGTCTGTGTATATGTGTTTTGTGTGAATATATATGTGTGTATATATTTGTGTATATGTGTGTTTGCGTATATATGTGTGTGTTTGTGTTGTTTTGCGCATGCGTTGTAATGTATTTTGGGTTTTTGCTTTTTAAATCTCTTCTGCTGTGTTTTTCAGTGTTTTTATGAGTGATGGTCACTTGTTGGCCTGATACATGTATTGTGCCCAAATTTGATGCCAATTTGTCTAGTAGCTTTTGAGTTATGTTAATCCCACAAATTAACATTACATTTTTATTTATATAGATCAATCATAGAATCAAAGAGTTGGAAGAGACCTCCTGGACCATCATCCAGTCCAACCCCATTCTGCCAAGAAGCAGGAATATTGCATTCAAATCACCCCTGACAGATGGCCGTCCAGCCTCTGTTTAAAAGCTTCCAAAGAAGGAGCCTCCACCACACTCCGGGGCAGAGAGTTCCACTGCTGAACGGCTCTCACAGTCAGGAAGTTCTTCCTCGTGTTCAGATGGAATCCCCTCTCTTGTAGTTTGAAGCCATTGTTCCATTGCGTCCTAGTCTCCAGGGAAGCAGAAAACAAGCTTGCTCCCTCCTCCTCCCTGTGGCTTCCTGTCACATATTTGTACATGGCTATCATGTCTCCTCTCAGCCTTCTCTTCTTCAGGCTAAACATGCCCAGCTCCTTAAGCCACTCCTCATAGGGCTTGTTCTCCAGACCCTTGATCATTTGAGTTGCCCTCCTCTGGACACATTCCAACTTAGAGTCAATATCTCTCTTGAATTGTGGTGCCCAGAATTGGACACAATATTCCAGGTGTGGTCTAACCAAAGCAGAATAGAGGGGTAGCATGACTTCCCTAGATCTAGACACTAGGCTCCTCTTGATGCAGGCCAAAATCCCATTGGCTTTTTTTGCCGCCACATCACATTGTTGGCTCATGTTTAACTTGTCCATGAGGACTCCAAGATCTTTTTCACATGTCCTGCTCTCAAGCCAGGCATCCCCCATTCTGTATCTTTGCATTTCGTTTTTCCTGCCAAAGTGGAGCATTTTGCATTTGTCCCTGTTGAACTTCATTTTGTTAGTTTCGGCCCATCTCTCTAATCTGTCAAGATCGTTTTGAATCCTGCTCCTGTCCTCTGGAGTCTTGGCTCTCCCTCCCAATTTGGTGTCGTCTGCAAACTTGATGATCCTGCCTTCTAGCCCTTCATCTAAGTCATTAATAAAGATGTTGAACAGGACTGGGCCCAGGACGGAACCCTGCGGCACTCCACTTGTCACTTCTTTCCAAGATGAAGAGGAAGCATTGGGGAGAATCACCCTCTGGGTTCGTCCATTTAACCAATTCCAGATCCACCTCACCGTAGTTTTACCTCGCCCACATTGGACTCATTTCCTTGCCAGAAGGTCATGGAGGACCTTGTCAAAGAAGGCCTTCCTGAAATCCAGACACGCTCCATCCACAGCATCATTCCGTGCATCTACCCAGCTTGTAACTCTATCGAAAAAAGAGATCAGATGAGTCTGGCATGACTTGTTTTTGATCAATCCATGTTGATTCTTAGCGATGACCGCATTTGTTTTTAAGTGCTTGCAGACCACTTCCTTGACCATCTTTTCCAGACACGTATCGACGTGAGGCTGACCGGACATTGGTCATTTTTTGGGTCATCCTTTTTTCCCTTCTTGAAGATTGGGACCACATTGGTCCTCCTCCAATCTGCTGGAACTTCTCCCGTTCTCCAAGAACTCTCAAAGATGATTGCCAATGGTTCCGAGATGGCTTCCGCTCGTTCCTTCAATAGTCTTGGGTGTCGTTGATCTGGCCCTGAAAGGGGACTGGGACTCATTAAGAGCGGCCAGGTATTCCTGTATGACTTGTTTCCCAATTTGGGGTTGGATGTCCTCTAATCCCTCATCCACTCCATCTATAATATAGATATTATATTATTATATTATATTATATTATATACAGAACTTTTTGCCAAGTTTGCAGAGCACTTTATGGGGGGAAACCACCAAAGCTAAGCAACAAAACAAATAAAACTATGATGCTCCTTATCCATTTAAAATCCTTGCAAAATCTTCCTAGCAGAAAGAAGAATAATGCATGGATGTTGTGAACTCGCCCACTGGCAAAAATGCGTGAACATTTGTTCCTAGCCTTCATTTTGCAAATTATCGACAATTATCTCAGCTGCCTCACCCTTCCCTGTCACTCACAGAGGGACCGGATTGCGCCGGCAGAGTCGGAACCGACACGACTTTTGGCTCATTTGCTCATCTTCAAAACCTGCAGGCGAAGTAATTGGGGGAGGAATGCATCATATTGCAGGATATATTTTGGAGGGGGGAAACCTCAGCTATCTTTAGAACCGCCACGGTCTTTCCCGGAGGGTGAATTGGATCGGAAGACTCCAAAAACCAAGACATTGTGTACGGAGCAGTGTGCCCCTGCCTTAACCCCCATATGTAAAATCAGTCAGGCAAACCCACCGCTTTCTTTGCAATTCATTTGCTGAACAAGACTCTCCAAGCTCTAAATTCACTGAAGTTAGCTCATCTCGTATTCCCTGGGATCCATACTGAAAGGAACCTTGGCAGGCTAAAAATACTAGACGTTGCCACCTGGTAAATAATTTGTCCATCTCGAGAAGACAAAAGTTTAGAAAACATAAGGACAGGGGCGGCTCATCCATTACGCAAAGTAAGCGGTCGCAGTACACTTTTTTTTGCCAGGGGCGCAGAGGTGCCTCTGTAAATGCCCCTCGACCGCCACTTGAGGAGCGCCCCCTCGGCTCACAACAGCCTTAGCAGTCCGGGGGGAGCCTCAGCAACCTATTACGCAAAGTAAGCATTTGCAGTATAGTTGAATGTGCCATGGGGCACTCTTGAGGCACTCTTGGGGGAAAATAGAACTTGACATAGCGAGTTGTAGTTACTGGGATGTATAGTTCACCTACAATCAAAGAGCATTCTGAACTCCACCAAGGATGGAATTGAACCAAACATGGCACACAGAACTCCCACGACGAACAGAAAATATATATCAATGATTGGTTGGGAGGGAGGGCGCCAAAATACTGTTTGCTTACCATGGAAAATTACCTCTGCATAAGGATCATCCAAGTTGCATTAGCCACCCAATACTCAGAAGCTTTGTCATTTATTAAGTTTATCTCCAACCAATTCCACTGATAATGGAGGGAGCAAAGTGCAGGTACAGTGTTCCCTCACTTATTGTGGGTGTTACTGTTGGAACCCAGTCGCCTTAAAGAGCCAGACTCAGGAGTATGTCCAAAAGATTAGTTTATTAAAGCAAAGTAAACAGGACTCAGAGACACTTGCTATAGTGCCTCTGGTCTAAACTCAAAAATTGTAGCAATCTCTAGCTTCAAAAACAAACTTAGTCAATAATCTGGATTATCCGGACAAGTGGAGTGTCCAGGGGCGGCTCATCCATTACGCGAAGTAAGCGGTCGCAGAACACTTTTTTTGCCAGGGGCGCAGAGGCGCCTCTGTAAATGCCCCTCGACCGCCACTTGAGGAGCGCCCTCCCCCTCAGCTCACAACAGCCCTAGCAGTCTGGGGGGAGCCTCGGCTTTCTTGCCTCGCTGCCGGGCGATCCTCTTCCCAAAGGGGCCGGGCCCTTGAGCCTCGCCTAGCCCTGCTCCACCCGGCCACCGGGTACGTGAGCAGAGCTGGCGCTCAATCGTTCTCCGTGTTCGATCCCTTCCCCATGACCGGCTCCCTTTCCTGATCCCCCGGCGCTCCACCCACCTCCTCTCCCCTCCCCAATCCGCGGGTGGGCCAAGGGGCGGAGCCGCCGCGCCTGGCCCGCTTCGGGTCCGGAGGCATGTCTGAAGACCCCAGTGTGCACACCAAAAGTCGCCTCTTCTCCTGACTTTCTCTTCGGCCATTGGGACCAAGAGAGAGAGAGAGAGAGAGAGAGAGAGCCCCTCTGGCTGGAGGTATCTCCCACCTCCGCTCCCTCCTTTGTTTTAGCGCCTACCTTCAGGAAAGGTGGGAATCTCCACCTCTCTCTCTCTCTCTCTCTCTCTCTCTCTCGTGGTCCCAATGGCTGAGGAGAAAGTCAGGAGAAGAGGTGACTTTTGGTGCACACGCCGGGGTCCTCAGGCACGCCTCCGGACCCAAAGTGGGCCAGGCAAGGGAGCAAGTGCGGCAAGTGTAGTTACTGGGATGTATAGTTCACCTACAATCAAAGAGCATTCTGAACTCCACCAATGATGGAATTGAACCAAATATGGCACACAGAACCCCCACGACGACCAGAAAATATAAATGATTGGTTGGGGGGGGGGCGCCAAAATACTGTTTGCTTACCATTGAAAATTACCTAGGGCCCCCTCTGGGAGTGCTGCAGGGTTCCGTCCTGGGCCCGGTCCTGTTCAACATCTTTATTAATGACTTAGATGAAGGCATGATCATCAAGTTTGCAGACGACATCAAATTGGGAGGGATAGCCAAGACTCCAGGGGACAGGAGCAGGATTCAAAACGATCTTAACAGATTAGAGAGATGATGGGCCAAAACTAACCAAATGAAGTTCAACAGGGACAAATGCAAGAGACTCCACTTAGGCAGGATTTGCCTTGCGGGATTTATCGGCTTTCCGCAGGGATTGTGGCACAGCTGGCTGAGTGTCAGTTGCATTAAGATCACTCTGACCAAAAGATCATGAGTTCGAAGCCAGCCCGGTTTGGAGTGGGTTTCCAACCAATTGTGTAGCCTGTTGTCGACCTTTGCAACCCGAAAGACAGTTGCATCTGTCAAGAAGGAAAATTAGGTACCACCTTAAAGTGTGGGGAGGCGAAATTAACTAATTTATGAGGCCATAAAAAAAAGACTCCAGCAAAGCACTCCAGCAAAAAATGCATGTGGGGAATGCAGAAGTACTTCATCAGCGTCGCAGATGGACGATGAAAGCGACAGCCCCCCTGGCGGCCAGAAAAAGTTAAACAGCCTCTGTGTATGTCTGTATATGTTGTATGTCAAAAATTGGCATTAAATGTTTGCCATATATGTGTACATCGTGATCCGCCCTGAGTCCCCTGCGGGGTGAGGAGAAGGGCGGAATAGAAAAGCTGCAAACAAATAAATAAATAAATAAATGGTTGTCTTATGACCACCACTAGGATCATGCATCATCCTTCCCGATTAGGTTTTGCAGCTGTTCTTCTGTTGGAGAAAGTCCTTGGTCACTTCATGGTCAGAGCTTCTTCCCCAGATCTTCATGCAACCAAATCATCTCAGGAGCCTATTACAGGGGAAACCAGCTGATCCCCAACCCATCCAAAACACAGACGTGTGCCTTTCACCTCAAGAACAGACAAGCATCTCGAGCTCTGAGGATTATTACCTGGGAAGGAATCCCACTGGAGCATTGCAGCGCACCCAAATACCTGGGAGTCACTCTGGACCGTGCTCTGACCCACAAGAAGCATTGTCTGAACATCAAGCAAAAACTGGGTGCTAGAAACAATATCATACGAAAGCTGACTGGCACAACCTGGGGATCACAACCAGGTACAGTGAAGACATCTGCCCTGGCACTATGCTACTCTGCTGCTGAGTACGCATGCCCAGTGTGGAACACATCTCACCACACTAAAACAGTGGATGTGGCTCTTAATGAGTCATGCTGCATTATCACAGGGTGCCTGCGCCTTACACCACTGGAGAAATTACACTGCTTAGCCGGTATCGCACCACCTGACATCCGCCGGGAAGTAGCAGCCAATAGTAAGGCAGAGACATCTCCAGCTCACCCCCTGTTTGGGTATCAGCCAGCATGTCAACGACTTAACTCTAGAAATAGTTTTCTAAGATCTACAGAGACACTCGCTGGAACACCTCAGCAAGCGAGAGTCCAAAAGTGGCAGGCTCAAACCCAGAACCTCAATCCGCGGGTGATACCCAATGAGATACTCTCCCCTGGGCACACAGAAGACTGGGCGACTTGGAAGGCGCTGAACAGACTGCGCTCTGGCACCACGAGATACAGAGCCAACCTGAAGAAATGGGGCCACAAAGTGGAATCCACGGCATGCGAGTGCGGAGAAGAGCAAACCACTGACCACCTGCTGCAATGCACCCTGAGCCCTGCCACATGCACAATGGAGGACCTCCTTGCGGCAACACCAGAGGCACTCCAAGGGGCCAGATACTGGTCAAAGGACATTTAATCAACTACCAAGCTTGCAAATTTTGTATTTTGTGTGTGTTTGCTTTGTTCTGTTAGAAATGTCATATAATTTGACTGGTTGTCCTGACACGACAAATAAATAAATCTCAGGAGACCACGCTGACTGCAGTTAATAGATTGAAAAAACCATAGGCGAGCATTATTCCTATGAGATCCCACGTTGAAATAAGAACCTCATTAGTTACTTTCTCCTCTCCAGCATCCCCACCGCCACCCATCTTTCACTGTCTGAGAATGGAGGCAGGAAGATGGGAGGGAAATCCAGGACAGATTTGAGGCCGCATTGTCCAAAAACAATCCTGTATAATTACCCGAAGAAATCCTTGTAGCAACAGACTCTGGCTTTAATGTAAAGATTTTTTGTTCAAAAAAAGTGAAAAAGAAAACAGCATGCCGTTAACACCTGGGTCTCATTAATATGCATGCCAACCTGTTATGGAGATGAAGGGATTCAAGTAACCCTGAAAGCCATCACACAGAGACATACGCTAACCAATTCACACTGAGATTTTAATTTAACTTTAGACTGTAATTTGAGGGTCTTTACATTTTCAAAAAAACATATCCAGGAATTGTTCACTTGGAATAATTTTAGGGAGCGCTTTTCAGGCCGTGCTAAGGGCGCCTCCAAGCAGACCCTTTAATGCGGGAGTTGCCACAATAAAAAGGGAGCTGTCCAGTTGACATCCTGGATAAACCTGAATTAATTCACCACAAACTGATATCGAGCTGCTTTTAGTGGGGTCTCCTTGAGAGAGAAGCCCGAGGACCGCGCCTAAAAGGCTCTGGGTCCCTTGGTGAGGCCAGTGAGAGCCAATCCAAAGAGTAAAAATATTACAAATAATAATGCCTCATCCAAGTGGAAGAAGTTTTTCAGCAACCGAGGTTTATTGTGATTCAGCTGAGATCAGATGCATTGCAGGAATCATTCCGCTGCAAGCATGCCGGAGTACAGTGATGCAGGCATATTTATACAATTTTTGAAAACCCAGAGTTCAACCCTTCCACCCCGGCTCCTCTGATGTTCCCCGCTGTGATTGGGTGATGGGCGGACACCTGGGAAGCAGCCCTCCCGCCCCTGGCGCCTCTGTACCAATCAGGAAGCTCCAGTGGTCTGTAGGATCCAATGGGGAGACCTCTGTCACATGGTTGCGACAGCCAATCAGGAGAAATGGGGGCGGGATGAGGGAGCACAAAGGAATCTGGGAAAGGAATCTGCAGACAAAGGAATGCCATGTGCTCAGCGAAACAAAGGAAAAATGTCTCCAGCTGATGCAGCTCTGGAGGGGGGGGGGATATGAATGCAAATACAATCTTTTTTATTCTGAGCGTCCATAAATCCCCTTATCCCATCAGACATGCTCAGAGAATGGGCAGGGTCCATTATGGCTATGGTTCCATGCAGGGTGAATTAATCAAGGGTGAGTCTTGGGAGATGTAGAGACTCTCCCTCAGGCAGTTCCTGGTCACAGTATTTTGTGGGGCAAGGGTCGAGAGGGCAAGGGTACAAGGGGAATCCATAAGGGTTACATATATGGCATTTTCTTATACATAGTTCATAAGGGGAACCCCATCCCACCCCATAGAGTTTATTACAATATTTGATCTTTATTATGGCACAAACTGGAGGCTTCATAAACTTTGAAAAGGATCCGCGGAAACGGAGGCTGTCAGTATCTCAAGTCAGGCACCAATAGAGAGTTCGTGGTCATGGATATGATAAATAGTCCAGTGCATAAGTCAGAGAGTCACAAAAAAAGGAAACAGGAACCCAGTTGTGAGCGCTGGGTCAGGCAGCAACAGAATCCATTGTCCGGCCCTTGGCGAACTAGATCTCTCACAAAAGGGCAGAAGCCCCAAGATCCAGCCATTTCCCAAAAAAAAGCCTCATGGGGTCCTTGTTGTTGTCAGTGCCTTGGCAATGTGGCCAAGACTTAACCCTTGTTGTGTAGTCTGGTGCCCTTGCCCTTTGCAGAACTATAAATCCCTATCCCTTAATTATGAGGGGAGGGTTGGTGCCTGACATCATTACCAGGAAAACCAGGGAAAACCTTGGTTTGTGGCAAATAAATTTGGTAGTGAGTTTATTGTGCATCTTCGGCGGCTTTGCATGAGGTGGGCGTGGCTAAGAACAGCCAGGGGTGGCTCGTCCATTACGCGAAGTAAGCGGTCGCAGAACACTTTTTTTCCCAGGGGTGCAGAGGCGCCTCTGTAAATGCCCCTCGACCGCCACTTGAGGAGCTCCCCCTCAGCTCACAACAGCCCTAGCAGTCCGGGGGGAGCCTCGGCTTTCTTGCCTCACTGCCGGGCGATCCTCTTCCCAAAGGGGCCGGGCTCTTGAGCCTCGCCTCGCCCCTCTCATTCCTGCCCCACCCGGCCACCGGGTGCGTGAGCAGAGCCAGCGCTCAATTGTTCTCCATGTTCTATCCCTTCCCCATGACCGGCTCACTTTCCCGATCCCCCGGCACTCCACCTGCCTCCTCTCCTCTCCCCAATCCACGGGTGGGCCAAGGGGCGGAGCCGCCACGCCTGGTCCGCTTCGGGTCCGGAGGCGTGTCTGAAGACCCCAGCGTGTGCACCAAAAGTCACCTCTTCTCCTGACTTTCTCTTCAGCCATTGGGACCAAGAGAGAGAGAGAGAGAGAGAGAGAGAGAGAGAGAGAGAGACCCTCCGGCTGGAGGTATCTCCCACCTCCGCTCCCTCCTTTGTTTTTGCGCTTACCTTCAGGAAAGGTGGGCATCTCCACCTCTCTCTCTCTCTCTCTCTCTCTCTTGGTCCCAATGGCTGAGGAGAAAGTCAGGAGAAGAGGTGACTTTTGGTGCACACGCCGGGGTCTTCAGGCACGCCTCCGGACCCAAAGCGGGCCAGGCAAGGGAGCAAGTGTGGCAAGTGTAGTTACTGGGATGTATAGTTCACCTACAATCAAAGAGCGTTCTGAACCTCACCAATGATGGAATTGAACCAAATATGGCACACAGAACTCCCACGATGAACAGAAAATATATATCAATAATTGGTTGGGGGGGGGGGGTGCCAAAATACTGTTTGCTTACCATTGAAAATTACTTAGGGCCGCCTCTGAGAACAGCTCTTCCTGAAGGCCACACCCCCAGTGGCCTTCAAGAACAGCTGTACTTACCCACGTCTCACCTCGTCCCTATTTGCATCGCCAGCGAGGAAGCTTTTAAACAGGGGCTGGTTGGCCATCTGTCAGGGGTGATTTGACTACCTGGATTTCAGGAAGGCCTTCTTTGACAAGGTCCCCCATGACCTTCTGGCAAGGAAACTAGTCCAATGTGGGCGAGGCAAAACTACGGTGAGGTGGATCTGGAATTGGTTAAATGGACGAACCCAGACGGTGATTCTTCCAAGGCTTCCTCCTCTTCATCCTGGAAAGAAGTGACGAGTGGAGTGCCATCCACAGGTTTCCATCCTGGGCCCGCTCCTGTTCAACATCTTTATAAATGACTTAGATGAAGGGCTAGAAGGCAGGATCATCAAGATTGCAGACAGGACCAAATTGGGAGGGAGACCCAATACTCCAGAGGACAGGAGCAGAATTCAAAACGATCTTGACAGATTAGAGAGATAATGGGCCAAAACTAACAAAATGAAGTTCAACAGTGACAAATGCAATATACTCCACTTTGGCAGGAAAAACGAAATGCAAAGAGACAGAATGGGGGACGATGAGGCTTGGCTCGAGAGCAGGACGTGTGAAAAAGATCTTGGAGTCCTCGTGGACAACAAGTTAAACATGAGTCAGGAATGTGATGTGGCAGCAAAAAAAGCCAACGGGATTTTGGCCTGCATCAATAGGAGCATAGTGTCTAGGGAAGTCCTGCTCCCCATGCTCTATTCCGCCTTGGTTAGACCACTTTACCTGGAATATTGTGTCCAATTCTGGGCACCACAATTGAAGAGAGATATTGACAAGCTGGAATGTGTCCAGAGGAGAGTGACTCAAATGATCAAGGGTCTGGAGAACAAGCCCTATGAGGAGCGGCTTAAGGAGCTGGGCATGTTTAGCCTGAAGAAGAGAAGGCTGAGAGGAGATATGATAGCCATGTATAAATATGTGAGAGGAAGCCACAGGGAGGAGGAGGGAGCAAGCGTTTTTTCTGCTGCCCTGGAAACTAGGGCGTGGAGCAATGGCTTCAAACTACAAGAGAGGAGATTCCCACTGCACACTGCACTTACCCTATAATTATTCTGGCCCAGCCCAGTTTTATAGTGTTTTGTTGTATTGTTTATTGCTTGTTGTTTAATATTGCTTTAACTGTTTTTAATTTGCTTTAGGTTTGTATTGTTATGCTGTGTATTGAGGCCTTGGCCTTTGTAAGCCGCATCGAGTCCTTCGGGAGATGCTAGCGGGGTACAAATAAAGATAATAATAATAATAATAATAATAATAATAATAATAATAATAATTAGGTTCTTGTGGGTTTTTTTCGGGCTATAGGGCCATGTTCTAGAGGCATTTCTCCTGACGTTTCGCCTGCATCGAAACGTCAGGAGAAATGCCTCTAGAACATGGCCCTATAGCCCGAAAAAACTCACAAGAACCTAGTGATTCCAGCCATGAAAGCCTTTGAGAATACAATAATAATAATAATAATAATAATAATAATAATAATCTGAACATGAGGAAGAACTTCCTGACTGTGAGAGCCGTTCAGCAGTGGAACTCTCTGCCCCGGAGTGTGGTGGAGGCTCCTTCTTTGGAAGCTTTTAAACAGAGGCTAGATGGCCATCTGTCAGGGGTGATTTGAATGCAATATTCCTGCTTCTTGGCAGAATGGGGTTGGACTGGATGGCCCAGGAGGTCTCTTCCAACTCTTGGATTCTATGATTCTGTGATCCATTTAGCACTCTTGATACTACTCCTCTATTCCGCTTTGGTTAGACCACATATGGAATATTGTGTCCAATTCTGGGCACCACAATTCAAGAGAGATATTGACAGGCTGGAATGTGTCCAGAGGAGGCCGACTAAAATGATCAAGGGTCTGGAGAACAAGCCCCATGAGGAGCGGCTTAAGGAGCTGGGCATGTTTAGCCTGAAGAAGAGAAGGCTGAGAGGAGATATGATAGCCATGTATAAATATGTGAGGGGAAGCCACAGGGAGGAGGGAGCAAGCTTGTTTACTACTTCCATGGAGATTAGGATGCGAAACAATGGCTTCAAACTACAAGAGAGGAGATTCCATCTGAACACGAGGAAGAACTTCCTGACTGTGAGAGCCGTTCAGCAGTGGAACTCTCTGCCCCGGAGTGTGGTGGAGGCTCCTTCTTTGGAAGCTTTTAAGCAGAGGCTAGATGGCCATCTGTCAGGGGTGCTTTGAATGCAATATTCCTGCTTCTTGGCAGAATGGGGTTGGACTGGATGGCCCAGGAGGTCTCTTCCAACTCTTTGATTCTAGGATTCTATGATTCTATGGGGTGGATTCCTTGTGGATTTTTGGGAGTCCATAAAGCCTAGATGGAAGGGCTTCCGATTTTCATAGCTGTTGTCGTATGTCGAAGTTGATTGAGGAGTCCTTAATCAGAGTGTTGGTCTTCCTGGTTATTTTGGCAGTTGGGTCTTGTTTAAGTTTTTTGTATATAGTCGGATCCAGGAGTTTTCTGACCTTCTCCTTGTATTGCTCTGTATCCATGATTACTGTAACAAGAGTCCTTTGTCCCACCCTGGTCATTCCACAGATATATAAACCCTTTTTCCTAATTCCAACAGACCTCACTACCTCTGAGGATGCTTGCCACAGATGCAGGTGAAACGTCAGGAGAGAATGCCTCTAGAACATGGCCATACAGCCCGAAAAAACCTACAACAACCCAGTGATTCCAGCCATGAAAGCCTTCAACAACACATTCAGCACAGTCATTCTTTGTGTAAAAGTTCTGTAAAAAGTCCTGACATAGCCTCTCACACTGGAAATTGCAATAAAAAGTTATTGAAAAGTTATTCATGACATTTGCGCTAATAGAAGTAACTTCCGAATGCCACAAGTTTTGCACCACAATTCCCAAGCTCATAGTGTTGGAAGAGGTCCTATCTTTGTATGTTTCTGTGTATCAGAGCTTGGGAAAATGCTCTTTGGATATAAGATGTGGTGCACGATGTTCAGAAAAATAATAATTTCCAAGAATCCCAAATTTGGCAGGAGGTTCTGTAGGAAAAGCAAGGCGCAAAGCTCAGCAAGAGACTGCAACCGAGCTCATTTATCGACATGGCGAAATGACATTTGCTAAAACAAGCGAAATGAATTAGTCGCCTTGACGCTCCCAAAGGGTTTCTATGATTCTATGATTCTATGACTGCAATATTCCTGCTTCTTGGCAGAATGGGGTTGGACTGGATGGCCCAGGAGGTCTCTTCCAACTCTTGGATTCTATGATTCTGTGATCCATTTAGCACTCTTGATACTACTCCTCTATTCCGCTTTGGTTAGACCACTTTACCTGGAATATTGTGTCCAATTCTGGACACCACAATTCAAGAGAGATATTGACAAGCTGGAATGTGTCCAGAGGAGGGTGACTCAAATGATCAAGGGTCTGGAGAACAAGCCCTATGAGGAGCAGCTTAAGGAGCTGGGCATGTTTAGCCTGAAGAAGAGAAGGCTGAGAGGAGATATGATAGCCATGTATAAAAATGTGAGAGAAAGCCACAGGGAGGAGGGAGCAGATCAAGGGTCTGGAGAACAAGCCCTATGAGGAGCGGCTTAAGGAGCTGGGCATGTTTAGCCTGAAGAAGAGAAGGCTGAGAGGAGATATGATAGCCATGTATAAATATGTGAGAGGAAGCCACAGGGAGGAGGAGGGAGCAAGCTTCCTTTCTGCTGCCCTGGAAACTAGGGAGTGGAGCAATGGCTTCAAACAACAAGAGAGGAGATTCCCACTGCACACTGCACTTACCCTATAATTACTCCTGACGTTTCGCCTGCATCGAAACGTCAGGAGAAATGCCTCTAGAACATGGCCCTATAGACTGAAAAAACCCACAAGAACCTAGTGATTCCAGCCATGAAAGCCTTTGACAATACAATAATAATAATAATAATAATAATAATAATAATAATAATCTGAACATGAGGAAGAACTTCCTGACTGTGAGAGCCATTCAGCAGTGGAACTCTCTGCCCCGGAGTGTGGTGGAGGCTCCTTCTTTGGAAGCTTTGAAACAGAGGCTGGATGGCCATCTATCAAGGGTGATTTGAATGCAATATTCCTGCTTCTTGGCAGAATGGGGTTGGATTGGATGGCCCATGAGGTCTCTTCCAACTCTTTGATTCTATAATTCTATGATTCTATGATTCTATGACTGCAATATTCCTGCTTCTTGGCAGAATGGGGTTGGACTGGATGGCCCATGAGGTCTCTTCCAACTCTAGGATTCTAAATCAATATAAAACAAATTTTGCAATGCGTTTGACAACTGGCTAGCAGATGCTCCAAATGAACTTTGGAACAAAACTCTTCCGTTCCCTTCCCTTCGACAGAAATAATTCACAACATTCGCTTTCTGTGTATTAATTAACTTTATTCTCCATGCTTTTATAGAAAGCGGTGCGGAATTAATGGCTTGTGCGCTTGCATTCTGCCTAATTGCACAATCCCGCCACTGCCTCGAGCTACGCTTCCCCATCCTTTATGTTTGCCCTCAAGCTTTTTCCCAGCTAAAAATTGGTCGCCGAATGACTGCACTGCACATAACCCAGGTCATAAAGCACCGGCACACGTCACCCCGCTCATTAAGGTGGCCGGGTGCCTCATTTGTTTACTAGTGATAGATAGGACATTATTAGAAGCCATAACAGTCAATTGGGGTATTAATGGTGGTTTGGCCCACATCCATCCACTGCTTATAGCAATCGAATAGCATGTCGGAACAGCCATCGAAGACATCTCTGCAAAACTAAAGCACTTTTATGAAGGCAGAGAAGCCAATGAGATTCTGGAATGAGCTATTGCCAGAAAACCGCCTGCGTTGGAAATGTTTGCATATGCAACAGGAACCATTTAAAAATATTAATTCTCCCCCAAGGATGAAATGGATGTCGTCGGGTTCCCTGGTTCCTCGTTGATCCGTAAGCGGTGCTCTTTGGCTCTGCTTTTATTTATATTTTTCAAGCTCAACGAGGACGACAGAAGGACGGTTTTATAAAAATCCACACTGTCCTAGAAGTTGTGAAAGCGACGCGAATTAGCATCACTAAGTCACAATTATATCTCCATCATTTGCAGCATATCCCACAGGCTCGTGTATAAGTCTAGAAGTTTTGGTCAAAAATTAACTCTTTAATTTCCTCCTGAAGGAGAGGAGGGATGTTGATGACCTAATTTCCCCCGGGGAGTGAGTTCCACAGGTGAGGGGCCACCACTAAGAAGGCCCTGCTCCTCGTCCCCACCAACCTCACTTGTGATAGCGTTGGGGTTGAGAGCAGCCCCCCCCCCCCAGATCTCAAACTCCGGGGTGGGACGTAGAGGGAGATGCGTTCAGACAGATACGCTGGGCCGGAACCGTACAGGGCTTTGTAGTAGGCCTGGGTAACAACGGAAAAATTTGTTTCTAAAATCGATTCGTTTTTTGGGGGTTTTTGCGTTTCGATATTTAAAATAATTACAAAATTTTCCTTTTAAAAAGTTCGATATTTACGAAATTTCGTAAATGGTAAAAAAATAACGAATCGATTTCCGAAACAATAACGAATCGATTCGTTAATGGCGGACGCGACCGCGAAATACGCTAAAAAACCTCCAAAACCTTCTGAAGCTTCTCTCTCCCTCTGTTGTTGACTATTGGTGTGATATTACAATTTTTTTTTCACTAATTAAACCATAAAACTGGCCCAGACATGCGGAAATAATAACGAAACGACCTCAGAACAATAACGAAACGAATACAATAACGAAATACGAAGCATTTACAAAACGTCTTTAAAAATTCGTTTTTTAAAAAAATTGCTCCAGAATGGTTCGTTATCGCTTCGTAATCAACAAAATTAACGAATTATTAACGAATTATGAATTAACGAAATGAAACCGCCCAGCCCTATTTTGTAGGTCAAAACCAGCACCTTGAATTGTGCTTGGAACTGAACAGGCAGCCAGTGGAGCTGACACAACAGGGGGGTGAGGTGCTCCCTGTATGACGCTCCAGTGAGTAATCTGGCTGCCGCTCGCTGGACCAGTTGACGTTTCCGAACAGTCTTCAAGGGCAACCCCACGTAGAGTACATTGCAGTAATCTATTTGGGATGTAACAAGAGCGTGGACCGCTGTGGCCAGATCTGACTTCCCAAGGTACGGGCGCAACTGGTGCACAAGTTTTAATTGTGCAAAAGCTCTCCCGGCCACTGCCGAGACCTGGGTTTCCAGGCTCAGCGATGAGTCCAGGATGACTCCCAAGCTGCGAACCTGCGTCTTCAGGGGGAGTGGAACCCCGTCTAACACAGGCTGTAACCCTATTCCCTGTTCGGCCTTACGACTGACCAGTAGGACCTCTGTCTTGTCTGGATTCAACTTCAATTTGTTAGCTCTCATCCAGTCCGACACCGCAGCCAAGCACCGATTCAAAGTCTGGACAGCCTCCTTAGTGACAGGTGGGAAGGAGTGACAGATTTGGACATCATCTGCATAGAGATAACATCTCATTCCGAAACTCCGAATGATCTCCCCCAGCGGCTTCATGTAGATGTTGAATAACATCGGGGACAGAATTGAACCCTGTGGGACTTCACACAACAACGGTTGTGGGGCCGAACAGGTGTCACCCAACGACACCTTCTGAGACCGACCCTCAAGGAAGGATCGGAGCCACCGCAGAGCAGTGCCCCCGAGCCCCATATCCATGAGGCGTCCCAGAAGGATACCGACGGTATCGAAGGCCGCTGAGAGGTCCAGCAGAACTAACAGGGACACACTCCCCCTGTCCCCAACCCCTTATCCATGGGTTGGGTCTATAGTACGGTTGTGCTTTCAGGGTAAACCATTCTGAAACCCATGAGCGACAGATTTGGGGCAAACTTCCCACACAAGAACGCCCATGACCAACAGAAAATACTCAAGGCCATCCAGTCCAACTCCCTTCGCCAGGGCAAGAAAACATAATCAAAGCCCTCGTGACAAAGAGCCATCCAGCCATAGATATAGTTAGATAGAATCCTAGAATCAAAGAGTTGGAAGAGACCTCCTGGGTCATCCAGTCCAACCCCATTCTGCCAAGAAGCAGGAATATTGCATTCAAATCACCCCTGATGGATGGCCAAAGAAGGAGCCTCCACCCAGGGGCGGCTCGTCCATTACGCGAAGTAAGTGGTCGCAGACCACTTTTTTTTGCCAGGGGCACAGAGGCGCCTCTGTAAATGCCCCTCGACCGCCACTTGAGGAGCGCCCCCTCCACTCACAACAGCCCTAGCAGTCCGGGGGGAGCCTCGGCTCTCTTGCCTCGCTGCCGGGCGATCCTCTTCCCAAAGGGGCCGGGCCCTTGAGCCTCGCCTAGTCCCTCTCGTTCCTGCTCCACGAGCAGAGCCGGTGCTCAATCGTTCTCCGCGTTCGATCCCTTCCCCATGACCGGCTCCCTTTCCCGATCCCCCGGCGCTCCACCCGCCTCCTCTCCTCTCCCCAATCTGCGGGTGGGCCAAGGGGCGGAGCCACCACGCCTGGCCTGCTTCGGGTCCGGAGGCGTGTCTGAAGACCCCAGCGTGTGCACCAAAAGTTGCCTCTTCTCCTGACTTTCTCTTCAGCCATTGGGACCAAGAGAGAGAGAGAGAGAGAGCCCCTCCGTCCGGAGGTATCTCCCACCTCCGCTCCCTCCTTTGTTTTTGCGCCTTCCTTCAGGAAAGGTGGGCATCTCCACTTTTCTCTCTCTCTCTCTCTCTCTCTCTCTCTCTCTCTCTCTCTTGGTCGCAATGGCTGAGGAGAAAGTCAGGAGAAGAGGTGACTTTTGGTACACATGCCGGGGTCTTCAGGCACGCCTCCAGACCCAAAGTGGGCCAGGCAAAGGAGCAAGTGCGGCAAGTGTAGTTACTGGGATGTATAGTTCACCTACAATCAAAGAGCATTCTGAACTACACCAAGGATGGAACTGAACCAAATATGGCACACAGAACTCCCACGACAAACAGAAAATATATATCAATGATTGGCTGGGGGTGGGCGCCAAAATACTGTTTGCTTACCATTGAAAATTACCTAGGGCCGCCTCTGCCTCCACCACACTCCCTCCGGGGCAGAGAGTTCCACTGCTAAACGGCTCTCACAGTCAGGAAGTTCTTCCTCATGTTCAGATGGAATCTCCTCTGTTGTAGTTTGAAGCCATTGTTCCTCGTCCTAGTCTCCAAGGAAGCAGAAAGGAAGCTTGCTCCCTCCTTCCTGTGACGTCCTCTCACATATTTATATATGGCTATCATATCTCCTCTTATCCTTCTCTTCTTCAGCTAAACGTGCTCAGCTCCATAAGCCGCTCCTCATAGGGCTTGTTCTCCAGACCCTTGATCCTTTTAGTCGCCCTCCTCTGGACACATTCCAGCTTGTCAATATCTCTCTTGAATTGTGGTGCCCAGAATTGGACACAATATTCCAGGTGTGGTCTAACCAAAGCAGAATAGAGCATGGGGAGCATGACTTCCTTAGATCTAGACACTAGGCTCCTCTTGATGCAGGACAAAATCCCATTGGCTTTTTTTGCCGCCACATCTCATTCCTGGCTCATGTTTAACTTGTTGTCCACGAGGACTCCAAGATCTTTTCCACACGTCCTGCTCTCAAGCCAGGCATCATCGTCCCCCATTCTGTCTCTTTGCATTTCGTTTTTCCTGCCAAAGTGGAGTCTCTTGCATTTGTCACTGTTGAACTTCATTTTGTTAGTTTTGGCCATTCATCTCTCTAATCTGTCAAGATCATTTTGAATCCTGCTCCTGTCCTCTGGAGTATTGGCTCTCCCTCCCAATATAACAGTATGAACATTTCTTATACTCTAAGAAACCTCGCTTAGGAGTGTTCACATTAAAACATATTAATACCAGTCTATTACTGACAACATTAATTCCAGCATTAAGGTTTTAGTGGGTCTTTTTGATCTGTCGTATCCCGTTATTAGCATGTTACATTAAATTTTTAATTCAATTAAAATTTTTACAAAGGGCCAGATAGGGCAACCAAAATTACTCCCCAAAGAAGCATAATAATGTACAAGGGCCACCACTTAGTCCATTAATGTCAATATTAAAGCAATTGGAATAAAAAAAAATAAAATACTATTACAAATATGCATGTAGCAGGGCTCAGGTTGCATTGCAGCAGGTAGTCAGTTGTTTGCTCTTCTCCACACTCGCATATCGTGGATTCCACTTTGTGGCCCCATTTCTGAAGGTTGGCTCTGCATCTCGTGGTGCCAGAGCGCAGTCTGTTCAGCGCCTTCCAAGTCGCCCAGTCCTCTGTGTGCGCAGGGGGGAGTCTCTCATTGGGTATCAGCCATTGATTGAGATTTTGGGTTTGAGCCTGCCACTTTTGGACACTTGCTTGCTGAGGTGTTCCAGCGAGTGTCTCTGTAGATCTAAGGAAAATATGTCTTGATTTAAGTCGTTGACGTGCTGGCTGATAGCCAAACAGGGGATGAACTGGAGATGTCTCTGCCTTGGTCCTTTCACTATTGGCTGCTACTTCCCGGCGGATGTCAGGTGGTGCAATACCAGCTAAGCAGTGTAATTTCTCCAGTGGTGTAGGGCACAGACATCCCGTGATAATGCGGAATGTCTCATTGAGAGCCACATCCACTGTTTTAGTGTGGTGAGATGTGTTCCACACTGGGCATGCGTACTCAGCAGCAGAGTAGCACAGCGCAAGGACAGATGTCTTCACTGTGTCTGGTTGTGATCCCCAGGTTGTGCCAGTCACCTTTCGTATGATATTGTTTCTAGTGCCCATTTTTGCTTGATGTTCAGGCAGTGCTTCTTGTAGGTCAGAGCACAGTCCAGAGTGACTCCCAGGTATTTGGGTGCACTGCAATGCTCCAGTGGGATTCCTTCCCAGGTAATAATCCTCAGAGCTCGGGATGCTTGTCTGTTCTTACGGTGAAAGGCACATGTTTGTGTTTTAGATGGATTAGGGATCCGCTGGTTTTCCCTGTAATAGGCAGTAAGAGCACCTAGAGCTTTGGAGAGCTTCTGTTCGACCATCTCAAAGCTCCCTGCTTGAGCGATGATGGCACTATCATCAGCATAGATGAAGCTCTCTGTCCCTTCTGGCAGTGGCTGGTCATTTGTGTAGATGTTGAACATGGATGGAGCAAGCACGCTCCCCTGAGGCAGGCCGTTCTTTTGTTTCCGCCATCTACTTCGCTGGCCCTGGAACTCAACAAAAAAGCTCCTGTTTTGTAGCTGGTTTCCTATGAGGTGGCCATAGATATAGAAAGATAGATATGACTCACACAGAGAGAGATATATGAGGGTTATTTTTTAAGTAAGGTCCGTTTTGTTGTAGACACTAGTAGTTCACGCTCATACCGCAAGGAGCGCATGTGTCGTGTACCAGCATGCCTCGGGAACAACTGTGCTCAGTTTCCGCTCTGTAGCTCACCTGTACGGTTCTGTTCTGTGCTTTGAAAATGTTTAAGACTATCAACTCACCCTCCGCATGTGAGGTTCGCTCAGTGATACGGTTTTTGTCAGCAAGGAACCTGCCTGCTGCAGAAATCCATCGACAGATTTGTGAAGTGTGCGGTGATACTGTTATGAGCGAAAGCAAAGTGCGTAAGTGGGTATGACAATTCAAAGATGGCCGTGACAACGTCCATGATGAGGACCTCTCCGGTCGCCCTTCTTTGATTACAAACGATTTGGCGGCTTCAGTTGAAGCGAGGATTCATGAAGAGGGTATTTTAAAATTGGTTCAGAGGTATGGTGAGTGTTTGAACAAACTTGGCAACTATGTCGAAAAATAGAGTGAAGTATGTACTTTCTGAAAATAAATTTACTTTTTTGAAATAAACTTTCGTTGTGTACTTATGTTCCAACGGACCTTACTTAAAAAATACCCCTCGTAGTATCATAGATCTGAAAGGGACCCCTAAATAAGGACAATGATATGTCGCATGTTCCAAAATCAGACAATTTCCACATCAACACTGACAAAGAAACAGCAAGAAACACTATTTACCCAAAGACATTACATATATTCGAAACCGACACTTTCTCATGACTTTATTTTCCAGACTGGGCCACAGCAACGCCTGGCAGGGAATGGCTAGTATATCATATATTGCAAGCATATGACCCCATTATAAGCCGAGGGATGCTTTTTCAGCCCATATAAAGGTCTGAAAAACTCGGCTTATCTTCGGGTATATACGGTAAGTACAATCTAAGTACACATTGCATAGCATGCTCCTAGATATGTGCATAACTCCCAATTAGCGAGCTGGTGAAGCAGATAGGGATCCATCCCACGGTTTTGCATACAGGTACAGCCTGCCCAAAAAGCTACAGACCAATCTCCCTGTTGTGCCACCTCTACAAAGTTCTGGAGAGACTTATTTTGCATAGAATTATGGAAAAAATAGACCCATCTCTGATCTCACAGCAAGCTGGCTTCACTAAAGGCAAAAGCTGCACATCGCAAGAGCTGAACCTGACTCAGCACTTAGAAGATGGCTTTGAAAGGCAGCAGATCACAAGAGCTGCCTTTATAGACCTGTCAGCAGCCTATGATACTGTGAACCACCGTCTCCTCCTGAGAAAAATTTATAGTATCCCAAAGGACGACCACCTCACCCGCCTCATAGGAAACCTGCTACAAAACAGGAGCTTTTTTGTTGAGTTCCAGGGCCAGAGAAGCAGATGGCGGAAACAGAAGAACGGCCTGCCTCAGGGGAGCGTGCTTGCTCCATCCATGTTCAACATCTACACAAATGACCAGCCACGGCCAGAAGGGACAGAGAGCTTCATCTATGCTGATGATCGTGCCATTACCGCTCAAGCAGGGAGCTTTGAGATGGTTGAACAGAAGCTCTCCGAAGCTCTAGGTGCTCTTACTGCCTCTTACAGGGAAAACCAGCTGATCCCTAATCCATCTCAAACGCAGACATGTGCCTTTCATCTCAAGAACAGACAAGCATCCCGAGCTCTGAGGATTATTACCTGGGAAGGAAGGACTCCCACGGGAGCATTGCAGAGCACCCAAATACCTGGGAGTCACTCTGGACCGTGCTCTGACCTACAAGAAGCGCTGCCTGAACATGAAGCAAAAAGTGGGCGCTAGAAACAATATCATTTGAAAACCGACTGGCACAACCTGGGGATCACAACCAGACACAGTGAAGACATCTGCCCTTGCGCTGTGCTACTCTGCTGCTGAGTATGCATGCCCCGTGCGGAACACATCTCACCACGCTAAAACAGTAGCTGTGGCTCTGAATGAGAATGCTGCATTATCTGTGCCCTACACCACTGGAGAAATTACACTGCTTAGCCGGTATCGCACCACCTGACATCCGCCAGGAAGTAGCAGCCAATAGTGAAAGGACCAAGGCAGAGGCATCTCCAGTAGGGCTGGGCGGTTTCTTTAATTCGTAATTCGTTAATAATTCGTTAATTTTTTTAATTACAAAACGATAACGAACCATTCTGGAGCAATTTTTAAATAAAATGAATTTTTAAATACGTTTTGTAAATGCTTCGTATTTCAATATTGTATTCGTTTCGTTATTGTTTTGAGGTCGTTTCGTTATTATTTCCGCATGTCTGGGCCAGTTTTATGGTTGTTTTTTGTTTAATTAGTGAAAAAAAATTATAATATCACACCAACAGTCAACAACAGAGGGAGAGGGAAGCTTCAGAAGTTTTTGGAGGTTTTTTAGCGTACTTCGCGGTCGCGTCCGCCATTAACGAATCGATTCGTTATTGTTTCGGAAATCGATTCGTTAATGTTTTGTAATTTTTTTTTGACATTTACGAAATTTCGTAAATATCGAACTTTTTAAAAGGAAAATTTTGTAATTATTTTAAATAACGAAACGCAAAAAACCCCAAAAAACGAATCGATTTTAGAAACAAATTTTTGTGTTGTTACCCAGGCCTAATCTCCAGCTCATCCCCTGTTTGGGTATCAGCCAGCACGTCAACGACTTAAATCTAGACATGGTTTTCTAAGATCTACAGAGACACTCGCTGGAACACACCAGCAAGCGAGAGTCCAAAAGTGGCAGGCTGAAACCCAGATTCTCAATCAATGGTTGATACCAAATGAGAGACTCCGCCCTGGGCACACCGAAAACTGGGCAACTTGGAAGGCGCTGAACAGACTGCGCTCGGGTACCACGAGATGCAGAGCCAACCTCAAGAAATGGGGCCACAAAGTGGAATCCTCAACATGCGAGTGTGGAGTGTGGAGAAGAGCAAACCACAGACCACCTGCTGCAATGCACCCTGAGCCCTGCCACATGATGCACAAGGGAGGACCTTCTTGCGGCAACACCAGAGGCACTCCAAGGGGACAGATACTGGTCAAAGGACATTTAAACAACTACCAGACTCACAAATTTTGTATTTTGTCTCTTTGTTTGCTTTGTTCTGTTAGAAATGTAATATAATTGACTGATTGTTCAGACACGACAAATAAAGTCTTCTCTCCGCCCTGCCAATGAAACAAATGGGGACAGAAACAGGAGGAGTCCGTTCCAAACACGGTTGACATCTTTGTGGCATTCTGCTCATTACTAAATCCCCATCCCAAGCTGTTTGCTCTGCCCAGGGGCGATCGTCTTCATGAACCAATCAAGCACATATGATATATTATGTAAAGAAAGGACTTTTTGAAGCGCGCCTTTGGAAAATAAAGGGAATTATGGAAATCCTTTTAGACGAGATGCTGTGACCCCTTAGTACAGTTCTTCATGTTGTGGTGACCCCCAACCATAACATTATTTTCCTTACTACTTCATAACTGTCATTTTGCTCCCATCGTGAATCGTCATGTAAATATGTATTGTCGAAGGCTTTCATGTGGGTTTTTTTCGGGCTATATGGCCATGGTCTAGAGGCATTCTCTCCTGATGTTTCGCCTGCGTCTACGGCAAGCATCCTCAGAGGTAGTGAGGTCTGTTGGAAGTAGGAAAAATGGGTTTATATATCTGTGGAATGACCAGGGTGGGACAAAGGACTCTTGTCTGCTGAAGCTAGGTGTGAATGTTTCAACTGACCACCTTCATTAGCATTTGAAGGCCTGGCTGAGCCTGGGAAAATCTTCTGTTGAGAGGTGTTAAGATGTGCCTGGTTGTTTCCTCTCTGCTGTTTTGCTCTTTTGCTGTTACAACCCAATATGCCCAAATTTGAATACTGGTGGGATCAGGGAAGGGGGAGTCATTTTGTCATTTGGGAGTTGTAGTTCACCTACATCCAGAGAGCACTGTGGACTCTAACAATGATGGATCTGGACCAACTTGGCACGAATACTCAATATGCCCAAATGTGAATACTGCTTGGGGAAAAATAGACCTTGACATTTGGGAGTTGTAGTTGCTGGGATTTATAGTTCACCTACAATCAAAGAGCATTCTGAACCCCACCAACGATGAAATTGAACCAAACTTGGCACACAGTTCTCCCATGACCAACAGAAAAGACTGAAATGGTGTGGTGGGCATTGACCTTGAGTTTGGGAGTTGTAGTTTACATACCTCCAGAGAGCACTGTGGACTCAAACAATGATGGATCTGGACCAAACTTGACATGAGTACTCAATATGCCCAAATGTGAACAGTGGTGGAGTTTGGGGAAAATATACCTTGACATTTGAGAGTTGTAGTTGCTGGGATTTATAGTTCACCTACAATCAAAGAGCCTTCCGAACCCCACCAATGATAGAATTATGCCAAACTTCCCACACAGAACTCCCATAACCAATGGAAAATACTGGAGGGATTTGGGGTGAATTGACAGTGATTTAGGGATCCGGAGAGCACTGTGAACCCAAACAACTATGCCAAAGGGGTTCCGAAGACCATTAGAAATATGACCATCAGAAATAGGACCTTAAGATCGTCTGGAGAGGCCCTGCTCTTGTTACCGCCTTTGGCACAAGTACGTTTGGTGGGGATGAGAGACAGGACCTTCTCGGTGGTGGCCCCTTGGCTGTGGAACGCCCTCCCTATAGATATTAGATCGGCCTCCTCCCTTTTAACATTCCGGAAAAAAGTCAAGCCGTGGCTTTTTGAACAAGCGTTGGCAAATGCAGAGTAACTGACATGGGAAAATGGAACGACTACACAATGAGTCTGGACAACGTTTTTAACAAGGAGACACTACGAATTTATATATTTATTTGTTTGTTTAGTTTTTATTATATGTTATGTTTTTAATTGTATTAAGACATTGTAAGCGTTGAATGATCTGTAATTGGTTAAGTGGACGAACACAGAGAGTGCTCACTAATGCTTCCTCTTCATCTTGGAAAGAAGTGACAAGTGGAGTGCCATCAGCAGGGTTCCGTCCTGGGCCCGGTCCTGTTCAGGATCTTTATTAACGACTTAGATGAAGGGCTAGAAGGCATGATCATCACGTTTGCAGACGACACCAAATTGGGAGGGAGAGCCAATACTCCAGAGGACAGGAGCAGGATTCAAAGGGATCTTGACAGATTAGAGAGATGATGGGCCAAAACTAACAAAATGAAGTTCAACAGTGACAAATGCAAGAGACTCCACTTTGGCAGAAAAAATGAAATGCAAAGAGACAGAATGGGGGACAATGCCTGGCTCGAGAGCAGGACGTGTGAAAAAGATCTCGGAGTCCTCGTGGACAACAAGTTAAACATGAGCCAACAATGTGATGTGGCGGCAAAAAAAGCCAATGGGATTTTGGCCTGCATCAATAGGAGCATAGTGTCTAGATCTAGGGAAGTCATGCTCCCCATGCTCTATTCTGCTTTGGTTAGACCACTTTACCTGGAATATTGTGTCCAATTCTGGGCACCACCATTCAAGAGAGATATTGACAAGCTGGAATGTGTCCAGAGGAGGGCGACTAAAATGATCAAGGGTCTGGAGAACAAGCCCTATGAGGAGCGGCTTAGGGAACTGGGCATGTTTAGCCTGAAGAAGAGAAGGCTGAGAGGAGATATGATAGCCATGTATAAATATGTGAGAGGAAGCCACAGGGAGGAGGAGGGAGCAAGCTTGTTTTCTGCTTCCTTGGAGACTAGGACGCAATGGGACAATGGCTTCAAACTACAAGAGAGGAGATTCCATCTGAACATTAGGAAGAACTTCCTGGCTGTGAGAGCCGTTCAGCAGTGGAACTCTCTGCCCCGGAGTGTGGTGGAGGCTCCTTCTTTGGAAGCTTTTAAGCAGAGGCTGGATGGCCATCTGTCAGGGGTGATTTGAATGCAATATTCCTGCTTCTTGGCAGAATGGGGTTGGACTGGATGGCCCATGAGGTCTCTTCCAACTCTTTGATTCTATGATTCTATGATTCTATGAAGATCCAGAAAAAAGTCAAGACGTGGCTTTTTGAACAAGCGTTGGCAAATGCAGAGTAACTGACATGGGAACATGGAAGGACTACACAATGAGTCTGGACAACGTTTTTAACAAGGAGACACTACGAATTTATATATTTATTTATTTGTTTAGTTTTTATTATATGTTATGTTTTTAATTGTATTAAGACATTGTAAGCGTTGAATGTCGCCCTGTTGACTGCCTTGAGTTGATTTGGGTTTTTATTTCATCAATGCGATTGAAGCAATTTGCAAAGCTCAAAAGGCCAAAATACAAATAAATGGGCAAATTTCGGAGGAATTCATAATTGGTAAAGGCTCCCCTCTAATTTTTATCGTGTCTTTAGAAATTTTATTGAAGAATATAAAAGAAAATGAAACAATTAAAGGGGTAAAAATTGGCAAACAAGAATACAAGGCCAGAGCTTCTGCAGATGATATAATTGGAATAATAGAAAATCCACATGAAAATATTAAGAACTGGCTTAATAAAATCAAAGAATTTGGCAAGCTTGACGGTTTCAAGTTGAATAAACACAAAACTATTATGTTAACTAAGAATCATAGAATCCTAGAATCCAAGAGTTGGAAGAGACCTCCTGGGCCATCCAGTCCAACCCCATTCTGCTAAGAAGCAGGAATATTGCATTCAAATCACCCCTGACAGATGGCCATCCAGCCTCTGTTTAAAAGCTTCCAAAGAAGGAGCCTCCACCACACTCCGGGGCAGAGAGTTCCCTACAGGTGTTGGCTATTTGTTTGAATTCTTCTTTGGTGATTTCTCCCTTTTTCCACTTCTTGTGCATGTCTCTTTTGTGTTTTAGCACAGTTAGAAGTTAAGTTCTTGTGGGTTTTTTCGGGCTATATGGCCATGTTCTAGAGGCATTTCTCCTGACGTTTCGCCTGCATCTATGGCAAGCATCCTCAGAGGTGAGGTCTGTTGGTACTGGGGAAAAGGGTTATATATCTGTGGAATGACCAGGGTGAGACAAAGGACTTTTGTCAGTTGGGCTAGGTGTGAATCTTTCAACTGACCACCTTGATTAGCATACAATGGGCTGACTGTGCCTGGAGCAAACTCCACCACACTCCGGGGCAGAGAGTTCCACTGCTGAACGGCTCTCACAGTCAGGAAGTTCTTCCTCATGTTCAGATGGAATCTCCTCTCTTGTAGTTTGAAGCCATGGCTCCATTGCGTCCTAGTCTCCAAGGAAGCAGAAAACAAGCTTGCTCCCTCCTCCTCCCTGTGGCTTCCTCTCACATATTTATACATGGGAAAGGACAAACAAGAAGAATTAACAAAGATCACAGGCCTCCAAACGGCAAATAAAATTAAATATCTGGGAGTCTGGATCTCTGCAAAAAACAGGCAACTTCTAACAATTACGAAAAATTTGGAATGAAATACAAAAGGACTTGGAGAAATGGAAACGAAGGTGGAGGCATTACTTTTCATTCAACCCTGATAGAACTAAGGGAGAGTTTTTGCCCTTTGTTTCAAGTAGGACTTGGAGAAATGGAAACGAAGGTGGAGGCATTACTTTTCATTCAACCCTCATAGAACTAAGGGAGAGCGGGGCTTTTTTGCCCTTTGTTTCAAGTAGTCAATGTCTTTGGCAAGTCCTGGCTAAAGACCACATAATATGTATCATTACATTGACATTGCTGTTTTTGCCTTGGCGTTAGTAGATGTCTTTGCGTTAATGCCAATGCCAAGACATCTGTCAAGCCTTCTTCAGCTTGGGTTCCTGCCCTGTTAGGCAGCTGGGTGAGGTGACACTTTGGGGATCACTTTCAGCTCCAATGTTTTGATTCAATGTTAAATTAGTCTTTGCGCTGCGAGTTGGGTGGGATTGTGGCCAAATCCAAAACCAGCTTCAGAAGAGAGGTCTTCCTTGGGACAACATCAGGCGGAGTACGCATCCCATCACTTGGCATTGATTTCTATCTGTCTTAATTACATGCAAAGTTGTCATTTGTAATTTGACTTATTTTTAGGGTTTTTTTCCCCCATACACAAGGGAGTAAGAAGAGTTGTGCTGGACCAGACCATTGGCATATCTAATCCCTCATTCTGTCTGTACAGTGGCCAATGAGAAGTCAATGAGAAGTCCCCGAGCAGAGTATGAATCAAACAGAAATTGGTTGTGTTCTTCAATAATTGAGAGAGCTGTGTGATCAATGAAAAAACTACTTAATACCTTCTTTGCCTCGGTCTTCTCACAAAAAGAAAGTCACCCGTCAAGCACAGGCTGTAACCCTCTGCCCTGTTCGGCCTTTCGACTGACCAGGAGTACCTCTGTCTTGTCTGGATTTAGTTTCAATCTGTTGTCCCTCATCCAGTCCGTTACAGCGGCCAAGCATCAGTTCAGGACTTGGACAGCCTCCTTAGTAGCAGGTGGGAAGGAGTAACAGAGTTGGACATCATCTGCGTACAGATGATCACCCCTGACAGATGGCCATCCAGCCTCTGTTTAAAAGCTTCCAAAGAAGGAGCCTCCACCACACTCCGGGGCAGAGAGTTCCACTGCTGAACGGCTCTCACAGGAAGTTCTTCCTCATGTTCAGGTGGAATCTCCTCTCTTGTAGTTTGAAGCCATGGCTCCATTGCATCCTAGTCTCCAAGGAAGCAGAAAACAAGCTTGCTCCCTCCTCCTCCCTGTGGCTTCCTCTCACACAAACTCCGGATGATCTTTCCCAACGGCTTCATGTATATGTTAAACAACATAGGGAACAGTACTGAGCCCTGCGGGACCCCACAGTACAATGGCCGAGGAGTCGAGCAGGAGTCCCCTAGAAACACCTTCTGGGAACGACCCTCAAGGAAGGACTGGAGCCACTGCAAGGCAGTACCCCCCAGACCCATTCCCTGGAGGCATCCTAGGAGGATACCGTGCTCGATGGTATCAAAGTCCGAAGAGAGGTCCAGCAGAACCAACATGGACACACTCCCCGTGTCCAGTTGGGAAATCTAAGGGGCCCTTCAGCTGAGGCACCCCGGCGTCCCGTTGTTCATACAGAAGGCACGTCCTGTGAACAGACATTATTACAGGCCCAGTGTGCAACAGCACAGTCATTCTTTGTGTAAAAGTTCTGTAAAAAGTACTGGAAATTGCAATAAAAAGTTATTGAAAAGTTGTCGAAGGCTTTCATGGCTGGAATCACTAGGTTCTTGTGGGTTTTTTCGGGCTATAGAGCCATGTTCTAGAGGCATTCTCTCCTGACGTTTCGCCTGCATCTATGGCAAGCATCCTCAGAGGTTGTGAGGTCTGTTGGAATTAGGACAATGGGTTTATATATCTGTGGAATGGCTGGGGTGGGGCAAGGAGCTCTTCCCTGCTGGAGCTAGGTGTGAATGTTTCAACTGATCACCTTCATTAGCATTTGAAGGCCTGCCTGAGCCTGGGAAAATCTCTTGCTGGGAGGTGTCATCTTTACTCTCAAGACCAAGAACAAACCACGAGAGTAAAGGTGAAGATCCACCCCGAGGAAAAGTGTTCCTGCCATACATCAAGGGAACCACTGACCGCATAGGGAAGCTGATGAGGAAACACAACATACAAACAATCTACAAACTCACCAAGAAAATCCAACCAATGCTCCGTTCAGCAAAGGACAAGAGGGATCCTCTCACCTCTGCAGGAGTCTACCGTGTACCATGCAGCTGTGGACAAGTCTACAGAGGGACCACCAAACGCAGCAGCGTTGGCCAAACACGCATCAAGGAACAGGAAAGGCACTGCAGACTCCTTCAACCAGAGAAGTCAGCCATAGCAGAGCACCTGATGAACCAGCCTGGACACAGCATATTATTTGAGAACACAAAAATGCTGGACCACACCAACAACCACCATGTCAGACTACACAGAGAAGCCATTGAAATCCACAAGTATGTGGACAATTTCAACAGAAAGGAAGAGACCATGAAAATGAACAAAATCTGGCTACCAGTATTTAAAAAAAACCTCTAAAATTACAACAGCAAAACAACAGAGAGGAAACAACCAGGCACAGATTAACACCTCCCAGCAAGAGGTTTTCCCAGGCTCAGGCAGACCTTGAAATGTTAATGAAGGTGATCAGCTGAAACATTCACACCTAGCTGCAGCAGGGAAGAACTCCTTGCCCTACCCAGTCATTCCACAGATATATAAACCCATTGTCCTAATTCCAACAGACCTCACTACTTCTGAGGATGCTTGCCATAGATGCAGGCGAAACGTCAGGAGAGAATGCCTCTAGAACATGGCCCTATAGCCCAAAAAAACCCACAAGAACCTAGTACTGACATAGCCTCTCACATTGGAAATTGCAATAAAATGTTATTGAAAAGTTATTCATGACCTTTGCACTAATAGAAGTAACTTCCAGATGCCACAAGTTTCGCACCACAATTCCCAAGCTCATAGAGTTGGAAGAGGTCCTAGGAACCATCTTTGTATGTTTCTGTGTATCAGAGGTTGGGAAAATGCTCTTTGGATATAAGATGTGGTGCATGATGTTCAGAAAAATAAGAATTTCCAAGAATCCCAAATTTGGCAGGAGGTTCTGTAGGAAAAGCAAGCCGCAAAGCTCAGCAAGAGACTGCAACCGAGCTCATTTATCGACATGGCAAAATGACATTTGCTAAAACAAGCGAAATGAATTAGTCGCCTTGACGCTCCCAAAGGGAGGGGTGGAAAAGGGAGCTGACAGAAAATGACATATCGCAGCCTTCCCAGCATGCTACGAATGAGCGGCTCTGACAGAGATGCAGGATGGGGGCTTCCTAAATCCCTGCCATGTGATCAAGGCAAACGGCAAGTGAACAAATGGGCCCCATCCGGGATGAGGCTCTCATGGGGGGTGTCAAGGTGATCCAAAATCCCCCGGCATCCATTTCAGTTGAAGGATAGTGTTCTGTCACGCACTGGGCCTGTAATAATTGTCTTTTGAAATAGGACGTGCACCTTTATTTATTTATTTATTTATTTATTTATTTGACTTGTATACTGCCACTCCCAATTTGGCTTGGAGCGGTTTACAGCAGTAGATTAAAACAATACAACTGAAAAGAAGCAGGGAAGCCAATGGATGATTTATTGTTGCCACCAATTTGAAAGGAACCAGTATTCAGGAGATTTTACCCCAGTTCCCAATTTTAAAAAGAACTGGCCGATTTGCAATGGAGGTTGCCGATTAGGAACCAAATTTACCATGAAGTTAGAAGGGAGGCTGTTCAATTGCACCTCCTCCTTTATTAAGAAAGTAATAACTTAGTAGTAATTACACTGTATATACTGTAGCGTGACTGGATAGGAGAATGTAGATTTATTTGGTTACTTTTCCCTGCGTTTCTGCCACCACGTGAGGTAAGTTGTAATGTTGTGAGAAATGGCACTTTGGACACAGAATAGACGGAGCTGAGGCAATCTTCAAATAAAAGTTAACAATTTTATTAAGTACACAGCGTGTGGTTGCAAGACGTAACTTTTCCTTGTAGCACTTGGAATAATACTTGTAACTTTAACAGTTCATTCTTTCAAGTAACACAGTATCTTTCTGACGTAGAGCACTTGTTTCAGAAAAAGTTTCCATACAGGGATGTTTTCCTTAGTTGATCCTCCCTAGATCAAATACTAAGTAAACTATTATTTAGCCTCTCCTTAGACTAAAAGAATACTAGCTATGTTTCACCATTCGGCTGCACTAGCCTGAGAAACTTCCAATAGCCAAACCCAGCTTTTCAAAGCCTCAAAGCTTTGCTTCACAAGTCACTCCGCCACCTTTCCTTTCCTTCTCTCCCAACTCCCAACTCCTCACTCCTCTGAACCTAACTCCTGACTCCCCCTGAACCTAAACCCGGACTGCTCACACCTCTAAACCTAAACCCTAATTGATTTTTAACTGTCGCTTTTTCAAACTCTCCCCTCTAAGCTCCTCCCACTTCCCTCTCTCCTCTAGGCCGCTCCAGCATTACTGCAGCCAATCTAAACACAAATACAGTTAAAATCATACAATTTATAATCAACTCCTGTACAAAGTCGAACATGACCCCCCCCCCCCCCCATAAGAGATAGTAACATAGTTTTGCTAAGGGCAATGACGGCAGGCTCCTCACTCCTCTGAACCTAACTCCTGACTCCTCTAAACCTAAACCCTGACTGCTCACTCCTCTAAACCTAAACCCTAACCAATTTTAACTGTCGTTTTTTCAAACTCTCCCCTCTAAGCTCCTCCCACTTCCCTCTCTCCTGCAACGCACATGGAGGACTCCTCTGACTTAGGCCGCTCCAGCATTACTGCAGCCAATCTAAACACAAATATGGTTAAAATCATACAATTTATAATCAACTCCTGTACAACAACCAACTTTAAAATACAATAAAAATGAGAACAGACATCATCCCGAGTTATTCAGCCATTGAAAGCTTGTCGGAAAAGAAAGGTTTTACAGGCTTTCCGAAAAGGAAGTAGGTGTCGGATAGATAGGGTTTCAACCGGCAAGGCATTCCACAAACAAGGGGCCACGATCGAGAAGGCTCTCTGCCTAGTAGAGGACAGATGATAAGTCCGGATGTTGGGGACTTCAAGCAAATTTTGGTCCTCGGACCGAAGTAATCTCTGGGGTTGGTAGGGGGATAAGCGGGCGCTCAGGTACGCCGGCCCCAGACCATATAAGGCCTTAAAGGTTAGTACCAGCACCTTGAAAGTGATCCGGTACTCAATCGGAAGCCAGTGCAGCTGTTGGAGGATTGGGGTGATACGACACCTCGCCGGCACCCCGGAGAGAAGACGAGCCGCCGCATTTTGCACCAGCTTCAGTTTCCTGACACTGACAAAGGAAGGCCAATGTAGAGGGAGTTACAGTAGTCAAGCCTCGTGATGACCGTCGCCTGGATCACCGTAGCCAGGTCGTTCCTAGATAGGAAGGGAGCCAGTCGCCTAGCCTGACGCAGGTGGAAAAACAGTAGTGACCTGGGCCTCCATTGTGAGCAGCAGAGGGTCCAATAAGCAGGGGTGGCTCAACCATTACACATTCGCAGTATAGTTGAGTTTGCCCAGGGGCGCTCTTGAGGCACTCTTGGGGGAAAATAGACCTTGACATATGCGAGTTGTAGTTACTGGGATGTATACAATCAAAGAGCATTCTGAACTCCACCAATGATAGAATTGAACCAAATACGGCACACAGAACCCCCACGACGAACAGAAAATATATATATCAGTGATTGGTGGGGGGAGCGCCAAAATACGGTTTGCTTACCGTTGAAAATTACCTAGGGCCGCCTCTGCCACTAAGACACCAAGACTCTTGACAGAAGGTGACGGACGTAGTGTCTCGCCATCCAGGGTAGGCAGCTGGATCTCCCTCCCACCCGGGCGGCCCAGCCAAAGGATCTCCATCTTCGCTGGGTTCACCCTCAACCTGCTGGCACGCAACCATACAGTCACGGCCTCAAGGCACTGATGGAACTTTTCGGGTACGGAGTCCGGCCGGCCCTCCATCCTCAGAATGAGCGGAGTGTCGTCAGCATACAGAGGAGAGAGAATAGCTCCCTGCAGGATCCCACAAGTTAGCGGAGATCTCTCGGAAACCATCCCTCCCCTTGTGCCCAGCGGGAAGCCAGGGTGCCACGAAAGAGGCCCTCAAGGATTTTCCTGAAGAAATTGTCTTTAGATGGCTTGAAAGGTTAAACAAACTAAACAGATATTTCTCAAATCTTCAATGAGTCAAACCAATGCTTCAAGGCTTGAAATCAACTGGTGGCTTCCTTAATCTTGTTCACAAGGGACAGGCAACTGTCTTCATTAACTGTTCTTATACTTTGAGAGGAAAACCCTTTTTTAACCTCTCCCAGGCTGTCTATTATCTAAGCTTTACTGATGTGGGAACTACAACAGGATCCAAACTGCGTCTTGGGCAGTAAAGGCTTGCAGATTCACCAGCTGGAGTTCTTTGGGTCTGTAAAGCTGTTTTCCCTCTGGAATTTCTTAAGACTTTAGGGCTGTTTCCCTCAGATGTTGTAAGGCTGAGAGGCTGCAAGCTCCCAGCCAGAGCTTTGGGAATTTCCCCCCAGAAAGTCTTGAGAAATGAAGCTTTTCTGCAGATGAAGCTTGTCCACGTCCTCTAACTTAGCTTTCCTCACTAAGATTAGCTAAAAATGGCCCCCTCTTCCCTTCCCATCTCCCTGGGAGAAGGGGCGGATCCAAACTTAACAATGATGGACAGGTGGCTTGCCCTATGACTGCAAACCAGAGGAAGCCAGGAAGCCACCTTTTTGCAGAATCCCTAAAACTTTGGAGGGAGCCGATCTGATCTCCCTAGCCTCCCTATAGCCGAGGGGCCACCACTGAGAAGGCCCTGTCTCTCGTCCCCGCCAGACGTACTTGTGTCAAAGGCGAGACCAAGAGCAGGGCCTCCCCAGATGATCTCAGGGTCCTCAATGGTTTGTAAGGTTCGTAGCTCAGAATGGGGCCACCACTGAGAAGGCAGGACCGAGAGCAGGCCTCCCCAGATGATCTCAGGGTCCTCGATGGTTCATAAGGTTCATAGCACAACATGGGGCCACCACTGAGAAGGCCATGTCTCTCATCCTCACCAGATGTACTTGTGTCGAAGTCAGGACTGAGAGTAGGCCTCCCCAGATGATCTCAGGGTCCTCGATGGTTTGTAAGGTTTGTAGCGTAGCATGGGGCCACCACTGAGAAGGCCTGTCTCTCGTCCCTGCCAGACGTACTTGTGTCAAAGACGGGACTGAGAGCAGGGCCTCCCCAGATGATCTCAGGGTCCTCGATGGTTAGTAAGGTTCATAGAACAACATGGGGCCACCACTGAGAAGGCCCTGTCTCTTGTCCACACCAGACGTACTTGTGTCGAAGGCGGGACCAAGAACAGGCCTCCCCAGATGATCTCAGGGTCCTCAATGGTTCGTAAGGTTCGTAGCGCAGCATGGGATCACCACTGAGAAGGCCCTGTCTCCCGTCCCCGCCAGATATACTTGTGTTGAAGGCAGGTCCAAGAGCAGGCCTCCCCAGATGATCTCAGGGTCCTCGATGGTTCGTAAGGTTCGTAGCACAACATGGGGCCACCACTGAGAAGGCCCTGTCTCTCATCGCCAGACGTACTTGTGTCAAAGTCGGGACCGAGAGCAGGGCCTCCCCAGATGATCTCAGGGTCATTGATGGTTCTTAAGGTTCATAGCACAACATGGGGCCACCACTGAGAAGGCCCTGTCTCTGGTCCCCGCCAGACATACTCGTGTCAAAGTCGGGTCCGAGAGCAGGGCCTCCCCAGATGATCTCAGGGTCCTCGATGGTTCGTAAGGTTCGTAGCACAACAAAACATGCTGCCTTGGAGTCTCCTTCTCTGAAGGTTTTGAAACAGAGGTTAGACATCCCTCTGTTTGGTGTGCCTTCATTGTGTGTTGCTTCGTGGCAGAATAGGGTTGGGGTCTCTTCCAACTCTATGGCTCTATGATTTTAATGTTTGTCCAATCTTTGGGCCAAAGGTGATGTGGGCAGTTAGACCCCACCAGATGTTCATGGGTGCTAAAATACGTGTGTTTTGTCATCCACAGTACTTGCATTTTGAGCAGAAGTCCAATGTTTATTTACCGCAAACACAGCAGCTGCAAAAAGGACGGATCCATCTGGAACCACAGGTTTCTGTAATACAACATATGGGATATTACAAAGATTTGTTTTCAAAGGAAGGCTGATGATGCATGTATAAGCAGTTGTCGGCACGCTCCGTGTCCAGCAATCTTTCCTTGCCACTGGTCTTGCAAAAGCCAAGTGCAGCCTGTTGGAAAGGAGCAAAACGAAGGTGCAGCTGATGTCCCTGGAAGAGATGCTTCACTGCAGGAGCCACATCTTGGCCAAAACGTCCATCCAGTATTGCTCCGGGATAAGCCAAATCCAAAAGGGAATCGGTCTGATTGAACTCCAAAAATTGAGCAGGGGATTCTTTAGGATGCCTCTTCTCTAAATATATATAACTAGCCGTCCCCTGCCACACATTACTGTGGCCCAGTTTGTGTATATGTGTTTTGTGTGTATATATATTTGTGTATTTGCGTATATATACTTGGTTTTGCACATGTGTTGTAATGTATTTTTATTTATTTACTAGCTGTACCCGCCACCAGAGGCGGCCCTAGGTAATTTTCAACGGTAAGCAAACAGTATTTTGGCCCTCCCCCCCCCCCCAACCAATCATTGATATATATTTTCTGTTTGTCGTGGGAGTTCTGTGTGCCATATTTGGTTCAATTCCATCATTGGTGGAGTTCAGAATGCTCTTTGATTGTAGGTGAACTATACATCCCGGTAACTACACTTGCCGCACTTGCTCCCTTGCCTGGCCCGCTTTGGGTCCAGAGGCGTGCCTGAAGACCCCGGCGTGTGCACCAAAAGTCACCTCTTCTCCTGACTTTCTCCTCAGCCATTGGGACCGAGAGAGAGAGAGAGAGAGAGAGAGAGAGAGAGAGAGAGAGAGGTGGAGATGCCCACCTTTCCTGAAGGTAGGCGCAAAAACAAAGGAGGGAGCGGAGGTGGGAGATACCTCCAGCCGGAGAGGCTCTCTCTCTCTCTCTCTCTCTCTTGGTCCCAATGGCTGAAGAGAAAGTCAGGAGAAGAGGCGACTTTTGGTGCGCACGCTGGGGTCTTCAGGCACGCCTCCGAACCCAAAGCGGGCCAGGCGCAGCTGCTCCGCCCCTTGGCCCACCCGCGGATTGGGGAGAGGAGAGGAGGCGGGTGGAGTGCCGCGGGATCGGGAAAGGGAGCTGGTCATGGGGAAGGGATCGAACGCAGAGAACAATTGAGCGCTGGCTCTGCTCGCGCACCCAGTGGCCGGGTGGAACAGGAACGAGAGGGGCAAGGCGAGGCTCAAGGGCCCCGCCCCTTTGGGAAAAGATTCACCCAGCAGCGAGGCAAGAAAGCCGAGGCTCCCCCCGGACTGCTAGGGCTGTTGTGAGCTGAGGGGGGGGCTCCTCAAGTGGCGGTCGAGGGGCATTTACAGAGGCGCCTCTGCACCCCTGGCAAAAAAAGGGTTCTGCGACCGCTGACTTCGCGTAATGGACGAGCCGCCCCTGCCCTCCATGCATTGCTGTGGCCAACCTTCCCTCCCTCTTTCCTTTTTTTTCTTCCATTTTCTCCTTCCTTCTCTACCTCTTTCCTTACTCCCCCTTTTTCTTTTTCTTCCTTTTTTCTTTCTTTTCTGTCTTCTCTACCTCTTACCTTCCTTCGCTTTTTCCTTCTGTCCTTCCTTCCCTCTTTCCTTCCCTCGCTCTTTCTCTCCTTATTTACCTCCTTCCTTCCCTCCCTCCCTCTTTCCTTCCTTCCTTTTTTCTTTCATTTTCTCCTTCCTTCTCTACCTCTTTCCTTCCTTCACTCCTTTTTCTTTTCTTCACTCCTTTTACTTTTCCTTCCTTTTTTCTCTCTTTTCTGTCTTCTCTACCTCTTACCTTCCGTCGCTTTTTCCTTCTATCCTTCCCTCTTTCCTTCCCTCCCTCTTTCCTTATTTCCCTCCTTCCTTCCCTCCCTCCCTCCCTCTTTCCTTCCTTCCTTTTTCCTTTCATTTTCTCCTTCCTTCTCTACCTCTTTCCTTACTCCCCTTTTTCTTTTTCTTCCTTTTTTCTTTCTTTTCTGTCTTCTCTACCTCTTACCTTCCTTCGCTTTTTCCTTCTATCCTTCCCTCTTTCCTTCCCTCGCTCTTTCTCTCCTTATTTACCTCCTTCCTTCCCTCCCTCCCTCTTTCCTTCCTTCCTTTTTTCTTTCATTTTCTCCTTCCTTCTCTACCTCTTTCCTTCCTTCACTCCTTTTTCTTTTCTTCACTCCTTTTACTTTTCCTTCCTTTTTTCTCTCTTTTCTGTCTTCTCTACCTCTTACCTTCCGTCGCTTTTTCCTTCTATCCTTCCCTCTTTCCTTCCCTCCCTCTTTCCTTATTTCCCTCCTTCCTTCCCTCCCTCCCTCCCTCTTTCCTTCCTTCCTTTTTCCTTTCATTTTCTCCTTCCTTCTCTACCTCTTTCCTTACTCCCCCTTTTTCTTTTTCTTCCTTTTTTCTTCCTTTTCTGTCTTCTCTACCTCTTACCTTCCTTCGCTTTTTCCTTCTGTCCTTCCTTCCCTCTTTCCTTCCCTCGCTCTTTCTCTCCTTATTTACCTCCTTCCTTCCCTCCCTCCCTCTTTCCTTCCTTCCTTTTTTCTTTCATTTTCTCCTTCCTTCTCTATCTCTTTCCTTCCTTCCCTCCTTTTTCTTTTCCTTCCTTTTTTCTCGCCTTTCTGCCATCTCTACCTCTTTCCCTCCTTCGCTTTCTCCTTCTATCCTTCCTTCCCTCTTTCCTTCTCTCGCTCTTTCTCTCCTTATTTTCCTCCTTCCTTCCCTCCCTCCCTCTTTCCTTCCTTCCTTTTTTCTTTCATTTTCTCCTTCCTTCTATACCTCTTTCCTTCCTTCCCTCCTTTTTCTTTTCCTTCCTTTTTTCTCTCCTTTCTGCCATCTCTACCTCTTTCCCTCCTTCGCTTTTTCCTTCTATCCTTCCTTCCCTCTTTCCTTCTTTCCCTCATTCCCTCCCTCCCTCCCTCTTTCCTTCCTTCCTTATTTTCTTTCATTTTCTCCTTCCTTCTCTATCTCTTTCCTTCCCCCTTTTTTCTTTTCCTCCCTTTTTTCTCTCCTTTCTGCCTTCTCTACCTCCTTCCTTCGCTTTTTCCTTCTATCCTTCCTTCCCTCTTTCCTTCCCTCCCTCTTTCCTTCTATCCTTCCTTCCTTCCCTCCCTCTCTCCCTCTTTCCTTCCTTCCTTTTTTCTTTCATTTTCTCCTTCCTTCTCTACCTCTTTCCTTCCTTCCTTTCTTTTTCTTTTCCTTCTTTTTTCTCTCCTTTCTGCCATCTCTACCTCTTTCCCACCTTTGCTTTTTCCTTCTATCCTTCCTTCCCTCTTTCCTTCTTTCCTTCCCTCCCTCCCTCTTTCCTTCCTTTTTTTTCTTTCATAAATCCCAGCAACTACAACTCCCAAATTTCCAGAGCATATGAGGTTATGAGAGCCCTTTGGAATAGACTTCTCCCCTAAGAATGGAAATCCATCTCTTCAAGCTGGTTTTAGATCAGTGGACAAAATATTTGCTCCTACAAGGTTTTGGGGACAGAAGCATCTCTAAATATTAGTAAAACATGTTCAAACAACCACAGGACATAGGTGGAAAACGAGTGACATCTTGTGGCCAACCTTGGCAATTTTCTCGACTGTCACTGGCCTATTACACGGTTCTTTTCCGTTTAGAGCAGGGCTTCTCAAACTTTTTCAACTGCAAAAGTTTCTTGTGGCATCCCAAGAAATGTTTATATATTAGGACTTCAGTAAGGCCTTTGACAAGTCCTTGTGAACAACAAGTTAGACATGAGCCAGGAATGTGATGTGGTGGCAAAAAAAGCCAATGGGATTTTGGCCTGCATCAATAGGAGCCTAGTGTCTAGGTCCAGGGAAGTCCTGCTCCCCATGCTCTATTCCGCTTTGATTAGACCACTTTACCTGGAATATTGTGTCCAATTCTGGGCACCACAATTCAAGAGAGATATTGGCAAGCTGGAATGTGTCCAGAGGAGAGCGACTCAAATGATCAAGGGTCTGGAGAACAAGCCCTATGAGGAGCGGCTTAGGGAACTGGGCATGTTTAGCCTGAAGAAGAGAAGGCTGAGAGGAGATATGAGAGCCATGTATAAATATGTGAGAGGAAGCCACAGGGAGGAGGAGGGAGCAAGCTTGTTTTCTGCTTCCATGGAGATTAGGACAAGGAACAATGGCTTCAAACTACAAGAGAGGAGATTCCACCTGAACATGAGGAAGAACTTCCTGACTGTGAGAGCCGTTCAGCAGTGGAACTCTCTGCCCCAGAGTGTGGTGGAGGCTCCTTCTTTGGAAACTTTTAAACAGAGGCTGGATGGCCATCTGTCAGGGGTGATTTGAATCCAATATTCCTGCTTCTAGGCAGAATGGGGTTGGACTGGATGGCCCAGGAGGTCTCTTCCAACTCTTTGATTCTATGATTCTATGTTTCAAAACTCATTACAGAATGAGAGGGCACCTGCGTTTTGTTTCCAAAGTGCAGGCGAAACGTCAGGAGAAATGCCTCTAAAACATGGCCATATAGCCTGAAAAAACCCACAAGAACTTAACTCCTGTGCTAAAACACAAAAGAGACATGCACAAGAAGTGGAAAAAGGGAGAAATCACCAAAGAAGAATTCAAATAGCCAACACCTGTAGGGAACTCTGCCTCGGAGTGTGGTGGAGGCTCCTTCTTTGGAGGCTTTTAAACAGAGGCTGGATGGCCATCTGTCAGGGGTGATTTGAATGCAATATTCCTGCTTCTTGGCAGAAAGGGGTTGGACTGGATGGCCCAGGAGGTCTCTTCCAACTCTTGGATTCAAGGATTCTATGATGAATCTATATAAATAAAAATGTAATGTTCATTTCTGGGATTAACAGAACTCAAAAAGCACTGGGAGAAATAACAAATTTGGACACGATACACCTAACAACCCAATCTATGTCCTTCACTGAAAAAAACAACGAAAACAAAAAGCAGAAAGGACTTCTGAACTGCATGTCCACAAAGAAGAAACTGCATGCCCACAAAGAGACCCATGGCCACACCCCCTCCTCCTCGCGGGGAAACAGCCTGCCATTAAAGCATTAGGAGCCAGGCAAGCGTGCATAGCCACACACACAAGCGAGAGTGGGCACCATGGGGGTGGAGGCTTGCCGCATGGAGCCCCTTCGCTTTCCCTGCTATGTCAGGAGGGCGGTCTCCTCCTCCTCTTTTCTCTGTTGGAAGAGGAAGGGGCGGATGAGTGGCAGCAGCAGCAGTGGAGCCCCCAGGCAAGGAAGAAGAGGAGTAGGTGGAGGAGGTGAGTAAGGCCGGTGGGTGGGGGAGGGACTTTAGGAGCCCACCCACTATCCTCCTCTTCCTCTCCTTCCTCCTCATCTGAAACATAGAATCATAGAATCATAGAATCAAAGAGTTGGAAGAGACCTCATGGGCCATCTAGTCCAACCCCCTGCCAAGAAGCAGGAATATTGCATTCAAATCACCCCTGACAGATGGCCATCCAGCCTCTGTTTAAAAGCTTCCAAAGAAGGAGCTTCCACCACACTCCGGGGCAGAGAGTTCCACTGCTGAACGGCTCTCACAGTCAGGAAGTTCTTCCTCATGTTCAGATGGAATCTCCTCTCTTGTAGTTTGAAGCCATTGCTCTGCGTCCTAGTCTCCAGGGAAGCAGAAAACAAGCTTGCTCCCTCCTCCTCCCTGTGGCTTCCTCTCACATATTTATACATGGCTATCATATCCCCTCTCAGCCTTCTCTTCTTCAGGCTAAACATGCCCAGCTCCTTAAGCCGCTCCCCATAAGGCTTGTTCTCCAACAGTGGCAGTAGAGGCAATAACAACACAATGGACAGCCTGAAACCGCGCCACCACTGCTTTAGAAGTGAGGAAGAAGAGGAGGAGGAGGACGGCGGATGGGTTCCTCAAGTCCCTCCCTCGCCAGAAGCAGCAGCCTTCTTCCTCTCGGCTGCCCCCCCCCCCCTTTTGTCACCTCCTCTTCCTCCTCATCCTCCAAGATGCTCCCGAGGAAGCAGCAGGCAGGACAGAGGGAGGAGGGGAGAGAGACATTCCCTTCTTTGCAGAGGCGGCCCTAGGTAATTTTCAACGGTAAGCAAACAGTATTTTGGCGCCCCCCCCCCCCCCCCAACCATTCATTGATATATATTTTCTGTTTGTCGTGGGAGTTCTGTATGCCATGTTTGGTTGAATTCCATCATCGGTGGAGTTCAGAGTGCTCTTTGATTGTAGGTGAACTATAAATCCCAACAACTACAACTCCCAAATGTCAAGGTCTATTTCCCTTAAACTCCATCTGTGTTCATTTTTGGGCATATGGAATATTCGTGCCAAGTTTGGTCCAGATTCATCATTGTTTGAGTCCACAGTGCTCTCTGGATGTAGGTGAACTACAACTCACAAACTCAAGGTCAATGCCCACCAAACCCTTCCAGAGTGTTATGTTGGTAATGGAAGTCCTGTATGCCATGTTTGGTTGAATTCCATCATCGGTGGAGTTCAGAATCCTCTTTGATTGTAGGTGAACTATAAATCCCAGCAACTACAACTCCCAAATGTCAAGGTCTATTTCCCTTAAACTCCATCTGTGTTCATTTTTGGACATATGAAATATTCGTGCCAAGTTTGGTCCAGATCCATCATTGTTTGAGTCCACAGTGCTCTCTGGATGTAGGTGAACTACAACTCCCAAACTCAAGGTCAATGCCCACCAAATCCTTCCAGTATTATGGAAGTTCTGTGTGCCAAGTTTGGTTCAATTCCATCGTTGGTGGAGTTCAGAATGCTCTTTGATTGCAGATGAACTATAAATCCCAACAACTACAACTCCCAAATGTCAAGGTCTATTTCCCTTAAAGTCCATCTGTGTTCATTTTTGGGCATATGGAACATTCGTGCCAAGTTTGGTCCAGATCCATCATTGTTTGAGTCCACAGTGCTCTCTGGATGTAGGTGAACTACAACTCCCAAACTCAAGGTCAATGCCCACCAAATCCTTCCAGTATTATGGAAGTTCTGTGTGCCAAGTTTGGTTCAATTCCATCGTTGGTGGTGTTCAGAATGCTCTTTGATTGCAGATGAACTATAAATCCCAGAAACTACAACTCCCAAATGACAAAATCATTTTTTTTCAGTGAAGGACATACATTGGGTTGTTAGGTATATGCTGTCAAAATTTGATGTCAATTCGTCCAGTGGTTTTTGAGTTCTGTTAATCCCACAAACGAACATGACATTTTTATTTATATAGATTAGCACAACACAATCTCAGTATAGTTTTCAATGGCAATCTCCCGTCCAAGTTCCAACCAGAGCTATCGCTGCTTGACTTGTGGGTAGTTCTAAAATCTACCTGTCTCTTGCAAAGAGAGATTCAATAACTTCCTTCCAAAGAGAGGCTCTGGAAGGGATATTGTCAGACTGAATAAGCATATTCTTGATTAATCGGGTCATTTGCAGGGCTGGCAGAGAATCAGGAGTGTAATAAATCAAGGACAATGTTTTTTAACAGCGCTGTGCAATTTGAAGCCTTAATTGTATAACTCTCTTGTAGGAGCTAATCTGGGGACTATTTTTCTCCCCTTCGCCAATGTGACATTCTTAAAGAAACCTTGAGAAAGTGGGGTGGGCGGATGGGGTGAAATGGGTGGGGAGCGCAGGGAGGGACAACCCCGCTTGTTAGAATTGCGCATTGGGGCAAAGCGGAACCTCCCCAACTTTTAGTACTTTGCCTACAGCAGTGATTCCTAATGCCGTGACCCCTTAATACAGCTCCTCGTGTTGTGGTGACCCCCAGCCATAAAATAATTATTGTTGCTACTTCCTAACGGTAATTGTGTTAATGAAGTCGAGCATGCCCCCCCCCCTAACAAGGGATGGTAACTTATAGTTCTGCAAAGGACAAAGGTACTAGATTGCACAATAGGGGTTAAGTCTTCGTCAATTTGCCAAGACCCTAACAACAATGAGGACCCCATGAAACTTTGGGAATGGCTAGACCTTGGGTCTCTGCCGAGAGAGAGAGAGAGAGAGAGAGAGAGAGAGAGAGAGAGAGAGAGAGCTGTAGTTTTCCAAGGACCATGGGACCAGCTTCCATCCCAGCGCTGCAGGGCTTTGTGTTTTGGCCCAGTGGAACTCCATAGACTCCCTTTGGTGGCTTTCTGAATTCTGCTACATTCCTGGACTTCACTCTCTTCAAGGACTCGCTCTCTACCCGTGAACTTTCTTCAAGACAACTTATGAATTCATGCTGTCTCCTGATATCATCTGCTTTTTATAATTGGGATTGAAAGGGTCTTTGAGCAAAATTTGCAAATATTAAGCAAGGGGCTTTGAATGAAATTAACAGCAAAAGAGAGACGTACCCTTTCTCTGACTTAAAAAGAGCAATATGGAAGAAAATGTTTTTTAAGAAACAAGATGTGACATGTAGAAGGTACTTCTTACACAGGATGCTTGTGGTTAACTTCTAAGGTTGTGGTAAAGTGCAGAGTATGCATGTACAAGAAGGTACTTTCCATCAAAAGGTCAAGGGAGAGGGGCTGGGAAGAGAGTACTTTCCATAAAAATAAAATGTTCTCTTTTGTTAAAGGTTAAAAATTGTTGATGTCAGGCAGTGGTACTTTCCCCTTTTTGTTTACACTGGGCTATAAAGTTTGCAGATTTCAAGGGAAGAGCATGGCAGTCATTTGAAGGGTAGCATCTGCGCATGCTGCCCGGCTGTCTGTCTTCTTCATGAAGAAACTAAAATAAAACCTTGTTTTTTTATCTTTCATTGGGACTGTCTCCTTCCTTCCGTGCTCCCACGACGTGGACCTAAGAAGACCCAATTTAGGGTCTCTAACAGTATTATTTATTTCTCTCTGGGGCCCTGGATGGGAAGATACCCACATATGATTTCCCTGTGTATAATTTCTATATGTTTTTTATGTTTCCTTGTATTCCTGACCCTTTACCCCTTCTCCCTCCAAAGAAATATGTAAGGGAATCCCCTGGCCTTCAGAAACAAAAGCCATTAGTGATTACTGAAACCTCCCGCCAAAGACACACTGGCATGGATAAAAGAAGGAGATTCTTATCTCTAGCATCGGAAGATGGCCCACTAGAGTAAAGAATTGTTTGACAAATATTCTATTACTCTTCAAGTAAGATAAGGGGAAATCTTCCCCTCTGCTTTTGTTTACTTCCCATTGATAGCATTAACCTCAGGTTGCCATCATTGTTCTCCTGTCTCACAGCCAGGAAGGATCTGGATATCTTTACACATGTTGATTCACAACACTCATGAACACAATAGATAGGCCCTGTTTGAGCTTTTTGTCTCAGGCCACATGGCATTTCCTTTATTTAAAGACTTCTTCCCAGATTCCTTTGTGTGTCCTATCGTCCCGCCTCCCTCTCTCCTGATTTGCTGTCGCCGCCAGGTGGCAGAGGTCTCCCCATTGGATCCTATGGACTACTGGAGCTTCCTGATTGGTCCAGAGGCACCAGGGACAGGAGGGCCACCTCCCAGCTATTCGCCCATTGCCCAATCACGGCGGAGAACAGCAGGGAAGCCAGGGTGGGGAGTTTGAACTTTGCAACTTTGAATTTACTATAAATATGACTGTATTAGTGTACTCCCCTCAAGCTCTGCTGGTGAATGATTGCAGCTCGGCATCCTTTTCAGCTGAATCGCAAATAAAACCTTGATGGCTTTTCTTCAACTTGGTGAGACCTTTCATTGGGGAATCAGGGAAAAATATGGGATGCTTCTCTGTCTCACCAGGGAAAAAGAACTCTTTGATGAGTCTAATTGGTCTCTGCCTCCTGGCAAAGACCCCTAAATTTTAGCTCTACATCATTACTGTTATGAATCATAATGAAAATATCTGAAATGCAAGATGAATTTTCATTCACTAGACCAAATTTGGCACAAATACCCAATAGCGGAGCTCCATGCAGTCATGTTGACCTTGGAGGTGTCTATGGACAACACCAGCTCTTCGGTCTAGAAATTGAGCACCAACCCCCAGTCTTGGACATGACTGGACTTAATGTCAGGGGAAAACTTTTACCTTACCTTACCCAATATGCCAAATTTCAATACTGGTGGGGTTGGAGGGAGAATTGATTTTGTCATTTGGGAGTTGTAGTTACTGGGATTTATAGTTCACCTACAATCAAAGAGCATTCTGATCCCCACCAAAGATGGAATTGAACAAAACTTGGCACACAGAACTCCCATGACCAAGAGAAAATACTGGAAGTGTTTGGTAGGCACTGACCTTGAGTTTTGGAGTTGTAGTTCATCTGCATCCAGAGAGCACTGTGGACTCAAACAATGATCTGGATCAAACTTGGCACGGATACTCAATATGCGCAAATGTGGACCCTGGTGGAGTTTGGGGAAAATAGATCTTGACATTTGGGAGTTGTACTGGTTGCTGGGATTTATAGTCCACCTACAATCAAAGAGCGCTCTGAATCACACCACCGATACAAATGGGCCAAACGTCCCCATAACCAACAGAAAATACTGGAGGGATTTTGGATGAACTGACAGTGATTTAGGGGAGATGTAGTTCACCTACATCTAGAGAGCACTGTGAACCCAAACAACTATGCCAAAGGGATTCTTAAGACCATCCGAAATACGTGTTTTCTAATGGTCTTTGGCGACCCCTCTGAAACCCTCTCGTGACTTCTCCAGGGGTCCCGACCCCCAGGTTGAGAAACACTGACCTACAGTGTTGGAGGCAAAATACTTCTCCAATCAGCCCCCGTCCAAATCTATGAGGCTACAATCCTACCATCCCTAGCCATAGCCAGAGGGAATATATAGGGTAGCCAACAGGGGGGGTTGCAATTTGGTGAAACCCCGGGCTGTTTTCGGTGGCTCGATTTCTGGTTTTTGGGAGCCTACCAAATTAAAGAATACTGATAGCGTAATTATCTAACCTTTAAAGCAGTGTTTCTCAACCTTCCTAATGCCGTGACCCCTTAGGGTCCATGGTGTCCATGGACCTTGGGTTTTGGAGTTGTAGTTCACATTCATCCAGAGAGTCCTGTATATATATATATTAGGGCTGGGAGGTTTCGTTCATTAATTTCGTAATTCGTTATTAATTTGTATTTAAATTAGCTTACGATCCGATATTGAGCCATTCTGTGAGGAGTAATTAAGAATCGAAACAATTTTTCCAATTTTCGTAATTATTTTGTAATATAATATAATAATAATATATAATATATAATACAATATATTATAATAATATAATATACAATAATATAATATAATCATATTATAATAATATAATATAATATATAATAATATAATATAATATAATATATATAATATATTATAATAACATAATATACAATAATATAATATAATCATATTATAATAATATAATATTATATATAATAATATAATATAATATAATAATATATAATATAATATATATAATATAATATAATAATATATATAACATAATAATATTATAATAATATAATATAATATATTATATAATAATATAATATAATATAATAATATATAATATAATATATATAATATATTATAATAACATAATATACAATAATATAATATAATCATATTATAATAATATAATATTATATATAACAATATAATATAATATAATAATATATGATATAATAATATATAATATAATATATATAATATAATATAATAATATATATAACATAATAATATTATAATAATATAATATAATATATTATATAATAATATAATATAATATAGTTGTTGTTTGTTTTATCACACCAACAGTCAACAACAGAGGGAGAGGGAAGCTTCAGAAGTTCCCCCTGTCCCAATTGGAGGTTTTTTTAGCATATTGCGCAATCGCGTCCGCCATTAACGAATCAATTCGAAATTTACGAAATTTTGTAAATTTCGAACTTTTTTAAAGAAAAAATTCGGAATCCTTTAAAAAAAACGAAACGCAATGGCCCCCCGAAAAACGAAACGAGTTTAGAAACAATTTTTTCCGTGGTTACCCAGCCCTAATATATATATATATATATATATATATATATATATAGTGTCCCTACTTTCGGATTTTCACTTTTTGCTGGAACGCAACACCCGCGATAAGTGAGGGAGCACTGTATAGTTAATAAAGCGTTTGTTACTATAATTAGAGTAACAAAAGGTTGCTACATTTTCATTACAGTATAAAAATATACAGTATATATAGTATTAAATAGGCTTGGGTAACCACAGAAAAATTTGGTTCTAAACTCGTTTTGTTTTTAGGGGGCCCATGCGTTTCGGTTTTTTTTAAGAATTCCGAAATTTTCCTTTTAAAAATTTCGAAATATACGAAATTTCGTAAAATTATGAATCGATTCGTTAATGGCGGACGAGATTGCGCAATATGCTAAAAAATCCTCCAAATGGGACAGGAGGAACTTCTGAAGCTTCCCTCTCCCTCTGTTGTTGACTGTTGGTGTGATAAAACAAACAACAACTATATTATATTATATTGTATTATATTATATTATTATAATATTATTATAATATATTATATATATTATATATATTATTATATTATATTATATTATATAATATATTATATTATATTATATTATATTATATTATAATATACAATTATATTATAATAATATAATATACTATATATTATATTATATTATATAATAATAATATTATTATATTATATATTATATTATAATTGTATATATATTATATTATATTATATTATATTATATTATATTATATTATATACTAGCTGTACCTGGCAACTCATTCCTGTGGCATAGAGTGAGGGTATGAAAAATAAAGTAATGAGAAATTTTGGGCAAGAAGAATGCCAGAAGAAAGAGAAGGGAGGGGGGAATGTGGGATTTGCCAGCTGGAAGGAAGGAAGGAAGGAAGGAAGGAAGGAAGGAAAGAAGGAAGGAAGGAAGGAAAGAAGGAAGGAAGGAAAGAAGGAAGGAAAGAAGGAAGGAAGGAAAGAAGGAAGGAAGGAAGGAAAGAAGGAAGGAAGGAAGGAAGGAAGGAAGGAAAGAAGGAAGGAAGGAAGGAAAGAAGGAAGGAAGGAAAGAAGGAAGGAAAGAAGGAAGGAAAGAAGGAAGGAAGGAAGGAAGGAAAGAAGGAAGGAAGGAAAGAAGGAAGGAAAGAAGGAAGGAAAGAAGGAAAGAAGGAAGGAAAGAAGGAAGGAAAGAAGGAAGGAAAGAAGGAAGGAAAGAAAGAAAGAAAGAAAGAAGGAAAGAAGGAAGGAAGGAAAGAAGGAAGGAAGGAAGGAAAGAAGGAAGGAAGGAAGGAAGGAAGGAAGGAAGGAAGGAAAGAAAGAAGGAAAGAAGGAAGGAAAGAAGGAAGGAAAGAAGGAAGGAAGGAAGGAAGGAAGGAAGGAAAGAAGGAAGGAAGGAAAGAAGAAAGGAAAGAAGGAAGGAAGGAAGGAAGGAAGGAAGGAAGGAAAGAAGGAAGGAAGGAAAGAAGGAAGGAAGGAAAGAAGGAAGGAAAGAAGGAAGGAAAGAAGGAAGGAAAGAACGAAAGAAAGGAAGGAAGAAAGAAAGAAAGAAAGAAAGAAGGAAGGAAGGAAAGGAGGAAGGAAGGAAGGAAGGAAGGAAGGAAGGAAGGAAGGAAGGAAGGAAAGAAGGAAAGAAGGAAGGAAAGAAGGAAGGAAAGAAAGAAAGAAGGAAGGAAAGAAGGAAGGAAGGAAAGAAGGAAGGAAGGAAAGAAGGAAGGAAGGAAGGAAGGAAGGAAGGAAAGAAGGAAGGAAGGAAAGAAGGAAGGAAAGAAGGAAGGAAAGAAGGAAGGAAGGAAAGAAGGAAGGAAAGAAGGAAGGAAGGAAAGAAGGAAGGGAAGAAGGAAGGAAAGAAGGAAGGAAGGAAAGAAGGAAGGAAAGAAGGAAGGAAGGAAAGAAGGAAGGAAAGAAGGAAGGAAAGAAGGGAGGAAAGAAGGAAGGAAAGAAGGAAGGAAAGAAGGAAGGAAAGAAGGAAGGAAAGAAAGAAAGAAAGAAAGAAAGAAAGAAAGAAGGAAGGAAAGAAGGAAGGAAGGAAGGAAGGAAGGAAGGAAAGAAGGAAAGAAGGAAAGAAGGAAAGAAGGAAAGAAGGAAAGAAGGAAGGAAAGAAAGGAAGGAAAGAAGGAAGGAAAGAAGGAAGGAAGGAAAGAAGGAAGGAAAGAAGGAAGGAAAGAAGGAAGGAAAGAACGAAAGAAAGGAAGGAAGGAAGGAAGAAAGAAAGAAAGAAAGAAAGAAAGAAAGAAGGAAGGAAGGAAGGAAGGAAGGAAGGAAGGAAGGAAAGAAGGAAGGAAGGAAGGAAGGAAGGAAGGAAGGAAGGAAGGAAGGAAAGAAGGAAGGAAAGAAGGAAGGAAGGAAGGAAGGAAGGAAAGAAGGAAAGAAGGAAAGAAGGAAGGAAGGAAGGAAAGAAGGAAGGAAGGAAGCCCAGTTCAGCCCAGAGTGAGGCAAGAAGAAGCACGAGGAAAGAGGAGGGAAGCAGCAGAGCAACGGGACCGGAAGTGGGGTCAATGCGAGATTGTAAAACTTGCACCAGACATACGGAAATAATTACGAAATAATTACGAAATAATTACGAACATTGGAAAAATTGTTTCGATTCTTAATTACTCCTCAGACTATTCCTGCATGGCTCGATATTGGATCGTAAGCTAATTTAAATACGAATTAATAACGAATAACGAAATTAACGAACTGGATCGCCCAAGCCTAGTATTAAAATATTTAGAATTGTCTTCTAACCAACCTTTAAACAAGGAAGTGAACAATGGGTTCCCCACCTCCAGCCCCCACTTTGTTTGAAGCCTAATTGGCTTCATTGAAGATCAGTCGTCTTTCTGCTTGTTTCCATTCAAAGCAACATTGGTGCCACCATTACGGTTTGACAAATCGCTTGCTCTGCCCGGGAGGCAGTTGTGGTCAAGGCTTTACGCTGCCTACAATCCATAAAACGGCATTCGATTGCGCTTTTTCTTTCCTTTTCAGTGTTAATGCGCATATAAGTGGTCTCGGTCTCGTCTGAGATGACCTCTATTTCTTATACAAAACAGGCCAAGGAAGAAGATTCATATGGGAGCAGATCCATCCAATGAAGCTGCTGCTGCAGTGAAAGGTGCGATTCTACGCAGATGATGCCCAACTCTACTACTGTATTGTCGAAGGCTTTCATGGCCGGAATCGCTGGGTTGTTGTAGTAGTTTTCGGGCTATATGGCCATGGTCTAGAGGCATTCTCTCCTGACGTTTTGCCTGCATCTATGGCAAGCATCCTCAGAGGTAGTGAGGTCTATTGGAACTAGGAAAATGGGTTTATATATCTGTGGAATGACTCTACAACTCTACTACACTTTTCCACCTAAATCCAAGGAAGCCTGTCGGGTCCTGCACGAGTGCCTGACCGCTGTGTCTATCTGGACGAGGAGGAACAAGCTGAAGATCAATGCCAACAAGATGGAGGTCCTCCTGGTCGATCATAAACCGGATCAGGGTATAGGGTGGCAACCTGTGTTGGACGGGGTTACACTCCCCCTGAAGTCACAGGTCCGCAATTTGGGGGTCCTCCTGGATTCATCACTTATGCTTGAAGCTCAGGCGTCGGCGGTGACCAGGAGGGCCTTTGCTCAACTAAGACCGGACCTCGTGAAGGCGGATCTGGCCGGGGTGGTCCATGCCTTAGTCACCTCCAGACTGGACTACTATAATGCACTCTACGTGGGGCTGCCCTTGAAAACGGCCTGGAAATTTCAATTGGTCCAGTGGGCGGCGGCCAAGTTGTTAACTGGTGCTCCTTACCCTCCTGTTTCAGGAGCTCCACTGGCTGCCGTTCATTTTCCGGACCCAGTTCAAGGTGCAGATTCTCACCTACAAAGCCCTAAACGGTTTGGGACCCGCCTACCTGCGTGACCGCATCTCTGTATACAAACCCACACAATCTCTTGGATCATCTGGAGAGGCCCTGCTCGCGATCCCACCTGCATCGCAAGCGCGATTGGTGGGGATGAGAGACAGGGCATTCTCGGTGGTGGCCCCTAGACTCTGGAACTCATCCCCCAAGGACATCAGGCATGCCCCAACATTGGCAGTCTTTAAGACTTGAAGACGTGGTTGTTCCAGTGTGCCTTCCCAGAATAATGATCCCATCGCACTTTGTCCTCCAAAGCACTTGATATTGTTTTAAGTCTGCTTGTATGATTCCACAAACCGCCCCATCACTTTGTTCGCCCATGTCCAGCATTATTTTTTAATTTTAATTACATTTGGCCTACCCATAGATTTTAAAGCGTGTTGTCTTATTTGATAATGTTTACGTTATTGTTTTACTGTTTTGTTGTTTTATATTGCTTGTATATATAAACAGTCTTAAGAGCAAACCAGAGAGCACCAGGGAAGCCTCCCCAAAGCTTTGAGGACTTTCCGGGGGGAAACAGCCTTAAGAGTTTCCAAAGATTTCCAGGGAAACAGCCCTAAAGACCAAAGAACTCCAGCTGGAGAACATCTAAGCCTTTACTGGTAGGTCCACTCGGCGTTCGAGATGCAGTTCGACCCGGTAGCGGAGCCCACATCAGTAAGGGTTAGATTACAGTCAGACTGAGAGAAGTTAAAAAGGGGATTTTCCTTTAAAGTAAAGAAACAGTTATTGAAGACAGTTGCCTGTCCTTCGTGGACAAGATTAGGAATTCACCAGTTGTCTAAAAGCTTGAAATCATTTGCTTAACTTTACTGAAGACAAAAAAAGTTTCTGTTTGATTGTTCATTAATAAAAGACTTTGTTATACTTCTCAAGCCATCTAAAGACTGTTTGTGGTGAAAGCCTCTGAGAACTTCTCCTTGGGCCCCCTGGCTTCCCGCTGGGCAAAGGTTGCATGTCCTGTTCTAAAGGAAATTCTTTACAGGCCCAGTGCGTAACAGAAGTGTTGTTTTAAATTGCTTGTATTATTGTTGTTATTGCTTGTATTGTTGCATTTTGGGCTCGGCCTCATGTAAGCCGCACCAAGTCTCTTGGGGAGATAGTAGCGGGGTATAAATAAAGTATTATTATTATTATTATTATTATTATTATTATTATTACTATTAGTTATTTTATTGTCTGATTTTCTGTTGTGTTTTTGTGTTATATTGTGTTTTCTGTATTGGTGGATGTGGCCTCATGTAAGCCGCCCTGAGTCCCCTTTTGGGAGATGGTGACGGGGTATAAATAAGGTTACCCTGAGAGTTGTAGTTTTGCAAGAACTTTAGCCGTCTCTGCCAAGTCTTAGAACATGTCTTAACTTGGAAAGTATGCTAAGTCAGTCCTGGCTATTACTTGGAAGTAATATTTATTTATTTATTTATTTATTTATTATTCGAACATATATGCGGCCACTCCCCTGGGGCTCGGAGCGGCTTAGAAGAATGGCTAAAATCTAACACAATTTAAAAACAATTTAAAAACAGCAATATTAAAAATCAAAGGCCTGTCGAAACAGATATGTCTTACATGCCCTGCGGAAAGCTGATAAGTCCCACAAGGCACGGACTTCAGGTGGCAGAGTATTCCAGAGCGATGGTGCCACTGCTGTGAAGGCTCTGCGCCTGGTTGCTGTTAGACGCAAGGTCTTGACACTGGGAATTTCCAACAAATCTTGGTCCTCAAAGCGAAGGGATCTCGCCACGTGATTTGGCCACGGTAGTCCACGCTCTGGTTACATCCCGTTTAGACTACTGCAACGCTCTCTACGTGGGGTTGCCTTTGAAGACGGCCCGGAAGCTCCAATTACTCCAACGCTCGGCAGCCATGATACTAACTGGAGCGGAGCGCAGGGAGCATACAACTCCTCTGCTGCACCAGCTCCACTGGCTGCCGATCTGCTACCGGGCTCAAATCAAAGTGCTGGCGTTGGCCTTTAAAGCCCTAAACGGTTCTGGCCCAACTTACCTATCCGAACGTATCTCTGCCTATCAGCCCACCAGGACCCTCAGATCTTCTGGGGAGGCCTTGCTCTCTATCCCGCCTGCTTCACAGGTGCGGCTGGCGGGGACGAGAGACAGGGCCTTTTCTGTGGTGGCCCCGCGGCTATGGAACGCCTTCCCCATGGAGGTAAGATCAGCCCCCTCATTGATGATGTTCGAGCAGGCGTTCGGTTAACTCAGTGCAATAAGTGTAATGATTGAAGGACTGGCAATTCGGACGACGAAACTGGATCGCGATTTTAGTCAAGAGATGAATTGGATTGTTTATGGATATATGTATTGTGGATTGTATTTTTATGCTTTTAAACTGTATACTGTTGTTTGTTATAAGTTGTTGTAAACCGCGTTGAGTCGCCAGCTAGGCTGAGAAACGGCGGTATACAAGTATAGCAAATAAATAAATAAATAAATCTCTGGGGTTGGGAGGGGGTGAGGCGGTCCCTCAGGGACATCGGTCCCAGACCATGCAAGGCCTTCAAGGTGAGTCCCATCACTTTGAAAGTGATCCGGTGCTCAATGGGTAACCAATGCAGCTGCAATCAGATTGGGGTGATGTGGCATCTCATCGGAATTCCCACAAGAAGCCGAGCAGCTGCATTTTGTACCAACTTGAGCTTCCGGATCACCGACAGAGGAAGGCCAATGTAGAGGGCGTTACAGTAGTCCAGTCTTGAGATGACTGTGGCCTGGATCACCGTAGCCAGGTCGTCCCTGGACAGGGAGGGGGGCAGCCGTCTAGCCTGCCGCAGGTGAAAGAAGGTGGTTCTGCTAACGGAGGAGAGAGACCTGGGCCTCCATCCTCAGCAGAGGGTCCAAAAGGACTCCCAGACTCTTGACCAATGATAATGGGAGTAACGCCTCGCCATCCAGGGTGGGCAGATGGATGTCCCCACTGCACAGTTGACCCAGCCATAGGATCTCCGTCTCTGCTGGATTCACCCTCAACCTGCTGGCACGCAGCCATCCAGTCACGGCCTCGAGGCACTGATGGAAACAATCGGGGACAGAGTCCGGTCAGCCTTCCATCTTCAACAAAAGCTGAGTGTCATCGGCGTACTGGTCACACTCCAGCCCAAAACCTGGAACCAGCTGAGCAAGTGGTCGCATAGAGATGTGAAACAAGAGAGGGGGGAGAATGGCCCCCTGAGGAACCCCACAAGAGAGATAGAGGGGACCTCTCAGAGACCAGGCCTCCCCCCTCCACTGGCTGTCCATGGTTGTGAAGAAAGGAGGGGAGCCAATTCAAAGCTCTCCCCCTGACGACACAGTTCAACAGGGACAAATGCAAGATACTCCACTTTGGCAGAAAAAATGAAATGCAAAGATACAGAATGGGGGACAATGCCTGGCTCGAGAGCAGTACGTGTGAAAAAGATCTTGGAGTCCTCGTGGACAGGAAGGTAAACATGAGCCAGGAATGTGATGTGGCGGCAAAAAAAGCCAATAGGATTTTGGCCTGGATCAATAGGAGCATAGTGTCTAAATCTAAGGAAGTAATGCTACCCCTCTATTCTGCTTTGGTTAGACCACATCTGGAATACTGTGTCCAATTCTGGGCACCACAATTCAAGAGAGATATTGACAAGCTGGAATGTGTCCGGAGGAGGGCGACTAAAATGATCAAGGGTCTGGAGAACAAGCCCTATGAGGAGCGGCTTAGGGAACTGGGCATGTTTAGCCTGAAGAAGAGAGGGCTGAGAGGAGATATGATAGCCATGTATAAATATGTGAGAGGAAGCCACAGGGAGGAGGAGGGAGGAAGCTTGTTTTCTGCTTCCTTGGAGACTAGGACGCAATGGAACAATGGCTTCAAACTACAAGAGAGGAGATTCCATCTGAACATTAGGAAGAACTTCCTGACTGTGAGAGCCGTTCAGCAGTGGAACTCTCTGCCCCGGAGTGTGGTGGAGGCTCCTTCTTTGGAAGCTTTTAAGCAGAGGCTGGATGGCCATTTGTCAGGGGTGATTTGAATGCAATATTCCTGCTTCTTGGCAGAATGGGGTTGGACTGGATGGCCCATGAGGTCTCCTCCAACTCTTTGATTCTATGATTCTATGATTCTATGACTCCAACAGCAGCAAGGCGGTGGGTCAAAAGATGGTGGTTGACTGTGTCCAATGCTGCTGTGAGATCCAATAACACAAGCAGTGCTGACCCGCCCTGGTCAAGCTGGCATCGAAGGTGATCCGTGATGGAGACCAGCACAGTCTCTGTCCCATGCCCCGCACGGAAGCCAAACTGGAAGGGATCTAGTCCGGCTGTGTCATCTAGGAATTGCTGCAAGTGCTCCGCTGCTGCCCTTTCCATCCCCTTGCCCAGGAATGAGAGGTTCGAAACTGGGCAGTAACTGGAGGGAACCGAACAATCTAAGTCTGGTTTCTTCAGCAGGGGAGAGAGAGACCACCGCCTCTTTTAAACCCTCTGGAAAAACTCCTTGCTCAAGGGAACTGTTTATAATCTTCAACAGAGGGTCATATCAATGAATCCCATGTGTCGTAGGCTGTGAAAACTCTAGGAAATTCATGGAGTCGCCATACGTCGACAGGCAACTTGGAGGCGCACAAACATGGACACACAAGGCTAAGGATTATGCATTGTTTGGAGGGGAGATGGAACAATTCAGACAGTAAATCAAAGCCACTTAATGGCCTAACTTGACAGCTTATTATGGTTGGAGGCAGCAGAAACTGTAATGGATGCTAATAATCCCTTGGCACGAGGACATTTGACACATGGCGCTATCGAAAGCAGCTTGCATATCCAATGTGTTTCAAATGACCACTGACTCAATTGCTTCAGATCTTATTTAGCAGACCTATCAACCAGATGAAGTGACAAGCTCCCAAATCAGGCAATGGACTCGAGCAGAGAAGGAAGGCTGTTATTTAGGATGTTTACATGCAAATTCCATAAGAGTGTGAAGGAGGTTTTTCAGTGAAATCTGTGGCACTCACCTTTGGGAAGGTAGTTCCAAGGAATCAAGTACAGCAAGACCTCCACGTGCATTAAGGTTAGGGGCACCGGATCCCTGCAAAATTGGGGAAGCCACATGTTGGTCTTCCCCTTAGGACCCTCTAGGTCAGTGGTTCTCAACCTGGGGTCGCGACCACTGATGGCGGGGGGGGGGACCCGCCATTGACTGGTCTGCACTGCAGCGGAGAGTTCCGCAGTTCCTGATTGTCAAACCAGCCAGGCTTTCCGCTTCTTTTTTGGCAGCGCTCGCTCCGTTTGAATCCAGCAGCCAGGGACTTGCTGTGGCCACTCGCAGGAGTCCCGGAAAGGCGGCCAGGCATGGACCCTGGCCCCTGATCAGGGCCCAAAGGACATTGCCCCACCACTTGCAGTTTGGAAATTCTCTTCGGACTCTTTTGCCCTCACTTATTGACTTTCTGCCTTATTACCTTGGACTGTTTCCCTGCCACACTTTTGGACACGAACCTCAGACCGGGCTTGCCTGGAAGGACAAGCAGCCTCAGCCTACATGCACCTTCACCAAGAAGACTATGATTCCGACAGAATGAAATACATTTATTATTATTATTATTATTATTGTTTCCTTTTAATAAACTTTGCCGGGTTGGGAATGGGGATTCATTTATGAAATGTATGAAGAACATGAAGCTTGAAATATGTATATAATGGAAATCTATCATATGAAATGCACCCTGACCCTCTCCCCCACCTTTCTCCCTCTGAACTTTGCCCCCAAAAAAAGGAATGTGACCTGAGGTTACTGTTAAGAGGAAATCCTATTTCCTCGAAGGTAAATCCATCCATATTTGCATCTGCATGGGCCGTGGTTGATCCTGTCTCGAGGCTCGTTTTCAGAGCAGACAATGGGCTGAGAGATAGGTCAACAGAAACCCCGGTAAAAAGACTGATTAACTCAACTTATGGTGTTTGTGAAGCTCCTTTGTCTACAGGGCCCCCTTGTTTACAGAGTTTTGAGATCCAAATACCATCAACAGCCCCCTTTTCATACTTCCTCCAAATCTCATCAACAGACCAGGAAGTTCTTTGTTTCTCCTGTCTGCCAGCCCGTTGACAAACACAAAGGCTCGGCAATCAGCTGGCGAACGCCTCCTGGGCATCCCGCCTCCCCTAAGCTGTCAAGCTGAGTCCCGCCTCCTGGCTGCTGATTGGACCATCTTCGGAGGCGCTAGGAAGGCTCCGATTGGCCCCCTGGAAGCGGCAGCGCTCGCCGATTGGAGGGGAGGAGGGACGTGCGGCCAAGCCTCCTCCCAGCTGTTCCAGGGCCAGCCAATCAGGGCGAAGACAGCTGACGGAAGGCGGGCGGGAGTTTCAAACTGTTTTTCCTTTGTTCTGACAATATAAAAATGCCTGTAACTTCTGTGAATGTATGCTTGTATGTGAACTATCACTGCAATCGCATCCTTTTCAGCTGAATCGCAGAAATAAACGCCTCGGTCACTGGATACCTCTTCAGCCTCTGGTGAGATTAATTCTTAATATTCTTGCGCTTTGGATTGGCTCTCGTTGGCTGCTCACCAAGGTCAAAGGCCCCATTAGCGGTCTTCAGGGATCTCCCTCGCTGGGAGGGCCCCACAAAAGAGCTCGATAACACCACCAGAGGGGTTGCTCAGATGTTTGAGAAGGGTCGCACCACCACCTCCTTTGGCTTCGCTGCCTCCGCCTCTCCAGAATGGCAGCTGCCCCCCCCCCTATCAGCCAAACACCCAGCCAGCACCCACACCCATGTCTATCTTTCCCCCTTTAGGTTGGCTCCTCCTCTTCCCATGGAGTGGTGGGGAGTCAGGAGGAGGCACTTCGAGACAGGGGCATGCAGGGGAGAAGGCTCTCATCCAATTCTTGAAGACGTTCTCATTCTCCTGTAGGGTGAGTAGCATGGGGCCCACAGCTATGGCTGCTTCTTTCTCAGAGTGCCCTGCAGCCTTGGCCGCCCCCTTCCGTGGTGCCTCCAGCAGTGGTTTGGGGGAGGACGGACAATGGATTTATTTATTTATTTATTTACTGCATTTGTTGACCGCCGTTCTCAGCCCTAGGGCGACTCACGGCGGTGCACAACATATAAAAACAGTTTACAATAAGGCAATATCCCAACAGAATATCAACATAACTATCAATTATACAATAATACAATTACACTAAATCATCCGCGTCATCTCGTCGTTGAATCATAAACCAATCTCGTCATCCATATTCCGTTCCAGTCATCATTGCCAATTGTTGTAGCACTTAGTCAAACGCCTTCTCAAACAACCACGTCTTTAGTCTCTTGCGGAATGTCAATAGGGAGGGCGCCTGTCTGATGTCTACAGGGAGGGTGTTCCACAGCCGGGGGGCCACCACCGAGAAGGCCCTATCCCTCGTCCCTGCCAGACGTGCCTGTGAGGCAGGCGGGATCGAGAGAAGGGCCTCCCTAGACGATCTCAAGGTCCTTGTGGGCTCATAGGCCGAGATGCGGTCCGAAAGGTATTAGGGCTTTGTAGGCCAGCACCAGCACCTTGAATTGGGCCCGGTAGCAGATCGGTAGCCAGTGGAGCTGGAACAACAAGGGCGTTGTATGCTCCCTGCGTCCCGCTCCTGTTAGTAAAATGGCTGCCTCGCGCTGGACTAGCTGAAGCTTCCGGGCCGTCTTCAAGGGCAGCCCCACGTAGAGAGCGTTGCAGTAGTCAAGGCGGGATGTGACCAGAGCGTGTACCGTGGCCAAGTCAGACTTCCCGAGGTACGGGCGCAGCTGGCGCACGAGCCTGAGCTGTGCAAATGCTCCCCTGGTCACCGCTGAGACCTGGGGATCCAGGCTCAACGATGAATCCAGGATCACACCCAAGCTGCGAACCTGCGCCTTCAAGGGGAGTGCGACCCCATCCAGCACAGGCTGTAACCCTATACCCCGTTCGGCCTTGCGACTGACCAGGAGTACCTTTGTCTTGTCTGGATTTAATTTGATGATGGGATTTGTAGTATGTTCTGTCACACGCTGGGCCTGTAAAGAATTGTCTTTAAATAGGACCTGCAACTTGAGCCCAGCGGGAAGCCAGGGGCCCCGGAGAGAAGTTCTCAAGGATTTTCCACCACAGATGGCTTGTAAGTATAATAAAGTCCTTTATTAATGAACAATCAAACAGAAACTTCTCTTGTCTTCAATAAAGTTAAACAAATGCTTCCAGGCTTTTATGCAACTGGTGGCTTCCTAATCCTGTCCACAAGGGACAGGCAATTATCTTCAATAACTGTTTCTTTACTTTAAGGAAAATCCCCTTTTTAACTTCTCCCAGGCTGACTGTAATCTAATCCTTACTGATGTAGGCTCCGCTACCAGGTCGAACTGCGTCTCGAGCACCGGGTGGACCTACCAGTAAGGCCAGTAGATTCTCCAGCTGGAGTTCTTTGGTCTTCCAAACTGTTTACCCTCCGAAATTCTTCAAAGCTTTAGGGCTGCTTCCTTGGAAATCTTTGGAAATCTTTGGATGCTCTTAAGACTGTTCTCCCCGGAAAGTCTTAAGGGTTGAAGCTTTTGTACAGGAGAAGCTTGCACACGTCCTGTACATTCACTTTCCTTACTGAGACTAACTAAAAATGGCTCCCTTCCCTTTCCAATTGCCCTGAACAAGGGGCGGAACCAAAACTTAACGATGATGGACAGGTGACTTGCCCTACGACTGCAACCAAAGGAAGCCACCTTTCTGCAGAATCCCTGAAACCTTAGACTGCAAGCAAACATTTAATACAAAGCAAATAAAGTTGGATCTCCCGGTACAGCCGTACCAGCACATAGTACTTTCAAACTCTTCGGTTCACACAGACCACTGTAGCCCCCAACAAAGGTTCTCAACCTGGGGGTCGCGACACCCAGAGGGGTTGATCAGATGTTTGTGAAGGGTCGCTCCACCACCTTCTTTGGCCCCACTGCCTCTGATAGAATCATAGAATCAAAGAGTTGGAAGAGACCTCATGGGCCATCCAGTCCAACCCCATTCTGCCAAGAAGCAGGAATATTGCATTCAAATCACCCCTGACAAATGACCATCCAGCCTCTGCTTAAAAGCTTCCAAAGAAGGAGCCTCCACCACACTCCGGGGCAGAGAGTTCCACTGCTGAACGGCTCTCACAGTCAGGAAGTTCTTCCTAATGTTCAGATGGAATCTCCTCTCTTGTAGTTTGAAGCCATTGTTCCGCGTCCTAGTCTCCAAGGAAGCAGAAAACAAGCTTGCTCCCTCCTCCTCCCTGTGGCTTCCTCTCACATATTTATACATGGCTATCATATCTCCTCTCAGCCTTCTCTTCTTCAGGCTAAACATGCCCAGTTCCCTAAGCCGCTCCTCATAGGGCTTGTTCTCCAGACCCTTGATCATTTTAGTCGCCCTCCTCTGGACACATTCCAGCTTGTCAATATCTCTCTTGAATTGTGGTGCCCAGAATTGGACACAATATTCCAGATGTGGTCTAACCAAAGCAGAATGGAGGGATAGCATTACTTCCTTAGATCTAGACACTATGCTCCTCTTGATGCAGGCCAAAATCCCATTGGCTTTTTTTGCCGCCACATCACATTGTTGGCTCATGTTTAACTTCCTGTCCACGAGGACTCCAAGATCTTTTTCACACGTACTGCTCTCGAGCCAGGCGTCCCCCATTCTGTATCTTTGCATTTCATTTTTCCTGCCAAAGTGGAGTATCTTGCATTTGTCACTGTTGAACTTCATTTTGTTAGTTTTGGCCCATCTCTCTAATCTGTCAAGATCGTTTTGAATCCTGCTCCTGTCCTCTGGACTATTGGCTATCCCTCCCAATTTGGTGTCGTCTGCAAACTTGATGATCCTGCCTTCTAGCCCTTCATCTAAGTCGTTAATAAAGATGTTGAACAGGACCGGGCCCAGGACGGAACCCTGCTTGTGGCACTCCACTCGTCACTTCTTTCCAAGATGAAGAGGAAGCATTAGTGAGCACTCTCTGTGTTCGTCCACTTAACCAATTACAGATCCACCTCACCGTAGTTTTCCCTCGCCCACATTGGACTAGTTTCCTTGCCAGAAGGTCATGGGGGACCTTGTCAAAGAAGGCCTTCCTGAAATCCAGGTACGCTACATCCACGGCATTATTCCCCACATCTACCCAGCTTGTAGCTCTATCGAAGAAAGAGATCAGATGAGTCTGGCATGACTTGTTTTTGATAAATCCATGTTGACTATTAGCGATGACTGCAGAATGGCTCCCCAGAATGGCTGCTGACCCCCTCTGCCAGCCAAACAGGCATCCAATTTTATTTATTTACAATATTTATATTCCACTTCTCATCCCGCAGGGGATTCAGGGCAGATTACAATGAACATATAAGATGGCAAACATTCAATGCCATAGACACACGGCACATATAGACACAGTCAGAGGCTGTATTGTCGAAAGCTTTCATGGCCGGAATCACTGGGTTGTTGTAGGTTTTTTCGGGCTATATGGCCATGTTCTAGAGGCATTTTCTCCTGACATTTCACCTGCATCTATGGCAAGCATAATCAGAGGTAGTGAGGTCTGTTGGAAGTAGGAAAATGCCTAGCTCACTCCTAGCTCCAGCAGACAAAAGTCCTTTGTCCCACCTTGGTCACTCCACAGATATATAAACCCATTTTCCTACTTCCAACAGACCTTACTACCTCTGAGGATGCTTGCCATAGATGCAGGCGAAACGTCAGGAGAAAATGCCTCTAGAACATGGCCATATAGCTCGGAAAAACCTACAACAACCGAGTCAGAGGCTATTTAACATTCCAGCTTTTTCTGGCCACCAGGGGAGCTGTTGCTTCACCGTCCATCTGTGACACTGATTAAATACTCCTCATTCCCCAGATGCTTGTTGGAGAATTTTTTTATGGCCTCGTAAATTAGTTAAATTAGCCTCCCCACATAAGTGGTACTTAAATTTCCTATGTTACAGATGCAACAGTCTTTCGGGTTGCAAAGGTCGACAACAAGCTACACAGAATTGGTCGGAAGCTCACTCTGACCCGGGCTGGCTTCAAACTCATGACCTTTTGGCTCCCAGCCAGTTGTGCCACAGACCCGACACCCGTACCCATATCTATCTTTCTTCCTTTAGGCTGACACCTCCCAACAAAGGATTCCCCCAGGCAGGAAACAGCCAAGCCTTGAAGCTGCAAGGCTCCTCGATGCTATTCAATACTAAAGAACAATACTCAGAAAACATACGAATTCCAGACAGGAAACAATGGGGGCCAGCTAACACCTCCCAACAAAGGATTCTCCCAAGGAGGAAACAGCCAAGCCTTGAAGCTGCAAGGCTATTCACTCCTATTCAATAATAAAGAACAACACTCAGAAAACAGAGGAATTACAAACAGGAAACAATCGGGGCCAGCTAATCACCTCCCAACAAAGGATTCTCCCAAGGAAGAAACAGTCAAGGCTTGAAGCTGCAAGACTATTCGATGCTATTCAATACTAAAGAACAACACTCAGAAAACGGAGGAATTCCAGACAGGAAACAATCGGGGCCAGCTAACACCTCCCAACAAAGGATTCTCCCAAGGAAGAAACAGTCAAGCCTTGAAGCTGCAAGGCTATTTGATGCTATTCAATACCAAAGAACAACACTCAGAAAACAGAGGAATTCCATCAGGATACAATGAGGGCCAGTTAACACCTCCCAACAAAGGATTCCCCCAGGCAGGAAACAGTCAAGCCTTGAAGCTGCAAGGCTATTCGATTCTATTCAATACTAAAGAACAACACTCAGAAAACAGAGGAATTCCAGACAGGAAACAATCGGGGCCAGCTAACACCTCCCAACAAAGGATTCTCCCAAGGAAGAAACAGTCAAGCCTTGAAGCTGCAAGGCTATTTGATGCTATTCAATACCAAAGAACAACACTCAGAAAACAGAGGAATTCCATCAGGATACAATGAGGGCCAGTTAACACCTCCCAACAAAGGATTCCCCCAGGCAGGAAACAGTCAAGCCTTGAAGCTGCAAGGCTATTCGATTCTATTCAATACTAAAGAACAACACTCAGAAAACAGAGGAATTCCAGACAGGAAACAATCAGGGCCAGCTAACACCTCCCAACAAAGGATTCTCCCAAAGGAGGAAACAGTCAAGCCTTGAAGCTGCAAGGTTATTCAATGCTATTCAATACTAAAGAACAACACTCAGAAAACAGAGGAATTCCAGACAGGGCCAGCTAACACCTCCCAACAAAGGATTCCCCAAGGCAGGAAACAGTCAATCCTTGAAGCTGCAAGGCTATTCAATGCTATTCAATACTAAAGAACAACACTCAGGAAACAGAGGAATTCCAGATAGAGCCGGCTAACACCTCCCAACAAAGGATTCCCCCAAGCAGCAGGCAGCCAGACATTGAAACTACAAGGCTATTCAATGCTAATCAAGGAGATCAATTGCAGCATTCATACTTGTCTCAAGCAGACAAGAGTTCTTTCTCCCACCCTGGACATTATTCCACAGGTATATAAACCCCACTTGCCTGGTTTCCAAGAGACCTCACAACCTCTGAGGATGCCTGCCATAGATGTGGGTGAAACATCAGGAGAGGATGCTTCTGGAACATGGCCAGGCAGTCTGGAAAACTCTCAGCCTTCTGCAACACATTATATTATTACTAGCCGTGCCCTGCCACGCATTGCTGTGGCCCACATAAAGGTTCTGTGTGGGAGGTTTGGCCCGATTCAATCATCGGTGGGGTTCAGAATGCTCTGTGATTGTAGGTGAACTATAAATCCCAGCAACTAGAACTCCCAAATGTCAAGATTCTATTTTCCCCAAACTCTACCAGTGTTCATATTTGGGCATATTGAGTATTCTTGTAGAGTTTGGTTCAGATCCATCATTGTTTGAGTCCACAGTGATCTCTGGATGTAGGTGAACTACAACTCCAAAACTCAAGGTCAGAGCCCAGCAAACCCAGTATTTTCTGTTGGTCATGGGAGTTCTGTTTGCCAAGTTTGGTTCAATTCCATCGTTAGTGGAGTTCAGAATGCTCTATGATTGTAGGTGAACTATAAATCCCAGCACTTACAACTCCCAAGTGTCAAGATTCTATTTTCCCCAAACTCTACCAGTGTTCACATTTGGGCATATTGAGTATTCTTGTAGAGTTTGGTCCAGATCCATCATTGTTTGAGTCCCCAGTGCTCTCTGGATGTAGGTGAACTACAACTCCCAAACTCAAGGTCAATGCCCACCAAAACCCTTCCAGTATTTTCTGTTGGTCATGGGAGTTCTGTGTACCAATTCCATCATTGGTTCAATTCCATCATTGGTGGAGTTCAGAATGCTCTTTGATTGTAGGTGAACTATAAATCCCAGCAACTACAACTCCCAAATGAAAAAATCATAATTTTTTGAGTGATGGCGACTCCTTGTGTTGTGAGACGTTTTGTTGCCAAATTTGGTGTGATTTCATTCATTGGTTCTTTTGTTTTTAAGGTACTCATTATGCACAGAGCATTTATATATAGATATATAGATTTTAGAAGCCAAACCTATTATTCCCAATGCCAAGAGCCTGTGATTGCTGCCTTGTTCTAAGTAACTCTCAAGCACCTAGTCCTCATTGTTCCCAAGCAACGGCTATAGAGAACTCCAAACATGAAGGGAGTTTCTAGTCGAGAACTTCCTTTGTGTGCCCCACTTTGGCTCCGTTGTGAAGTCTGGCAGGGACCGAATGGCAGGCTCTTCTCCTGTGTTGTGACCTGGCAGCGGATCGTGGGAAAAGGGCAAAGGCACAACCTTATGCCAAAGGACCTGCGGCGGCATCCGGCTTCCTCTCCGCTCCTTTTTCCTGTTTGGCTCAAGCCTTTGGCTGCGGCTTGGTTTGGCCTGAAACACAGGGCAATGAAAGGGAAACGGGGGTTCCTTCCTTTTTGCAGTGAAGGGGGGGCCCAGTGGCATTTCCCAAATTGCCAAGATCCTTGACTGTTGTGACACCGAGTACATGTTCACGTGGAGTATATGGATCAAGTCCCTGAAAGATCCCCCCTCCTATGTGGGGTCCCCCAAGGTGCAATTCTCTCCCCTCTTCTCTTCAACATCTACGTTAGACCCCTTGCTAGTTTGGCTCTGAGTTTCGGCCTGGACTGCTTTCAATATGCGGATGACACCCAACGCCTTCTGCATTTGGAGCATGGAGCAGTGTCAATACCAGACAATTTCACCTTATGTCTGAAGGCTCTTGGTGGGATGGGCATCCCAAGCCCCCTTCCCTCTCTCCTGTGGAATCTGTCCAAGGACCAAGTAGCAACAGTCAGAACTGACCACGGAACAACAGACTGGTTCAAGATTGGGAAAGGCGTACGGCAAGGCTGCATCCTCTCACCCAACCTTTTTAACTTGTATGCAGAACACATCATGCAAGGATGTGCGGGGCTTGAGGAATGCAAAGCTGGGGTGAAAAAAAAGGTGAAAGAAGAAAGCGCAAAAGCCGGGTTGCAGCTAAATGTCAAAAAAACCAAGATTATGGCAACAAGAATGATTGACAACTGGAAAATAGAGGGAGAAAATGTGGAGGCCGTGACAGGGTTTGTATTTCTAGGGGCAAAGATGAGTGCAGATGCAGACTGTGGCCAGGAAATCAGAGGATGCTTCCTTCTTGGGAGGAGAGCCATGTCCAGTCTCGATAAAATAGTAAAGAGTAGAGACATCAGACTGGCCACCAAGATCCATTGCCTAGTCCAAGCCATGGTATTCCCTGTAGTCACCTACGGATGTGAGAGATGGACCTTAGGGAAGGCTGAGCGAAGGAAGATCGATGCTTTTGAGCTGTGGTGCTGGAGGAAAGTTCTGAGAGTGCCTTGGACTGCGAGAAGATCCAACCAGTCCATCCTCCAGGAAATAAAGCCCGGCTGCTCACTGGAGGGAAGGAGACTAGAGACAAAGTGGAAGTCCTTTGGCCACATCATGAGGAGACAGGAAAGCCTAGAGAAGGGAATGATGCTGGGGAAAGTGGAAGGCAAAAGGAAGAGGGGCCAACCAAGGGCAAGATGGATGGATGGCATCCTTGAAGTGACTGGACTGACCTTGAAGGAGCTGGGGGTGGTGACGGCCAACAGGGAGCTCTGGCGTGGGCTGGTCCATGAGGTCACGAAGAGTCGGAGATGACTGAACGAATGAACAACAACTGGAGGCTCTGTCGAACTGGCTACGTGCTAGCAGACTGAAGGTGAACCCGGCGAAGACTGAGATTCTCTGGCATGGCCGCCCGGCAGGTCTGACTCCTCCGTTGCCCACCTTCGATGGTGCCTCCCTATCTCCTTCACCTACCGTTAAGAGCTTGGGTGTCGTTTTGGATTCACAGCTGACAATGGAAGCTCAGGTCACTGTTGCCAGCAAACAGGCCTTTTCCCATCTACAACAAGTGAGGCAATCGGCACCTTACCTATGTGACGAGGCTCTGGCAACTGCCATCCATGCCACGGTCACGTCTAGGCTGGACTATTGCAACGCCCTGTATGTTGACCTTCCAATGTCTACGACCTGAAAGCTCCGTATTGTTCAGAATGCGGCAGCCAGGCTACTCACAAGAACGCCCATGAAATGCCATAGAACACCCGTGCTGCAACACTTACATTGGCTTCCAACCTCTTTATGGCCAGGGTCCATCGTACCTTAGGGACCGCCTCTCCTTCTCCCATCATCGGAGGTCGCAACGACCAGCCCAACGCGACTTACTCCATATACCGGGTCCTAGAGAAGTGCTCTTGGAAAGGACCAGGCGCAGGTGGGCTTTCTCTCTTTCTGCCCCTCCTGCCTTATTGTGGAATTCCTTGCCACCCTACATGAGAGCCATGCGTGACTTAGGACCTTTTACTCTCACACTTAAGAACTGGCTTTTCACTAGAGCTTTTGATCTTTGTTAATTTTATCAATATCTGTATGTATGTATTTTTAACCTTTACAATTCTCGCTTGTAAATCGCCTAGAGCATCGTGGATGGAGGGCGATTAATAACACTGTTCAACGGAGAAAAAGTTGCGGGCCTGAAAATAGTTGTTCTTTTATGATTTGGGGGTGCTGAAAACGAAAATGACATTTAAAAATATATATTGGCTCTAGTTTTTATGATATAAGCAATCACGTGATCACGTATGGTTGAAAAAATGCATGTTGCGACTTACACTATGGAAGATTCTAGAATATTCTAGAAAGTTTGATGATGCAGTATTAGTGCCGTATGCAAAAGCCAGAAAGCCCTATATAAGGCCAGACTTTTGAATGGTGAGGGTCAGTCAGTTGAAGACGGAGGCAGTCTCGTTAAACATCATTTGACATTGTTCTTTTGACTGTAGTTCTGCCTCCTCGCACGTGTGTCAATAAAGCACTCTGGAAAAAAGAGATCAAGGCCAATGGACTCCGTCAATGCTGTCAGACTGGAGCATTGCAAGAGGGAATCCTTGCCTTGAATACAAAAGCAAAGCAAAGCAAAGTTTATTGAATAGTCTATTGACCGCATCAACATTAAAAACAATAAACAGACACGTGCACAAACAGACAACAATCACCATGCCAAGACCCCCACAACAGCGAACCAACACACATTAGGTTAAAAGATGACTAAAAATATTATCATTAAAATGTCAAGATAAAATTTCATACCACAAAAAATTAAAAACGAAGGTTAAAATGAAGGTTAAAATAGCTATTACACAATCCCAAGCCACTTCAGATATCTGTGTCACCCCTACAGTTGACCCCAATCGCCTCCAGATACGCAGTTCTCAGCTGCGTTGCTTTAGGAAGGAAAAGGGCTGTTTGGTGTGTTATCTTCGCATTCTGGCCAGCCATTAAGAATGTAGTTTTGATATGGGGATCCCAGTGAGTCTTCTGTATGATGAATGGTCCGAGGTATTGATTTCTCTCTTTGTTGTACAAAACACAATTAAACTACATGTGTAATATCCTCTACCTCTGTTGCCCCACAGATACAGAAACGCTCATTATATGGAACTTGGTTAAACCTTCCATGTTTAACCATTGTATCTGTCTGTTCGAATCGGGTTCTAGTGAATACCCTCCTTAGATGTTTGGGCATTTCTGTCTTTAGGTATTCGGCTGTTTGAAAAGTATGTTTAAAGCGACTTAACCATTTCAGTGAACCAGCTTTACTAAGGGTGGCAATGTCTTTCTGAGCCTCTATATCCTGTATTCGTTGTGCCACCATTTTTGGATCTAATTCCTCTAGTAGATTTGGGTATAGAATTGGAAGTCCACAAGTCCTGATGTATTTTGTCAGTTGCACTAGCCAAGAGGACTGATGTTGGTTTTTGGTCTGCTCTAACAGGCACAATTTTGGTAGCCTATCATTTGCCACGGCATTTAGTTTTATCCAATATTTATATGCCCTAATTTTGGATAAACCATCGACCGTATATACTCCTGTTTCTGCTCTCACTACTGCAGCCGGAGTCCTTTTATCCACTCCTAGAAAGTTACGCAGGTGCTGTGCTTGAGATTGCTCTAATAATGATACCTGGTTTAGCCAGAAAGCCCTATCTAAGGCCAGACTTTTGAACGGTGAGGGTCAGTCAGTTGAAGACGGAGACAGTATCGTTAAACATAGTTTGATATTGTTCTTTTGACTGTCGTTCTGCCTCCTCGCACGTGTGTCAATAAAGCACGATGGAAAAAAAAGATCAAGGCCAATGGATTCCGTCAATGCTGTCAGACTCCTGCTGGAGCATTGCAAGAGGGAATCCTTTCCTTGAATACAAAAGAAAAGTCAAGAGACGCAAACAGGATAGAAACTAAAGTCACAATTAAAGCGACATTGAAACTTTCAGACTTTTCAACTGCGTTAAGCCTACTCATATAGTTTCTTGCTGCACAAACATAAACAATAGACTAATTAAATAAATATTTCTCGTGTATAAACTATTGGCAATATAATTTGACTAAAATTTAGTAAATATTCACGGTTTATATACAGGCAGTAAGGTTAGGCACATTATCACAATATTAACGAATTACCTATTGTGGAGGAAATTGAAATAGCTGTTGCATAAAAACCACAGCCAATTAACACATTTAATTATTATATTTGAATTCAGCATGTTAAATAAATTAAGAAAAGGCACATTTCGTTTCTGAAATTAAGAAAAACTGAAAATTTGTAGAACAGTGTAAGTAATTAAATGATGATGATGATGTTTACATATAAATCAAGGAACCCAGTGCTGTCGAATTCATACACTTTGGCACTCCTTCAACTCCGAGGAGTGCAGTTCAGGTTGCTCTTTGATTGCAGGTGCAACTGCAACTCCCAGAGCTCAGGGTCTTCTTCCCCTGATGAGGCTCCAGCACCTTTGGCCGGGGAAGGATGAAGGCCTTCCAAAACCACAACTCCAAGGATGCCGTAGTGTTGAAAGGGGGATCAAACTGCATTCGTTTTACAGTGCAGATGGACCTGAAGTGTTGTGATGGAGTCTTCGAGTAGTGATACTACTGGGAGTATTAGGAAGGGAAGAAAGACTACTCGTGAGCAAGACTCTGATGAGGAGCAACAGAGAAAGCGGATCCTGCTGGTTCTGCTGGACCTCTCATCGGCCTTCGATACCGTCGACCACAGTATCCTTCTGGAACACCTCGCGGGAATGGGTCTTGGGGATACTGCTTTGCAGTGGCTCCAGTCCTTCCTCGAGGGTTGCTCCCAGAAGGTGTTGCTAGGGGACTCCTGCTCGACCCCGTGGCTATTGTACTGTGGAGTCCCGCAGGGTTCAATATTGTCTCCCATGTTGTTTAACATCTACATGAAGCCGTTGGGAGAGATCATCCGGAGTTTCGGGGTGCGGTGTCACCTGTACGCAGATGATGTCCAACTCTGTCACTCCTTTCCACCTGCTACTAAGCAGGCTGTCCAAGTCCTGAACTGGTGCTTGGCTGCTGTGACGGACTGGATGAGGGACAACAGATTGAAACTAAATCCAAACAAGACAGAGATCCTCCTGGTCAGTCATAAGGCCGAACAGGGCATAGGGTTACAGCCTGTGTTGGATGGGGTCGCACTCCCCCTGAAGACGCAGGTTCGCAGCTTGGGTGTGATCTTGGACTCGTCGCTGAGCCTGGAACCCCAGGTCTCGGCCGGTGTCAGGGGAGCTTTTGCACAACTAAAACTTGTGCGCCAGCTGCGCCCGTACCTTGGGAAGTCTGACTTGGCCACGGTAGTCCACGCTCTGGTTACATCCCGTCTAGACTACTGCAACGCTCTCTACGTGGGGTTGCCTTTGAAGACGGCTCGGAAGCTCCAACTAGTCCAACGCTCGGCAGCCATGATACTAACAGGAGCGGAGTGCAGGGAGCATACAACTCCTCTGCTGCACCAGCTCCACTGGCTGCCGATTTGCTACCGGGCTGAATTCAAAGTGCTGGCGTTGGCCTATAAAGCCCTAACGGTTCTGGCCCAAGCTACCTATCTGACCGCATCTCTGCCTATGAACCCACCAGGACTCTGAGATCTTCTGGGGAGGCCCTGCTCTCGATCCCGCCTGCATCACAAGCATGGCTGGCGGGGACGAGGGACAGGGCCTTTTCTGTGGTGGCTCCTCAGCTGTGGAACACCCTTCCCATGGACATTAGATCAGCTCCTACCTTAATGGTGTTTCGAAGGAAACTAAAAACCTGGCTGTTTGAACAGGTGTTCGGATAAACAGTGCAATGAATACGATGAATATAGGAACGGAATTATGGATGACGAATTGGATCACGATTATAGTTACGAGACGTTAATGTGTTGTTATTGATGTGTCATTACTTTGTATACTATGCTGTTAATGGTTTTTAAATTGTATGCTGTTATGATTGTCTTTTTGCTCTTGTTGTGAACCGCGTTGAGTCGCCTACGGGCTGAGAAACTGCGGTATACTAGCAACGTAAATAAATAAATAAGACTGCCCGGAAGCTACAACTAGTCCAATGAGCGGCAACCAGATTACTAACAGGAGTGGGGTACAGGGAGCATACTACTCCTCTGTTGCGTCAGCTCCACTGGCTGCCAATTAGCTTCTGAGCACAATTCAAAGTTCTGGTCTTGACCTATAAAGCCCTAAACGACTCCGGCCCAGTTTACCTGTCCGAACGGATTCTCCCCTACGAACCATCAAGGTTGTTAAGATCTTCTGGAGGGGCCCTGCTCTTGGTCTCACCACCCTCGCAATCGCGTTTGGTGGGGATGATGGACAGGGCTTTCTCGGTGGTGGCCCCTCGGCTCTGGAACTCCCTCCCGATGGAGATTAGAACTGCCCCTCCCCTCCTGACTTTCAGAAAGCTGGTAATATCATGCCTTTGGGTTACTGCATTTGCAGAATGATGATCGAGTCAATAACTGCTGACCACACTAAAGGCGGATAGTGATGAATTTGTGATTTTACTTTGACGACCTGGCTTTTTGTAATTGTATGATCTGTATTTTAATGTATTTTATGTAATGATGCATTACGATGCTATTATGTTTATCCTACTTGTGTTTGAATTTCCTGCTGTTAGCCGGCCTGAGTCCCTCTTCGGAGGTTGAGAAGACCGGGTTATCAAAGCTCTAAATAAATAAATAAATATAAATAAATGATAAATGTGTAAGAGCTGGTCATTTTCAAAGGCTTGTTGAAACCACCAGGTCTTCAAGCTCTTACAAAAGGACACAGCATATTATTGGAGAACACAGAAATGCTGGACCACTCTCACAACCACCATGTCAGACTACACAGAGAAGCCATTGACATCCACAAGAAGCAGGTGGACAATTTCAACAGAAAGGAGGAGACCATGAAAAGGAACAAAATCTGGCTACCAGTATTAAAAAAATCTAAAATTGCAACAGCACAACAACAGAGAGGAAAAAAACAAGGACATCTAATCACCTCTCAACAGAAGATTGCTCCAGGCACTGCCAGGCTTTCTTTCCTTCTTTCCTCCCTCCCTTCCTTTTTTAATTCCTCCTTTCCTTTCCTTTTTCTTTCTTTCCTTCCTTCCTTTTTCTTTCCTTCTTTTCTCTTCTTTCATTCCTTCCTTCCTTCCTTCTTTCCTCCCTCCCTTTTTAATTCCTTCCTTCCCTCTTTCTTTCTTTTCTTTCTTTCTCTCATTCCTTCCTTCCCTCTCTCTTTTCTTCCTTCCTTTCCTTCCTTCCTTCTTTCTCTCCTTCCCTTTCTTTCCTCTCATTCCTTCCTTCCCTCTCTCTTCCTTCCTTCCTTCTTTCCTCCCTCCCTTTTTTAATTCCTTCCTTTCCTTTCCTTCCTTCCTTCCCTTTCTTTCCTCTCATTCCTTCCTTCCCTCTCTCTTTTCTTCCTTCCTTCCTTCTTTCTCTCCTTCCTTCCTTCCCTCCCTTTCTTTCATTCTCTCATTCCTTCCTTTCCTCCCTCTTTTCTTTTCTTCCTTCCTTCCTTCTTTCCTCCCTCCCTTCCTTTTTTAATTCCTCCTTTCCTTTCCTTTTTCTTTCTTTCTTTCTCTCCTTCCTTCCTTCTTTCCTCCTTTCCTTTTTGAATCCTTTCCTTCCTTCCTTCCTCCTTTCCTTCCCTCTTTCTTTCTCTCATTCCTTCCTTCCCTCCCTCTTTTCTTCCTCCCTTCTTTAATTCCTTCCTTCCTTCCTTCCTCCTTTCCTTCCCTTCCCTTTCATTCCCTTTTTCCCCAGGCACTGTCAGGCCATCAAATGCTAATGAAGGTGGTCAGCTGAAACATTCACACCTAGCTCCAGCAGACAAGAGTCCTTTGTCCCACCCCGGTCATTCCACAGATATATAAACCCATTTTCCTACTTCCAACAGACCTCACTACCTCTGAGGATGCTTGCCATAGATGCAGGCGAAACGTCAGGAGAGAATGCCTCTAGACCATAGCCATATAGCCCGAAAGACCTACAACCACTTTCATTCAGGGACCATTTCATCCTAGATGTCCTGTTCTTTCTCTCTCCAGAATTGACATCCCAGGGTTCCTTTCTCTCTCCCAATTTGCACAACCCCACCCACTACCTCTCATTTAACCCTTTCCTGCCCATTCCATCCCCGTTCTTAACTAGGAGTCACTTGCCACCTGAGGGTGACCCTCAATGCCTTCCACCTACATCTGCAATAGCAACAAAGCACCACGAGAGGGCGACAAGAGCATTTTCACCACATTTTTCATATTTTTTCATAATTATTATGATTATAACCACGGCAATTTCAGCAGACTCTCGGTGAACCCAAAACAACAACGACAACGGCTCAATGCCATAACAATAGCAATGCCCCCACTTTTTCCCCCCACGGTTGAGATCCAAGGCAACTCACAACTTTAAAACCCAATCGCCTTGCAGCTGCAAAGTCAATCAGTGAGGGTATCTGCAGAGATGTAGGCTAGCTGTTGTTGCCCAGAGGAACTCTCTGTGGAATGATGTCCAGGGTGGGAGAAAGAACCCTTGTCTGTTTGAATCAAGTGTGAATTTTGTAATTAGTCAGTTGGAAAAGCATTGAGTAGCCTTGCAGCGAAAAAGTCAATCAGTGAGGGTATCTGCATAGAGGTGGGCTGGATGTTGTTGCCTGGAGGAACTCTCTGTGGAATGATGTCCAGGGTGGGAGAAAAAACCCTTATCTGTTTGAATCAAGTGTGAATTTTGTAATTAGTCAGTTTGAATAGCACTCAATCGCCTTGCAGCTGCAAAGTCAACCAGTGAGGGTATATGCATAGAGGTAGGCTGGCTGTTCTGGCCCGGAGGAACCCTCTGTTGAATGATGTCCAGGGTGGGAGAAAGAACCCTTGTCTGTTTGAATCAAGTGTGAATGTTGTAATTAGTCAGTTTGAATAGCATTGAATCGCCTTGCAGCTGCAAAGTCAATCAGTGAGGGTATCTGCATAAAGGTGGCCTGGATGTTGTTGCCCAGAGAAACCCTCTGCGGAATGATGTCCAGGGTGGAAGAAAGAACCCTTGTCTGTTTGAATCAAGTGTGAATGTTGTAATTACTCAGTTTGAAGAGCACTGAATCACCTTGCAGCTGCAAAGTCAATCAGTGAGGGTATCTGCATAGAGGGAAGCAAGGTGGGTTCCTCCTCCTTTTCCTCCCTTCTTTCTCTCTTTTCCTGGCTGAGCTTAAGAGAAGCAAAGAGAAGGGAAGAAGCAGAGGGAAGCAAGGCAGGATCCTCCTTCTCCTTCTCTTCTTTCCTGGTGAAGGGAAGCAAAGGGAAAAGAAGAAGCAGAGGGAAGCAAGTTGGGTTCCTCCTCCTTCTCTTCCTCCCTTCTTTCCCTCTTTTCTTGCTGATCTCTAGGGAAGCAAAGAAAAGGGAAGAAGGAAGCAAGGCAGGATCCTCCTCCTCTTCCTCCTCCTTCTCTCCCTGGTTGTGTTCAAGGGAAGCAAAGAGAAGGGAAGAAGCAGAGGGAAGCAAGGCAGGATCCTCCTCCTCCACTTCTTCTTCTTCCTCCTCCTCTTCTTCCTCCCTTCTTTCCCTCTTTTCTGGCTGAGCTCTAGGGAAGCAAAGGAAAGGGAAGAAAGAAGCAAGGCAGGATACTCCTCCTCCTTCTCTTCCTTCTCTCCCTGGTTGAGTTCAAGGGAAGCAAAGAGAAGGGAAGAAGCAGAGGGAAGCAAGGCAGGATCCTCCTCCTCCACTTCCTCTTCCTCCTCCTCCACCACCACCACTTCTTCCTCCTCTTCTTCTTCACTTCTTTCCTGGCTGAACTCAAGAGAGACAAAGAGAAGGGAAAAAGTAGAGACAGGCAAAGCAGGATCCTCCTCCACCACTTCCTCCTCCTCCTCCTCCTCCTCCACCCCCACTTCTTCTTCCTCCTCCTCTTCTTCATTTCTTCCCTGGCTGAACTCAAGAGGGACAAAGAGAAGGGAAACAGTAGAGACAGGCAAGACAGGATCCTTCTCTTCCTCCTCCTCTTCCTCCCTTCTCTCCCTCTCTTCTGGCTGAGTTCAAGAGAAGCAAAGAAAGGGAAGAAGGAGCAAGGCGGGAACCTCCTCCTCTTCTCCTCCTCTTCCTCCCTTCTCTCCCTCTTTTCCTGGCTGAGCTCAAGGGAAGCAAAGAGAAAAGAAGAAGCAGAGGGAAGCAAGGCAGGATCCTCCTCCTCCACTTCTTCCTCCTCCTCCTCTTCTTCACTTCTTTCCTGGCTGAGTTCAAGGGAAGGAAAGGGAAGGGAAGAAGCAGGGGGAAGCAAGACAGGATCCTCCTCCTCCACTTCTTCTTCACTTCTTTCCTGGCTGAGCACGAGAGGAACAAAGAGAAGGGAAACAGTAGAGGGAGGCAAGGCAGGATCCCCCTCTTCTTCCTCCTCCTTCTCTTCAAGGGAAGCAAAGAGAAGGGAAGAAGCAGAGGGAAGCAAGGCAGGATCCTCTTCCTCCTTCTCTTCTTTCCTGGCGAAGAGAAGCAAAGGGAAAAGAAGAAGCAGAGGGAAGCAAATTGGGTTCCTCCTCCTCTTTCTCCTCCTTCTTTTCCTCCCTTCTTTTCCTGTTTTCTGGCTGAGCTCTAGGGAAGCAAAGGAAAGGGAAGAAGGAAGCAAGGCAGGATCCTCCTCCTCCTTCTCTTCTTTCCTGGCGAAGGGAAGCAAAGGGAAAAGAAGAAGAAGAGGGAAGCAAGGCAGGATTCTCCTCCTCCACTTCCTCCTCCTCCTCCTCCTCCTCTTCACTTCTTTCCTGGCTGAGTTCAAGGGAAGCAAAGAGAAGAGAAGAAGCAGAGAGAAGCAACCTCCTCCTCCACTTCTTCCTCCTCCTCTTCTTCTTCACTTCTTTCCTGGCTGAACTCAAGAGGGACAAAGAGAAGGGAAACAGTAGAGGGAGGCAAGGCAGGATCCCCCTCTTCTTCCTCCTCCTTCTCTTCCTTCTCTCCCTGGCTGAGTTCAAGGGAAGCAAAGAGAAGGGAAGAAGCAGAGAGAAGCAAGGCAGGATCCTCCTCCTCCTCCACTTCCTCCTCCTCCTCCACTTCTTCTTCTTCCTCCTCCTCCTCTTCTTCACTTCCTTCCTGGCTGAGCTCAAGAGGGACAAAGAGAAGGGAAACAGTAGAGGGAGGCAAGGCAGGATCCCCCTCTTCTTCCTCCTCCTTCTCTTCCTTCTCTCCCTGGCTGAGTTCAAGGGAAGCAAAGAGAAGGGAAGAAGCAGAGAGAAGCAAGGCAGGATCCTCCTCCTCCTCCACTTCCTCCTCCTCCTCCACTTCTTCTTCTTCCTCCTCCTCCTCTTCTTCACTTCCTTCCTGGCTGAGCTCAAGAGGGACAAAGAGAAGGGAAACAGTAGAGGGAGGCAAGGCAGGACCCCCCTCTTCTTCCTCCTCCTCTTTCTCTTCTTCCTTCCTTTCCCTCCTTTCCTGGCGCCCTTTCAAGGGGCGTGAAGGGAAATCAAGAAGCAGAGGGGGGGGGTCTAGGCGGGCTCCTCCTCCTCCTCTTCCTCCTCCCCTCCTCTTCCTCTTTCTCCTCCTCCTCTTCCTCCTCTTCAGTTGCCTCTTCCTCCCTTCCCTTCCCTCCCTTCCTTCCTCCCCCCTGGACTCAGAAATGGACCCTCCCTTCTCCTTGACCTTCGAAGCCTTCTCTCTCTGCCTTGGAAGGACCCCAAAAGGTAGGGATTGAGAGGGGGGGGGCTTGGAAGGGGGCTTGCTTTCCACCCCCCTGGGAACTGTTTCCGCCCTTTCCAACCTCCCTTTGTCCCTCTCCTGGACCTCTCTTTGCATGCAAACCACGCGAGATCCAGAGTGGGGGGGGGGGGGGGGGGAAGGAACTTCCTCCACTTTCCCAGGAACTTGGCGGAGAGTTCCCCTTGTTCTTCTGTGGGATACAAAATATAAAAAAGGAGCAACATCTATCCATTAGAGAGATATATTGTTTCCCCCAAACAGATCTATTGAAACATTCTATCCAATGTGTTGTTGAAGTTTTTCATGGTTGTTGTGAATTTTCTCGGCTGTCTGGCCCTGTTCCAGAAGCACTCTCCCCTGACGTTTCACCCATATCTATGGCAGGCATTCTCAGAGGTTGTGAGGTCTGTTGGGAACTAGGAAAAGGGGGTTTCACAGATATATCATAGAATCAAAGAGTTGGAAGAGACCTCCTGGGTCATCCAGTCCAACCCCATTCTGCCAAGAAGCAGGAATATTGCATTCAAATCACCCCAGACAGATGGCCATCCAGCCTCTGTTTAAAAAGCCTCCAAAGAAGGAGCCTCCACCACACTCCGAGGCAGAGAGTTCCCTACAGGTGTTGGCTATTTGTTTGAATTCTTCTTTGGTGATTTCTCCCTTTTTCCACTTCTTGTGCATGTCTCTTTTGTGTTTTAGCACAGTTAGAAGTTAAGTTCTTGTGGGTTTCTTCGGGCTATATGGCCATGTTCTAGAGGCATTTCTCCTGACGTTTCGCCTGCATCTATGGCAAGCATCCTCAGAGGTGAGGTCTGTTGGAACTGGGGGAAAGGGTTTATATATCTGTGGAATAACCAGGGTGAGACAAAGGACTTTTGTCAGTTGGGCTAGGTGTGAATATTTCAACTGACCACCTTGATTAGCATACAATGGGCTGACTATGCCTGGAGCAAACTCTTCTCGAAAGGTAATTAGATGTCCCTGCCTGTTTCCTCTCTGCTGTTTTTGCTGTTGCAGTTAGAAGTTCTTTGGACATCCATTCTGGCTTCTTTGCACTTGTCCTATTTTTTCTCTTTGTTGGCACAGTTTGCAATTGCGCCTTGAGTATTTCCACTGCTGAACGGCTCTCACAGTCAGGAAGTTCTTCCTCATGTTCAGATGGAATCTCCTCTCTTGTAGTTTGAAGCCATTGTTTCGCGTCCTACTCTCCAGGGAAGCAGAAAACAAGCTTGCTCCCTCCTCCCTGTGGCTTCCTCTCACATATTTATACATGGCTATCATATCTCCTCTCAGCCTTCTCTTCTTCAGGCTAAACATGCCCTTAAGCCGCTCCTCATAGGGTGTGTTCTCCAGACCCTTGATCATTTTAGTCGCCCACTTTGTCCTAGTTTCCAACAGACCTCACAACCTCTGAGGATGCCTGCTATAGATGCGGGTGAAAGGTCAAGAGAGTAAATATTAATAATAATAATAATAATAATAATAATAAAGCTTTATTTAAGACTCTGTGCAGCACCAACCAAGGCCTGGAGGGAGGGGAGGTGGAGTCGCAGTGGTCTATAAGGATTTTATCCCCCTGATCAGGTGCCCCATCCCACAGTCATCTTCCTTTGAGTGTGCCGGCTTTAGGATAGGTGACCGGGACAGGATAGGGATTCTGTTAGTGTACCGACCACCCCGCTGCACAACAGTCTCCTTATCTGAGCTAGCAGGAGTGGTCTCGGATTTGGCTTTATAATAAAGCTTTATTTAAGTCTCTTCTGCTGTGTTCTCCAGTATTTTTATGAGTGATGGTCACTCGTTGGCCTGATCGGTGTCTTGTGTCCAAATTTGGTGTCAATTCGTCCAGTGGTTTTTGAGTTATGTTCGTCCCGCAAACTAGCACTACATTTTTATTTATATAGATTCTATTATTATTCTATTATTATTATTATTATTATTATTATTTTACCTGTCCGAACGCATCTCCTCCTATGAACCAACTAGGACATTAAGATCATCTGGGGAGGTCCTGCTCTCAGTCCCGCCTGCATCACAGGCACGCCTGGTGGGATAAGAGTGAGGGCCTTCTCAGTGGTGGCCCCTCGGCTGTGGAACGCCCTTCCTACAGATATAAGATCGGACCCCTCCTTATTGGCATTTCGGAGGAAAGTGAAGACCTGGTTGTTTGAACAAGCATTCAATTAAGCAGTGTAATTGAATATAGGAACGTGGAATAACGGACAATGAGATTGGATTCTGATTCTAGTGATGGGACGCGATTGATTTGTTATATTGATGTTTAATTGTTGTTATGCTATTGTTTTAATTTAATTGTTTTGTAATGTTTAGCATTGAATTTTGCTGCTGTTAACCACTTTGAGTCACCTAAGGGCTGAGAAAAGCGGTATATAAATAAATAAATGTATTATTATTATATATTTATTATTTATATTATTCTATGTTATTATTATTATATTTCTATGACCCCACCACCATCTTCCCACAGGGACTTGGGGCAGCTTACATGAGGCCAAGCCCAGCAACAATATAAAACAATATAACAGAACACATCAATACAATCTATATAAATAAAAATGTAATGTTCGTTTGTGGTATTCACAGAACTCAAAAACCACCGGAGGAATTGCCACCAAATTTGGACACAAGACACCTAACAACCCAATGTATGTCCTTCACTCAAAAAATTGATTTTGTCATTTGGGAGTTGTAGTTGCTGGGATTTATAGTTCACCTACAATCAAAGAGCATTCTGAACCCCACCAACGGTGGAAATGAACCAAACTTGGCACACAGAACCAAACTGTGGCAAGTTTGGTTCAATTCAATCGTTGGTGGAATTTGGAATGCTTTTTGATTGTATGTGAACTGTATAAATCCCAGCAACTTCAACTCCCAAATGACAAAATACCCAGTTCCACCAGTATTCAGATTTGGGCGTATTGGGTGTTTGTACCAAATGTAGTCCAGTGAATGAAAATACATCCAGCATATCAGATATTTACATTTTGATTCAAAACAGTAGCAAAATTGCAGTTCTGAAGTAGCAACGAAAATCATATTATGGTTGGGGATCACCATAACATGAGGAACTGGATTAAGGGTTCGCGGCATTAGGAAGGTTGAGAAACACTGGAGTAGCTCCAAGGTATTTTGGCATGCTGCAATACTCCAGTGAGATTCCTTCCCAGGTCATCCTCAGAGCTCGAGATGCTTGTATGTTCATAAGATGAAAGCACACGTCTGCATTTTAGATGGATTAGGAATTAGCTGGTTTTCACTGTAATAGGCAGTAAGGGCACCTTGAGCCTGCCACTTTTGGACTCTCGCTTGCTGAGGTGTTCCAGCGAGTGTCTCTGTAGATCTTAGAAAACTATTTCTTGATTTAAGTCATTGACGTGCTGGCTGATACCCAAACAGGGGATGAGCTAGAGATGTCTCTGCCTTGGTCCTTTCACTATTGGCTGCTACTTCCCGGCGGATGTCAGGTGGTGCAATACCGGCTAAGCAGTGTAATTTCTCCAGTGGTGTAGGGCGCAGACACCCCGTGATAATGCAGCATGTCTCATTAAGAGCCACATCTACTGTTTTAGCGTGGTGAGATGTGTTCCACACTGGGCATGCGTACTCAGCAGCAGAGTAGCATAGCGCAAGGGCAAATGTCTTCACTGTGTCTGGTTGTGATCCCCAGGTTGTGCCAGTCAGCTTTTGTATGATATTGTTTCTAGCACCCACGTTTTGCTTGATGTTCAGGCAGTGCTTCTTGTAGGTCAGAGCACGGTCCAGAGTGACTCCCAGGTATTTGGGTGCGCTGCAATGCTCCAGTGGGATTCCTTCCCAGGTGATCTTCAGAACTCGGGATGCTTGTCTGTTCTTGAGATGAAAGGCACATGTCTGTGTTTTAGATGGATTAGGGATCAGCTGGTCTTCCCTGTAATAGGCAGTATGAGCACCTAGAGCTTCGGAGAGCTTCTGTTCAACCATTTTGAATCTCCCTGCTTGAGCGGTGATGGCATGATCATCAGCATAGATGGAACCCTCTGTCCCTTCTGACAGTGGTTTGTCATTTGTGTAGATGTTGAACATGGATGGAGCAAGCACGCTCCCCTGAGGCAGGTCGTTCTTCTGTTTCCGCCATCTGCTTCTCTGACCCTGGAACTCAACAAAAAAGCTCCTGTTTTGTAGCAGGTTTCCTATGAAGCAAATGAGGTGGTAGCTCTTTGTGATATTATAATTTTTTCTCAGTGTTTAAAGTGAAAAAAAAAATACAGCCAATAAGGAAAATCTTCTTTTCGCTTTGTTGTTGAAGGGGAAACACATTGGTCCAAGGGTCATTCTGAGTCACTTCAGAGGTAGTGGCAATGAAACAAATGGTATGGAGAGTGTTGGGTAGCACACAACGAGCAAGGCTGACCCAGTATAAACTAAAGCCATTGGAAAGTGTATGGCATGGTCGATGGTGGCAGGGAATAAACTACTTCCCCGGGTTGCTGTGAGTTTTCCGGGCTGTCTGGCCATGTTCCAGAGGCATTCTCTCCTGACGTTTCACCCACATCTATGGCAGGCATCCTCAGAGGTTGTGAGGTCTGTTGGAAACTAGGCAAGTGGGGTTTATATATCTGTGGAATGATATCCAGGATGGGAGAAAGAACTCTTGTCTGCTTGAGACAAGTGTGAATGCTGCAATTGATCTCCTTGATTAGCATTGAATAGCCTTGTTGTTTCAATGTTTGGCTGCCTGCTGCCTGGGGGAATCTTTTGTTGGGAGGTGTTAGCCGGCTCTGTCTGGAATTCCTCTGTTTTCTGAGTGTTGTTCTTTAGCATTGAATAGCATTGAATAGCCTAGAATTGAATGGCCCTGAAGCTTCAAGTCCTGGCTGATTCCTGCCTGGGGGAATCCTTTGTTGGAAGGTGTTAGCTGGCCCTGATTGTCTCCTGTTTGGAGAGAGTTGTTCCTGGTTGATTGCAGAGTCCTTCTTGAATCAAACCAAAATAGCAATTTCTTCATCGCACGACAATATTATTATTGTTATATATTATTATTGTATTTATTAGTATGATTATATTATTATTATTATTATTATTATTATTATTATTATTATTATTTACTAGCCGTCCCCTGCCACACGTTGCTGTGGCCCAGTCTGTGTATATGTTTTGTGTGTGTGTGTGTGTGTGTGTGTATGAGTGTATATGTGTATATAAGTGGTTTTGTGCATGCATTGTAATGTGCTTTTTTTTTTACTTTTTAAGTCTCTTCTATTGTGTTTTTCAGTGTTGTTATGAGTTATGGTCACTCGTTGGCCCGATAGGTGCATTGCGTCCAACTTTGGTGTCAATTCGTCCCGTGGTTTTTGAGTTATGTGAATCCCACAAACGAACATTAAATTTTTATTTATATAGTTTTCATGCACATTACTTACTTACTTCTTCGATCTCTCGTTGTCCGAGTACAATGGCCTTTGAGGTTGTGGGTTTGAGCCTGCCACTTTTGGACTCTCGCTTGCTGGGGTGCTCCAGTGAGTATCTCTGTAGATCTTAGAAAACTATTTCTTGATTTAAGTCATTGGCGTGCTGGTTGATACCCAAACAAGGATGAGCTGGGGATATCTCTGCCTTGGTCCTTTCACTATTGGCTGCTACTATAACTCCCAAATGACATAATCAATCCATCCCCACCAGTATTTATATTTGGGCATATCGGGTATTTGTGCCAAATTTGGTCCAGTAAATGAAAATACATCCTGCTTGGCAGATATTTACATTAGGATTCATAACAGGAGCAAAAAAGACAGTTATGAAGCAACAATTAAAATAATAGGCATTTTTTTTCCTGACGTTTCGCCTGCATCTATGGCAAGCATCCTCAGAGGTAGTGAGGTCTGTTGGAATTAGGACAAAGGGTTTATATATCTGTGGAATGGGGCAAGGAGCTCTTCTCTGCTGGAGCTAGGTGTGAATGTTTCAACTGACCACCTTCATTAGCGTTTGAAGGCCTGGCTGAGCCTGGGAAAATCTCTTGTTGAGAGGTGTTAAGATGTGCCTGGTTGTTTCTGCTGTTTTGCTGTTGTAATTTCAGAGTTTTTTAATACTGGTAGCGATTTTGTTCATTTTCATGGTCTCTTCCTTTCTGTTGAAATTGTCCACATGCTTGTGGATTTCAAAGGCTTCTCTGTATAGTCTGACATGGTGGTTGTTGGTGTGGCCCAGCATTTCTGTGTTCTCAATTTCAACAGAAAGGAAGAGACCATGAAAATGAACAAAATCTGGCTACCAGTATTAAAAAAATCTCTAAAATTACAACAGCAAAACAGCAGAGAGGAAACAACCAGGCACATCTTAACACCTCTCAACAAGAGATTTTCCCAGGCTCAGCCAGGCCTTCAAATAGCCATGTATAAATATGTGAGAGGAAGCCACAGGGAGGAGGGAGCAAGCTTGTTCTCTGCTTCCTTGGAGACTAGGACGCGGAACAATGGCTTCAAACTACAAGAGAGGAGATTCCATCTGAACATTAGGAAGAACTTCCTGACTGTGAGAGCCGTTCAGCAGTGGAACTCTCTGCCCTGGAGTGTGGTGGAGGCTCCTTCTTTGGAAGCTTTTAAGCAGAGGCTGGATGGCCATTTGTCAGGGGTGCTTTGAATGCAATATTCCTGCTTCTTGGCAGAATGGGGTTGGACTGGATGGCCCAGGAGGTCTCTTCCAACTCTTCGATTCTATGATTCTATGATTCTATGAAATGCTAATGAAAGTGGTCAGCTGAAACATTCACACCTAGCTCCAGCAGACAAGAGTCCTTTGTCCCACCTTGGTCATTCCACAGATATATAAACCCTTTTTTCTAGTTCCAACAGACCTCACTACCTCTGATGCAGGCGAAACGTCAGGAGAAATGCCTCTAGAACATGGCCCTATAGCCTGAAAAAAACCCACAAGAACCTAGTGATTCCAGCCATGAAAGCCTTCGACAATACAATGAAAATAATGTGATTGTTGGGGGTCACCACAACATGAGGAACTGCATTAAGGGGTCACGGCATTACGGAGGTTGAGAACCCCGGTCTAGACTCTGTTCCCTTCCATGTTATAGCCAGGCCTTCAAATGCTAATGAAGGTGATCAGCTGAATCATTCACACCTAGCTCCAGCAGACAAGAGTCCTTTGTCCCACCTTGGTCATTCCACAGATATATAAACCCTTTTTCCTACTTCCAACAGACCTCACTACCTCTGAGGATGCTTGCCATAGATGCAGGCGAAACGTCAGGAGAAAATGCCTCTAGAACATGGCCCTATAGGCCGAAAAAAACCCACAAGAACCTAGTGATTCCAGCCATGAAAGCCTTCGACAATACAGTGAAAATAATGTGATGGTTGGGGGTCTTTGAAGAATCATCTCACATATATTGATGACTGGATGGCTCTTTGAAGAATCCTCTCTCACACACACACAGATATAGTATCATAGATTTGAAAGAGACCCTTAAAGAAGGACGATGATATGTTGCATATTCCAGAGTAGGCAAACCAGACACTCTCCACATCAACACTGACAAAGAAACAACCAGAAATACTGTTTACTGACAAGCAGAAAGGAATTACATAGATTAGAAACCAACACTTTCTCATTACTTTATTTTCCAGATCACCAGACTGGGCCACAGCAACGCCTGGCAGGGGACAGCTAGTAATAATAATAAATAGAGAGGACATACTGTGGATAATAGCAAGCCCTATTGCAGTGTTTCTCAACCTGGGGGTCGGGAACCCTGTGGGGGTCGTGAGGGGGTGTCAGAGGGGTCGCCAAAGACCATCAGAAAACATAGTATTTTTTGTTGGTCATGGGGGTTGTCTGTGGAAAATTTTGTCCAATTCTATCGTTGGTAGGCTTCAGAATGCTGTTTCATTGTGGGTGAACTATAAATCCCTACAACTACAACTCCCAAATGGCAAGGTCTATTATCTCCAAACTCTACCAGTGTCCACATTTGGGCATATTGAGTATTTGTGCCAAGTTTGATCCAGATCCATCATTGCTTCAGTCCACAGTGTTCTCTAGATGTGGGTGAACTACAACTCCAAAAACGCAATGTCAATGTCCACCAGACCTTCCCAGTATTTTCTCTTGGTCATGGGAATTCTGTGTGCTCGGTTTGATTCCATTCCATCATTGATGGGGTTCAGAAGGTGCTTTGATTTTAGGTGAACTATAAATCCCAGCAACTCCAGCATTACCAAATGACAAAATCAATCACCCCCAACCCCACCAGCATTCCAATTTTGGGCGTCTTGGGTACTTGTGCCAAATTTGGTCCAGTGACTGAAAAAAAAACCATCCTGCATATTAGATATTTACATGACAATTCATAACAGGAGCAAAAGTACAGTTGTGAAGTAGCAACGAAAATAACGTTATGGTTGGGGGGTCACCACAACATTAAGACCTGAACTAAGGGGTCGCGGCATTACGGAGGTTGAGAACCCCGGTCTAGACTCTGTTCCCTTCCATGTTATAGCTTAATATGTATTTATATAATCTGGAGCTGAACCCTGTTTGTGTTGACGTTGGGCACCTGAAGCTTGCCTTGCAGTGAGGATGCGCCCCATGTGTTTTTGGTTAAGCGGAGGAAGGCCTGGAGTCAATCAGCGGAGGAACGGCAAAGCCACAAGGAGAAGGAAAGCGAGGGAATGACGTTGTCGCATTCTCCGGATATTTGTGGGATGGAGAAGGGAAGCACAAAGGAGGCTCCTGGCAAAACAATGGCTCCAAAGGGACCCTTGGGAAGCGACCCAGAGTGCGTCTGCACCGGAGAATGAATACAGTACACCAATGATGGAGTTGAACCAAACTAGGCACACAGAACTCCCATGACTAAGAAAAAATACTGGAAAGGTTTGGTGTGCATTGACCTTGAGTTCTGGAGTTGTAGTTCACCTACATCCTGACAGCACTGTGGACTCAAACAATGATGGATCAGGACCAACGCTTGCACTGCTGTCAGGTCCCGGGAATTGTTGTTGTTGTTACTATTACTTTAGAATCATAGAATCAAAGAGTTGGAAGAGACCTCATGGGCCATCCAGTCCAAACCCATTCAGCCAAGAAGCAGGAAAATCGCATTCAAAGCACCCCCAACAGATGGCCATCCAGCCTCCCTAGGCAGGAAGCACCCAGGACTTGAAGCTGCAAGGCTGTTCAGTGCTAATCAAACTGCAACATTCACACTTACCTTCAACAAACAAGAGTTCTTTCTCCCACCCTGGACGTTATTGTATGTGTGTGTGTGTATACACACACACACACACACACAATAGTATATATATACACAATAATGTGTGTGTGTGTGTGTATATATATATATATACACACAATATTGTGTGTGTGTGTATATATATATATATATATACACACACACAATAGTATATATATATACACAATAATGTGTGTGTATATATATACACACAATATTGTGTATATATATACTATTGTGTGTGTATATATATATACACACAATATTGTGTGTGTGTCTGTATATATATATATATATACACACACACACACAATAGTATATATATACACAATAATGTGTGTATATATATACACACAATATTGTGTGTGTATATATATATATATACATACACACACACAATAGTATATATATACACAATATTGTGTGTGTGTGTATATATATATACACACAATATTGTGTGTATGTATATATATATACACATACACACACAAGTATATATATACACAATAATGTGTGTGTGTGTGTGTGTATATACACACACAATAGTATATATATACACAATAATGTGTGTGTATATATATACACACAATATTGTGTGTATGTATATATATATACACATACATACACAAGTGTATATATATACACAATAATGTGTGTGTGTGTATATACACACAATATTATGTGTGTGTCTGTATATATATATACACACACACACACACAATAGTATATATATCACAATAATGTGTGTGTATATATACACACAATATTGTGTGCGTATATATATACACACACACAATAGTATATATATACACAATAATGTGTCTGTGTATATATATATATACACAGCAATGTGTCTGTGTATATATATATACACACAATATTGTGTGTGTGTGTGTATATATATATATACACACACAAAAAACAGTATATATATACACAAAATGTGTGTGTGTGTGTATACACACAATATTGTGTGTGTTTGTATATATATATATACACACACACACAATATTGTATATATATATATTGTACAGATATATATAATCAAGGGAGCGGTGTGAGCTTCCGCTGTCAGCCCCAGCTTCTGCCAACCTAGCAGTTCGAAAACATGCAAATGTGAGTAGATCAATAGGTACCGCTCTGGCGGGAAGGTAACAGCGCTCCATGCAGTCATGCTGGCCACATGACCTTGGAGGTGTCTACGGATAATGCCGGCTCTTAGACTTAGAAATGGAGATGAGCACCACACCCCTATATAAATCTCACTTGCCTCGTTTCCAACACACTTCACAACCCCTGAGGATGCCTGCCATAGATGTGGGCGAAACGTCAGGAGAGAATGCTTCTGGGAAATAAACCCATCTTTTGTTTAACTGGCACTTGGTTGGTTGTTCTGTGGAGTTCCCCTATTTTTTTTATTTACTGTCTTGATTCTGGTGTTTTTAAATATGGTTCATTTTTGTGGTTTCCTCCTTTCTGTTGACGTTGTCCACATGCTTCTTGCGGCTTTCAGTGGCTTCTCTGTGACGTTTGCGAACGTCCTAGAAACGTTTGCAATGCGATTGTTTGTGCTTTTCGGAGGTTGGTCCTTTGCATCGTTTCAAGCCATGTCTCACGATCCCGGACCAGTATATTCCAGTTTTCACCAGTTTTTGATGTTAACTTTTGGACTGGAACGACAAGGAAGTGAGCCCTAAATCACCTGGTTCTGGGAACTTGCCTTTGGGAAGGATGACCTCATGCAAAGAAAATGTCCAACCGGCTGGATCGCTCTTTGTTTCTCAAGAATCACTAACTTTTTCTTTCTCTGGAATGAGGATGTCTGGCCTTACCTGTGCACCTGTCGAGCGCCACACCTGTGCACTCACCTGTGCAACCGTTGGCAAACACAGAAGGATTGATAGGCAGAAATCGCCCCAACGGCCCGTGTTCCCGCTTCCAAACTCTCTCCATCGAGCGCACAATGTGCTCTGCTTTTCCAATCCACGCCGAAAGGATTAACTGCTTTTATTTTGGGGCAACTTTATGTCTTTTTCAAGTAATGTTGAGGATATGGTAGTGAGGAGAAAATGCTCCTAATAAACCCTCACTACCTCTGAGGATGCTTGCCAAAGATACAGGCGAAACGTCAGGAGAGAATGCCTCTAGAACATGGCCATATAGCCCGAAAAAACCTACAACAACCCAATAATAATAATAATAATAATAATAATAATAATAATAATAATAAATAGAGAGGACATACTGTAGAGAGCTGGACAGGGGGAGTGGTGACTCTGCTGGTTCTCTTGGACATCTCAGCGGCTTTCGATACCATCGATCATGGTATCCTTCTGGGATGCCTCTCTGGGATGGGTCTTGGAGGCACGGCTCTGTCATGGCTCCGGTCCTTCCTGGAGGGTCGATCCCAGATGGTGAAGCTGGGAGACGCCTGCTCGGACCCCTGGCCTTTGACCTGTGGGGTCCCGCAAGGCTCCATTCTGTCTCCCATGCTTTTTAACATCTACATGAAACCGCTGGGAGAGGTCATCCGGAGTTTTGGAGTTGGGTGCCATCTCTACGCAGATGACACGCAACTCTACTACTCATTTCCACCTAACTCCAAGGAAGCCCCTCGAGTGCTGGACGAGTGCCTGGCCGCTGTGGTTGTCTGGATGAGGACGAACAAGCTGAAGATTAATCCCGACAAGACAGAGGTCCTCCTGGTCGATCGTAAACCGGATCAGGCTATAGGGTGGCAACCTGTGTTGGACGGGGTTACACTCCCCCTGAAGTCACAGGTCCGCAGTTTGGGGGTCCTCCTGGATTCTTCACTTACGCTTTGAGGCTCAGGCGTTGGCAGTGGCCGGGAGGGCCTTTGCACAACTGAGACTCGTGCGCCAGCTGCGACCATACCTCGTGAAGGCGGATCTGGCCAGGGCGGTCCATGCCTTAGTCACCTCCAGATTGGACTACTGTAATGCACTCTACGTGGGGCTGCCCTTGGAAATGGCCTGGAAATTTCAGTTGGTTCAACGGGCGGCAGCCAGGTTGTTAACTGGTGCTCCTTATAAGGAGAGGTCAACCCTCCTGTTCAAGGATCTCCACTAGCTGCCATTCATTTTCCAGACCCAATTCAAGGTGCAGGTGCTTACCTACAAAGCCCTGAATGGTTTGGGACCCGCCTACCTGCGTGACCACATCTCTGTATATGAACCCACACAATCTCTTCTATCATCTGTAGAGACCCTGTTAGACCACACCTGGAATATTGTGTCCAATTCTGGGCACCACAATTCAAGAGAGATATTGACTCTAAGCTGGAATGTGTCCAGAGGAGGGCGACTCAAATGATCAAGGGTCTGGAGAACAAGCCCTATGAGGAGCGGCTTAAGGAGCTGGGCATGTTTCGCCTGAAGAAGAGAAGGCTGAGAGGAGATATGATAGCCATGTATAAAAATGTGAGAGGAAGCCACAGGGAGGAGGAGGGAGCAAGCTTCCTTTCTGCTTCTTTGGAGACTAGGACGCAATGGAACAATGGCTTCAAAGTACAAGAGAGGAGATTCCATCTGAACATGAGGAAGAACTTCCTGACTGTGAGAGTCGTTCAGCAGTGGAACTCTCTGCCCCGGAGTGTGGTGGAGGCTCCTTCTTTGGAAGCTTTTAAGCAGAGGCTGGATGGCCATCTGTCAAGGGTGATTTGAATGCAATATTCCTGCTTCTTGGCAGAATGGGGTTGGACTGGATGGCCCAGGAGGTCTCTTCCAACTCTAGGATTCTATGATTCTATGATGCAGGCAAAACGTCAGGAGAAAATGCCTCTAGAACATGGCCATATAGCCCGGAAAAACCTACAACAACCCAGACTTGCCATTACTTAAAGAAGACCTATTATTATTATTATTATTATTATTATTATTATTATTACTGTTGTTTCTATTGTATTGTCGAAGGCTTTCATGGCTGGAATCACTCAGTTCTTGTGGGGTTTTTCGGGCTATAGGGCTATGTTCTAGAGGCATTTCTCCTGACGTTTCGCCTGCATCTATGGCAAGCATCCTCAGAGGTGAGGTCTGCTGGAAATGGGAAAAAAAGGGGTTTATATATCTGTGGAATGACCAGGGTGGGACAAAGGGCTTTTGTAAGTTGGGCTGGGTGTGAATCTTTCAACTGACCACCTTGATTAGCATACAATGGGCTGACTGTGCCTGGAGCAAACTCTTCTTGAAAGGTAATTAGATGTCCCTGCCTGTTTTTCTCTCTGCTGTTTTTGCTGTTGCAATTTTTGAATTTTTTTAAATACTGGTAGCCAGATTTTGTTCATTTTCATGATTTCTTCCTTTCTCTTGAAATTGTCCACATGTTTGTGGATTTCAATGGCTTCTCTGTGTAGTCTGCCATGGTGGTTGTGAGAGTGGTCCACCATTTCTGTGTTCTCAAATCATATGCTGTGTCCAGGTTGGTTCATCGGGTGCTATGCTATGGCTGACTTCTCTGGTTGAAGGAGTCTGCAGTGCCTTTCATGTACCTTGATGCGTGTTTGGGCAATGCTGCTGCATTTGGGGGTCCCTCTGTAGACTTGTCCACAGCTGCATGGTATACAGTAAGACTCCTGCAGAGGTGAGAGGATCCCTCTTGTCCTTTGCTGAACGTAGTATTTGTTGGATTTTCTTGGTGGGTTTGTAGATTGTTTGTATGTTGTGTTTCCTCATCAGCTTCCCTATGCGGACAGTGGTTCCCTTTTGAGTGACCATCACTCAAAAAAATATGATTTTGTCATTTGGAAGTTGTAGTTGATGGGATTTATAGTTTACCTACAATCAAAGAGCATTCTGAACTCCACCAATGATAGAATTGGGCCAGACTTAGCACACAGAATCCCATGACCAACAGAAAATACTGGAAGGGTTTGGTCGGCATTGACCTTGAGTTTGGGAGTTGTAGTTCACCTACATCCAGAGAACACTGTGGACTCAAACAATGATGGATCTGGACCAAACTTGACACAAAAATTCCATATGCGTAAATATGAACACAGATGGAGTTTGGAGGAAATAGACCTTGACATTTGGGATTTGTAGTTACTGAGATTTATAGTTCACCTACAATTAAAGAGCATTCTGAAACCCACAAACGACAGAAATGGGGCAAACTTCCCACACAGAACTCTTATGGCCAACAGAAAATACTCAAGGCCATCCAGTCCAACTGTCTTCAACAGGGCAAGAAAATGTAATCAGAGCCCTCCTGACAAAGAGCCAGCCAGTCATCAATATATAGATAGATAATCATATCTATCTATATATTGATGACTGGATGGCTCTTTGAAGAATCATCTCACACACAGAGAGAGAGATATAGTGTCATAGATTTGAAAGAGACCCTTAAAGAAGGACTATGATATGTTGCATATTCCAGAGTAGGCAAGCCAGACACTCTCCACATCAACACTGACAAAGAAACAGCCAGAAATACTGTTTACTCACAAGCAGAAAGGAATTACATATATTAGAAACCAACACTTTCTCATTACTTTATTTTCCAGATCACCAGACTGGGCCACAGCAACATGTGGCAGGGGACAGCTAGTAATAATAATAAATAGAGAGGACATGCGGATAATAGAAAGTCCTATTGAAATGAAGGACCTCCAGACTAGGAATGCCACGGGATTTTTGAGTGCTTTAGTGCATGGCTCAAGGTCTGGCCGGAGGCGATTTGGGTTGGATCTATTTATCTCTGTGGGATTTGTTTAATGAGAGGGTCCGTGGAGAAGACTGTGTTTGCATTTTAATTGCCGTGAGCTTGCAAACTTGGCCTATCCTTGCATCCCTTGGTTGCTATTTATGAAGCCTCCAAAGACTTGACTCAGCACTTCCCCAGATCTCTCTCCCAAACCCTTTTGCCTGAAATCCTGCAGACTCTGCAACATTCCTGGGTCCCCTCCATCCACTTCCTTTGCAAGGAAGCCAGCAAGGAAGGAAGGAAGCCCCGTGACGCCTTTCTGTTTGGACAACTTTCCTGTGCCATTGTTTTCCCAATTCGGCCAGAGAGCGCGGAGTGGCGCTTTCTGCATTTTAAATAGGTTTAAGTGGCTTGAACTATTCATCTTTAGTTAGCTCTAGGTTTAATTCTGTTGTAGTGTTTATTGCTTTTGGGTTTTCAATTGAATATGGTTTTTAGCATAATAATAATAATAATAATAATAATAATAATAATAATAATAACAACAACAACAACATTTTATTTATACCCCGCTACCATCTCCCCAAGGGACTCTGGGAGGGAGAGCCAATACTCCAGAGGACAGGAGCAAGATTCAAAACGATCTTGACAGATTAGAGAGATGAAGAGCCAAAACTAACAAAATGAAGTTCAACAGTGACAAATGCAAGATACTCCACTTTGGCAGGAAAAACGAAATGCAAAGATACAAAATGAGGGACAATGCCTGGCTCGAGAGCAGTACGTGTGGAAAAGATCTTGGAGTCCTCGTGGACAACAAGTCAAACATGAGCCAGGAATGTCATGTGGCAGCAAAAAAAGCCAATGGTATTTTGGCCTGCATCAAGAGGAGCCTAGTGTCTAGCTCTAGGGAAGTCATGCTCCCCATGCGCTATTCCTCCTTGGTTAAACCACTTTACCTGGAATATTGTGTCCAATTCTGGGCATCACAATTCAAGAGAGATATTGACAAGCTGGAATGTGTCCAGAGGAGGGCGACTCAAATGATCATGGGTCTGGAGAACAAGTCCTATGAGGAGGGGCTTAAGAAGCTGGGCATGTTTAGCCTGAAGAAGAGAAGGCTGAGAGGAGATATGATAGCCATGTATAAATATGTGAGAGGAAGCCACAGGGAGGAGGAGGGAGCAAGCTTGTTTTCTGCTTCCATGGAGACTAGGACGCAAGGGAACAGTGGCTTCAAACTACAAGAAAGGAGATTCCATCTTAAAATGAGAAAGAACTTCCTGACTGTGAGAGCCGTTCAGCAGTGGAACTCTCTGCCCCGGAGTGTGGTGGAGGCTCCTTCTTTGGAAGCTTTGAAACAGGCTGGATGGCCATCTGTCAGGGGTGATGTGAATGCAATATTCTTGCTTCTTGGCAAAATGGGGTTGGACTGGATGGCCCAGGAGGTCTCTTCCAACTCTTTGATCATTTTAGTCGCCCTCCTCTGGACACATTCCAGCTTGTCAATATCTCTCTTGAATTGTGGTGCCCAGAATTGGACACAATATTCCAGGTAAAGTGGTCTAACCAAAGCAGAATAGAGCATGGGGAGCATGACTTCCCTAGATCTAGACACTAGGCTCCTCTCGATGCAGGCCAAAATCCCATTGGCTTTTTTTGTTGCCACATCACATTCCTGACTCATGTTTAACTTTTTGTACACGAAGACTCCAAGATCTTTTTCCCACGTACCTCTCTCGAGCCAGGCCTCATCGTCTCCCATTCTGTATCTTTGCATTTCGTTTTTCCTGCCTAAGTGGAGTATCTTGCATTTGTCCCTGTTGAACTTCATTTTGTTAGTTTTGGCCCATCATCTCTCTAATCTGTCAAGATCGTTTTGAACACTGCTCCTGTCCTTAAGTTTGAATGTATGTTAGTTCACTATTATGGGAGTCTTAGGCCAGTGATTATTGTCTATTTTTGCACATTTCTGTTTTGGTTTTTAATGTTGATACGGTCAATGGACTAATCAATAAACTTTGCTTGCTTGCTAGACACGCATCTCTCCATTTTCTGTTTTGCAGAATCTCCTAAAGTGTGAAGAAACTGCCAAGGGGTCCGGAAACAGACGATGCTTTGTTTGACTTGGAGCAAGAAAAGCGCCCGTACTTCCTGATGCCTTGGGACACCTCCTCCTGACCCCAAAAGCCAAAGTGAGTCTCTCCATATGACTATATTGACTCGAGTCTAATGCGCCAGCAAACTTAATGCGCACCTCAATTTCCAAAATATGGCCATTACAGTTGCTGCCAGCTTAGAATGCCTTCTTGAAAAACTAAAGTGTTATAATACCAAAGCTTTCAGCCATAGAAAATAAAACCTTGGAGTGCCTTTATGATGTGGAATGAATAATGATACTATAATAAAAGTAATATTTATTTGTCGTGTAAGGGCAACCAGTCGATTGTATCACATTTCTAACAGAACAAATCAAACAGACAAAATACAAAATTTGCAAGCTTGGTAGTTCATTAAATGTCCTTTGACCAGTATCTGGCCACTTGGAGTGCTTCCGGTGTTGCTGCTCCCTTGTGCATGTGGCAGGGCTCAGGGTGCATTGCAGCAGGTGGTCAGTGGTTTGCTCTTCTCCGCACTCACATGTCGTGGATTCCACTTCGTGGTCCCATTTCTTGACGTTGGCTCTGCATCTCGTGATGCCAGTGCACAGTCTGTTCAGTGCCTTCCAAGTCGCCCAGTTTTCTGTGTGCCCAGGGGGGAGTCTCTCATTTGGTATCAGGTTCTGGGTTTGAGCCTGCCACTTTTGGACTCTCTCTTGCTGAGGTGTTCCAGCGAGTGTCTCTGTAGATCTTAAATCTAGAAAACTATTTCTAGATTTAAGTCGTTGATGTGCTGGCTGATACCCAAACAGGGGATGAGCTGGAGATGTCTCTGCCTTGGTCCTTTCACTATTGGCTGCTACTTCCCGGCGGATGTCAGGTGGTGCAATACCGGCTAAGCAGTGTAATTTCTCCAGTGGTGTAGGGCGCAGACGTCCCATGATAATGCAGCATGTCTCATTAAGAGCCACATCCACTGTTTGAGCGTGGTGAGATGTGTTCCACACTGGGCATGTGTACTCAGCAGCAGAGTAGCAAAGCGCAAGGGCAGATGTCTTCACTGTGTCTGGTTGTGATCCCCAGGTTGTGCCAGTCAGCTTTCGTATGATATTGTTTCTAGCGCCCACTTTTTGCTTGATGTTCAGGCAGTGCTTCTTGTAGATCAGAGCACGGTCCAGAGTGACTCCCAGGTATTTGGGTGCAATGCTGCAATGCTCCAGTGGGATTCCTTCCCAGGTAATAATCCTCAGAGTTTGGGATGCTTGTCTGTTCTTGAGGTGAAAGGCACATGTCTGTGTTTTGGATGGGTTAGGGATCAGCTGCTTTTCCCTGTAATAGGCAGTAAGAGCACCTAGAGCTTCGGAGAGCTTCTGTTCTACCATCTCAAAGCTCCCTGCTTGAGCGGTGATGGCACGATCATCAGCATAGATGAAACTCTCCGTCCCTTCTGGCAGTGGCTGGTCATTTGTGTAGATGTTGAACATGGATGGAGCAGGCACGCTCCCCTGAGGCAGGCCGTTCTTCTGTTTCCGCCATCTGCTTCTCTGGCCCTGGAACTCAACAAAGAAGCTCCTGTTTTGTAGCAGGTTTCCTATGAGGTGGGTGAGGGGGTCGTCCTTTGTGATACTATACATTTTTCTCAGGAGGAGGCAGCGGTTCACAGGTCTATGAAGGTCTATGCTGACAGGTCTATGAAGACAGCTCCTGTGATCTGCTGCCTTTCAGAGCCATCTATAATATTATTATTCATTCCACATCATAAATGCATTAATAATAATAATAATAATAATAATAATTATTATTATTATTATTTGAAATACCACAAGATGAGTCCACAGCAAACAGGGTTAAACCCCTGTGCCAGCAGGACTGAAGACCGACAGGTCACAGGTTCGAATCCGGGGAGAGGCGGGTGAGCTCCCTCTATCAGCTCCAGCTCCTCATGCGGGGACATGAGAGAAGCCTCCCACAAAGATGATAAAAAAACATCGAAAATCATCCGGGCATCCCCAGGGCAACGTCCTTGCAGATGGCCAATTCTCTCACACCAGAAGCGACTTGCAGTTTGTTATTATTATTATTATTATTATTATTATTTCAGGTATTATTATTAATTATTGTTGTTGTTGTTGTTGTTATTATTATTATTTGAAAGATGAGTCCACAGCAGACACTCTGCTGGCTGTTGAATTGGATCACACGTCAGACGCTTCCCAAGTGTCTAGGATTGTGTGATGTATCGGCAAATAATGTGTGCAGATCCCAGCAAGGTGGCCTTTTGCAGCTGGCAGGTGGTAATTTTGTCAGTGCTGATTGTGTTTAAGTGCAGGCCAAGGTCTTTAGGCACTGCACCTAGTGTGCCCATCACCACTGGGACCACCTTGACTGGCTTGTGCCAGAGTCTTTGCAATTCAGTCTTTAAATCCTCATATTGTGCCAGCTTTTACAGTTGTTTCTGTCGCCTGGGATTACAACATGGGCAATCCATTGAGGTCGGGAGCCTTGTGCTCCAAAACTCCATCTGTCTGAATTTGGAAGTCCAAGAGTAGCTTGACGGTATTCATTTTCTGTAACTTTTCCCGGCTTGTGATCCCACCAGTTCTTTGTCACAGGCAGATGGTGTTTGTGGCACAAGTTCCAGTGGATCGTCTGAGCAACAATGTTGTGCCTCTGCTTGTAGTCTGTCTGCGCAATCTTCTTGCAGCAGCTGAGGATGTGATCTATTTAATGTATTGTCGAAGGCTTTCGTGGCTGGAATCACTGGGTTATTGTAGGTTTTTCCTATATGGCCATGTTCTGGAGGCATTCTCTCCTGACGTTTTGCCTGCATCTATGGCAAGCATCCTCAGAGGTAGTGAGGTCTGTTGGAAGTGGGCTTATATATCTGTGGAAGGACCAGGGTGGGACAAAGGACTCTTGCCTGCTGGAGCTAGGTGTGAATGTTTCAACTGATCACCTTGATTGGCATATAATGGCTTGACAGTGCCTCGAGCAAACTTTTGTTGAGAGGTGATTAGATGACCTTGTTTGTTTCCTCTCTGTTGTTGTGCTGTTGTAATTTTAGAGTTTTTTAATACTGGTAGCCAGATTTTGTTCATTTTCATGGTTTCCTCCTTTCTGTTGAAATTGTCCACATGCTTCTTGTGGATTTCAGTGTCTTCTCTGTGTTGTCTGACCTGTTTCAACTGACCACCTTGATTGGCATTTAATGGCTTGGAAGTGCCTGGGGGGAATCTTTTGTTGAGAGTAATTTGATCACCATCAGGCACATCAAATCACTCTCAACAAAGCTTCCAAGCCATTAAATGCCAATCAAGGTGGTCAGTCGAAACATTCACACCTAGCTCCAGCAGACAAGAGTCCTTTGTCCCACCCTGGTCATTCCACAGATATATAAGCCCATTTTTCTATTTCCAACAGACCTCACTACCTCTGAGGATGCTTGCCATAGATGCAGGTGAAACGTCAGGAGAAAATGCCTTCAGAACATGGCCATATAGCCCGAAAAAACCGACAACAGTGTTTCTCAACCTTCCTAATGCTGTGACCCTTTAATACAGTTCCTCATGTTGTGATGACCCCCAACCATAGCATTATTTTTGTTGCTATTTCATAACTGTCATTTTGCTCCTGAATTGTCATGTAAATATCTGATGTGCAGGATGTATTTTCATTCACTGGACCAAATTTGACACAAATACCCGATACACCCAACTTTGAATACTGGTGGGATTGGAGGGGGGCGGGGGAGTTGATTTTGTCATTTGGGAGTTGTAGTTGCTGGGATTTATAGTTCACCTACAATCACAGAGCATTCTGAACACCACCAATGATGGAATTGAACCAAACTTGGCACACAGAACTCCCATGACCAACAGAAAATACTGGAAGGGATTGGTGGGCATTGACCTTGAGATTGGAAGTCATAGTTCACCTACATAGATCTGGACCAAACTTGGCACGAACACTCCATATACCCAAATATGAACACAGATGGAGTTTGGAGGAAATAGACCTTGACATTTGGGAGTTGTAGTTACTGGGATTTATAGTTCACCTACAATCACAGAGCATTCTGAACACCACCAATGATGGAATTGAACCAAACTTGGCACACAGAACTCCCACAACCAACAGAAAATACTGGAAGGGATTGGTGGGCATTGACCTTGAGATTGGAAGTCATAGTTCACCTACATAGATCTGGACCAAACTTGGCACGAACACTCCATATACCCAAATATGAACACAGATGGAGTTTGGAGGAAATAGACCTTGACATTTGGGAGTTGTAGTTACTGGGATTTATAGTTCACCTACAATCACAGAGCATTCTGAACACCACCAATGATGGAATTGAACCAAACTTGGCACACAGAACTCCCACAACCAACAGAAAATACTGGAAGGGATTGGTGGGCATTGACCTTGAGATTGGAAGTCATAGTTCACCTACATAGATCTGGACCAAACTTGGCACGAACACTCCATATACCCAAATATGAACACAGATGGAGTTTGGAGGAAATAGACCTTGACATTTGGGAGTTGTAGTTACTGGGATTTATAGTTCACCTACAATCACAGAGCATTCTGAACACCACCAATGATGGAATTGAACCAAACTTGGCACACAGAACTCCCACAACCAACAGAAAATACTGGAAGGGATTGGTGGGCATTGACCTTGAGATTGGAAGTCATAGTTCACCTACATAGATCTGGACCAAACTTGGCACGAACACTCCATATACCCAAATATGAACACAGATGGAGTTTGGAGGAAATAGACCTTGACATTTGGGAGTTGTAGTTACTGGGATTTATAGTTCACCTACAATCACAGAGCATTCTGAACCCCATCAAGGATAGAATTGGGCCAAGTTTCCCACACAGAATCCCCATGACCAACAGAAAATACTGTGTTTTCTGATGGTCTTTGGCGACCCCTCTGACACCCCCTTGAGATCCCCACACGGGTCCCGACCCTCAGGTTGAGAAACACTGACCTACAACAACCCGATGTGATCTATCGTTTCATCTGTTTGTTGTTGTTGTTGTTGTTATGGTGTCTCCTTCTGTGCGGCTGCTGGGAGCTGCACTTTAAGGACCCGGGAGCAGCGCTGAAAGCTTTGCCAGGTCCTTCACCCAGTTCTCCTTCCTCCGCAGGTGCCCCGTTCCTTCTCCGTGGCAGAGATGAGAACCTCAGAAGAGCCACCGTCAGCCACGACCGTCTTGCAGCGCTTGCTTCAGGAGCAGCTCCGCTATGGCAATCCCAGCGACAGCCGCACCCTGCTGGCTCTGCATCAGCAAGCCACAGCGGGCAGCTCGGGGGCACCTTTTGTGGCAGGTGGCGCAGGACCCCAGTCGGGCCCCGTGGAAAGTCTGGGCCCCTCGGAGCACACAACCGGGTCCCACGTGGCACGCCAGGAACCACAGGGGCAGGAGATCCCAATGGACGGCGTGGGCGCCATGGAGAAGCAGCTCTCCCCGCGTGGCGGAGGCCCAAACAGCGAGGACCTCCCCACCTACGAAGAGGCCAAGGTCCAGTCGCAGTACTTCCGTGGCCAGCCCCACGCCAGTGTTGGGGCCGCTTTCTATGTCACGGGGGTCTCCAACCCGAAAGTGAGGACTGAAGGGCGACCCACAGTGCAGAGGGTCAGCCCTGGGAAGGTCCACCAGGACGAGGGTCTCAGGGACCTCAAGCAGGGCCACGTCCGGTCCTTAAGCGAGAGGCTGATGCAGCTCTCTTTGGCCACCAACGGGGTCAAGGCACACGCGCCGGTCACCAGTGCCCCGCTCTCTCCACTCACCCATCACCAGCATCACCACCAGCAACAGCAGGGCAGCGACTTCTACAAGAACCCCGGCCCCCCAAAAGGGATGGAGCACCGGGGGCCGCCCCCAGAGTACCCCTTCAAGAACCTTTCCAGCCCACCCTTGGGGTGCAAGCCACAGGAGCCCGGCCATTACTATACTGACCATCGGATGTCCCTGCAAAGCCGGGCCGAGGGACCCATGGTGAGGTACCAGCACCCTCCGGAATATGGGTCATTCAGGTAAGGCACGCTCCATCTCTGGAGGTCTTCTATAACGACCAAAAATATGTGCGTGTGTTCACCAAAAATATAATGCTGTCAAAAGGAAGAGGGAGTATGGTTGCTGAAACAGTTGTATAGATTTGAATTTCTCTTTAAATTAGTTGTTCTAATATATCCCACTGATTATCTAACAGTATCAGGGGAGTGTAGTACAGAGAAGGGGAGAGACATTTAGTATTCTAAAAGGTAGGAACTGGGAAACACTAGATCTGAGAGACTTAAAATGATTATTCAAATGAATTCCGCTGCCACCATTCCAATAATAATCAGGCTGAGGTAATATTGTGAGTTTGTTCTGTAAGACACACTGGGCCGCTATAGTTTCTTAGTGGCTGCTGTGAAACTGACTTTAAGAATACTTTGACCATGAAGGTACACACACTGAGGCTGGTATAAGTTAATAGAAGAATGAAAATGTTTATTGAACAGGCTTGAATTAATTCAGGTACAAATGCTTAATGGTTTCAGAAGGTTTCTGGCATGAAAAAGCTTGTGGTTGCATTAGAGTAAAATAATAATAATAATAATAATAATAATAATAATAAACCTTTATTTATACCCCGCTAACATCTCCCAAAGGACTTGGTGTGGCTTACAAGAGGCTGAGGCCCAACACATCAATAAAACAACAGCATAACAAAATACAACAATAAATAAACTCATAAACTCATAAAACAAAACAATAAACATTAAAAGACTAGAGGTAACATTAGACAATAACACAATGACGCATTTAAAATTAAGGCCGGGCCAAATGTAATGATTAAATTTTTTTTAAATGCTGGACATGACAGGTGAAATGGATAGGTTTTGGGAGATAGGTGCGGTGTGCAGATAAACTTAAATCTCTAGTAAAGTGCATTTGATGCTTGGAGTTTCCTATTCTGGGAAGGCACACTGGAACAAGCACGTTTTCAAGCTCCTCTTAAAGACTGCCAAAGTTGGGGCATGCCTAATGTCCTTGGGGAGTGAGTTCCAGAGTCAAGGGGCCACCACCGAGAAGGCCCTATCGTCCCCACCAATCGTGCTTGCGATGGAGGTGGGATCATAAGTAGGGCCTCTCCAGATGAACGAAGAGATCCTGTGGGTTCGTACACAGAGATGCGGTCATGCAGGTAGGTGGGTCCCAAACCGTTTAGGGCTTTGTAGGTAAGCACCTGCACCTTGAATTGGGACCGGAAGATTAATGGCAGCCAATGGAACTCCTTAAACAGGAGGGTTGACCTCTCCCTGTAACTTAGTATTTTAAAAGGTAGGAACTGGGAAACACTAGATGTGAGAGATTTAAAATGTTTCTCCAAATGAATTCCGCTGCCACCATTCCAATAATAATCAGGCTGAGGTAATATTGTGAGTTTGTTCTGTAAGACACACTGGGCCACTACATTTTCTTAGTGGCTGCTGTGAAACTGACTTTAAGAATACTTTGACCATGAAGGTACACACACTGAGGCTGGTATAAGGAAAGAAAGAAAGAGGGGGGAAGGAAGGAAGGAGAAAAAAGAAAGGGAAGGAAGGAAGGAAGGAAGGAAGGAAGGAAGGAAGGAAGGAAGGAGAGAGCGGAAAAGGGAAGGAAGGAAGGGGGAAGGAAGGAAGGAGAGAGGGAAAAAAGGGAAGGAAGGAAGGAAGGAGAGAGGAGGGAGGAAGGAGAGAAAGAAAGAAGAGGAAGGAAGGAAGGAAGGAAGGAAGGAAGGAAGGAAGGAGAGAAAGGAAGGAACGAAAGAAAGAAAGGGGGGAGGAAGGAAGGAGAGAGGGAAAGAAAGGGAAGGAAGGAGAGGAAGGGAAGGAAGGAAGGATGGAAGGAAGGAAGGAAGGAGAGAAAGAAAGGGAAGGAAGGAAGGAAGGAGAGGGAAGAAAGGAAGGAAGGAAGGAAGGAAAGAAAGAAAGAAAGAAAGAAAGAAAGAAAGAAAGAAAGAGGGGGAAGGAAGGAGAGAAAGAAAGGGAAGGAAGGAAAGAAAGAAAGAAAAAGAAAGAAAGAAAGAAAGAAAGAGGAGGGGAAGGAAGGAAGGAAGAAAGGAGAGAGGGAAAGAAAGGAAAGGAAGGAAGGAAAGAGGGGGGAGGAAGGAAGGAAGAAAGGAAGGAGAGGAAGAAAGAAGGGGAAGGAAGGAGGGAAGGAAGGAAGGAGAGGAGATAACACATGGCACACACAACCTATGGATGGATGGATGGATGGATGGATGGATGGATGGAAGGAAGGAAGGAAGGAAGGAAGGAAGGAAGGAAGGAAGGAGAGGAGATAACACATGGCACACACAACACACGGAAGGAAAGAAGGAAGGAAGGAAAGAAAGAAAGAAAGAAAGGGAAGTAGAGAAGGTTGGCCACAGCAACTGGTAGTGGGTACAGCTAGTAAAAACTGAAAAACGGGAGAGAAGGAAAGAAAAAAAGGGAAGGAAGGAGAGAAAGAGGAAGGGAAGGTTGGCCACAGCAAGGTATGCCAGGTACAGCTAGTAAAGGTATAATATTGAAAAGCCAACGTAGCCAAAGTAAGAAGCCATTTCTGTCCCATAATGTTTGTGCTAGATATTCTATGCATGCTCCTCTCTAGATGCTTGAGAGCAGAAGAAGGTTTTTAGTTGTTGTTGTTTTAAAGAGATAGCCCTTGGGTGATGCTGATGACGATACTGTTCCTTCTTCCTTGTCCCCTGCAGGCAGAACCAGGACTTCCCCTTGCTGCCTCCTCCGGGCCGCCCCCCGCACCATCACAGCCCAACCTCCTCGTTGACCTCCTTGGGCTCCCTGTCGCTGCTCCAGTCGCTGCCCCCCTCGTCCCGCCTCTCCCCCTCGCAGCAGCCCCCCACCCCCAGCCACGGGGACCCCTTTGCCTTTCCCTCACCACCCCCCGGTGCCCAGCCCCTCTTCCTTGCAGGCCAGCTCCACCAAGGAGACCTCTTCCGCCTCTGCCACCAGCAGCAGCAACAACACCACCACCAACAGCAACACCACCAGCAGCAGCACCACCAGCCGGGGGACTCGTACTCGGGGCTCCCGCGGCCCCCACCAGCGCCCTCCCCATACCAGCCGGTGCCGGTGGACCCCTTCGCCATCGTCTCTCGGGCGCAGCAGATGGTGGAGATCCTCTCCGAGGAGAACCGCTCCCTGCGCCAGGAGCTGGACGGCTGCTACGAAAAAGTGGCCCGGCTGCAGAAGGTAGGCGCTTGTGTATACACATTTATATTGCGATTGTTGCACTAGAGCCCTGAAACACCTTTGCTTCATAAACCGCACTCTGTCCAGATAATCTAGTAAGTAGGGTTGGTTGATCCAAGTCGTAAGTTTCGTAACTCGTAATGAAATCATAAATAAATTTCCTTTTGAAGCGATATCGACGCGTTTTGGCAACCCGGAAGTGTTTTTGCCATATCGAAGCCGCGTCCGCCATCTTCCTTACGACTTCCGCCAGTGAATCGTAAATTCTGAACTCCACCAATGATGGAATGGAACCAAATATGGCACACAGAACTCCCATGACGAACAGAAAATATATATCAGTGATTGGTTGGGGTGGGGGGGTGGGGGCGCCAAAATACTGTTTGCTTACCGTCGAAAATTACCTAGGGCCGCTTCTGATTATAAGTGAACTATAAATCCCAGCAAGTACAACTCCTAAATTACAAAATCAACCCTCCTCCCCCCAACCCCACTAGCATTCACATTTGGGTATATTAGATATTTGTGCTCAATTTAGTCCAGTGAATGAAAATACATCCTGCATATCAGATATTTACATTACGAATTATAACAGTAGTAAAATGACAGGCAGTTCGGGGGGGGGGGGGGGGTGCTTTTGTATTGATAGAATCCTAGAGCTGGAAGACATCTCCTGGGCCATCCAGTCCAACCCCATTCTGCCAAGAAGCAGGAATATTGCATTCAAATCACCCCTGACAGATGGCCATCCAGCCTCTGTTTCAAAGCTTCCAAAGAAGGAGCCTCCACCACACTCCGGGGCAGAGAGTTCCACTGCTGAACGGCTCTCACAGTCAGGAAGTTCTTCCTCATGTTCAGATGGAATCTCCTCTCTTGTAGTTTGAAGCCATTGCTCCGCATCCTAGTCTCCAAGGAAGCAGAAAACAAGCTTGCTCCCTCCTCCCTGTGGCTTCCTCTCACATATTTATACATTTATTTATTATTTATTTACAGCTTTTCTATTCCACCCTTTTTCTCACCCCGCAGGGACTCAGGGCGGATTACAGTGTACACATATATGGCAAACATTCAATGCCAGTTTTGACATACAAACATATACAGACATACACAGAGGCTATTTAACTTTTCTGGCCACCAGGGGAGCTGTCGCTTTCCTTGTCCATCTGCGACACTGATGAAGCACTTCCGCATTCCCCGCATGCTTCCCCGCTGGAGTCTTCTTTATGGCCTCATAAATCAGTTAATTTAGCCTCCTCACACTTTAAGGTGGTACCTAATTTTCCTACTTGACAGATGCCACTGTCTTTCAGGTTGCAAAGGTCGACAACAGGCTACACATAATTGGTTGGAAACCCTCTCCAACCCGGGCTGGTTTCGAACTCATGACCTTTTGGTCAGAGTGATCTTAATGCAGCTGACACTCAGCCAGCTGTGCCACAGTCCCGGTGCCCACAATCCCAGTGCTTAGCCGGTATTTGATATTAGATTCTGGGTTTGAGCCTGCCACTTTTGGACTCTCACTTGCTGGGGCGTTCCAGCAGGTGTCACAGTCCTGGTGCCATTATATCTCCTCTCATGGCTATCATATCTCCTCTCAGCCTTCTCTTCTTCAGGCTAAACATGCCCAGCTCCTGAAGCCGCTCCTCATAGGGCTTGTTCTCCAGACCCTTGATCATTTTAGTCGCCCTCCTCTGGACACATTCCAGCTTGTCAATCTCTCTCTTGAATTGTGGTGCCCAGAATTGGACACAATATTCCAGGTAAAGTGGTCTAACCAAAGCGGAATAGAGCATGGGGAGCATGACTTCCCTAGATCTAGACACTATGCTCCTATTGATGCAGGCCAAAATCCCATTGGCTTTTTTTTTTTTTTTGCTTTGCTTTGCTTCCTTGTGTTGAACATGAAACTCACTTTGGGAGGCTTCCAAGCTTTACAAAATGCAAACAGAAAAATTTTGGGAAAGGTTTTGGCACAGCACACACTCACATATCGGATATTTTCTTGTAATTGAACAAATTTGATCCGATTTACGAGGACTAACAAAAAAACTGCACACCCCTTGCAGACACATCTCCTGACAATGCCTGGCTCAAGAGCAGTACGTGTGAAAAAGACTTTGGAGTCTTCGTGGACAACAAGTTAGACATGAGCCAACAATGTGATGTCTTGGCAAAAAAGCCAATGGGATGTTGGCCTGCATCAAGAGGAGCCTAGTGTCTAGATCTAGGGAAGTCATGCTCCCCATGCTCTATTCCGCTTTGGTTAGACCACTTTACCTGGAATATTGTGTCCAATTCTGGGCACCACAATTCAAGAGAGATGTTGACAAGCTGGAATGTGTCCAGAGGAGGGCGACTAAAATGATCAAGGGTCTGGAGAACAAGCCCTATGAGGAGCGGCTTAAGGAGCTGGGCATGTTTAGCCTGAAGAAGAGAAGGCTGAGAGGAGATATGATAGCCATGTATCAATATGTGAGAGGAAGTCACAGGGAGGAGAGAGAAATGGCTTCAAACTATAATAATAGAATAATAATAGAATCTATATAAATAAAAATGTAGTGTTAGTTTGTGGAACGAACATAACTCAAAAACCACTGGACGAATTGACACCAAATTTGGACACAATACACCTATCAGGCCATCGAGTGACCATCACTCATAAAAATACTGGAAAACATAGCAGAAGAGACTTAAATAAAGCATTATTATTATTATTCTTTATTTATTTATTTATTTATTCTCTCTTGACGTTTCACCCGTATTTATAGCAGGCATCCTCAGAGGTTGTGAGGTCTGTTGGAAACTAGGACAAAGTGGGCAACTAAAATGATCAAGGGTCTGGAGAACAAGCCCTATGAGGAGCGGCTTAAGGAGCTGGGCATGTTTAGCCTAAAGAAGAGAAGGATGAGAGGAGACATGATGAGGGCCATGGATAAATATGTGAGAGGAAGCCACAGGGAGGAGGAGGGAGCAAGCTTGTTTTCTGCTTCCCTGGAGACTAGGACGTGAAACAATGGCTTGAAACTACAAGAGAGGAGATTCCATCTGAACATGAGGAAGAACTTCCTGACTGTGAGAGCCGTTCAGCAGTGGAAATACTCAAGGCGCAATTGCAAACTGTGCCAACAAAGAGAAAAAATAGGACAAGTGTAAAGAAGCCAGAATGGATGTCCAAAGAACTTCTAACTGTGCTAAAACACAAAAGAGACATGCACAAGAAGTGGAAAAAGGGAGAAATCACCAAAGAAGAATTCAAACAAATAGCCAACACCTGTAGGGAACTCTCTGCCCCGGAGTGTGGTGGAGGCTCCTTCTTTGGAAGCTTTGAAACAGAGGCTGGATGGCCATCTGTCAGGGGTGATTTGAATGCAATATTCCTGCTTCTTGGCAGAATGGGGTTGGACTGGATGATGGCCCAGGAGGTCTCTTCCGACTCTTTGATTCTGTGATCCATTTAGCACTCTTCATATGCTCAAGGGCATCATTTGGAAACAATACCTGGTGTATAGGTGCCTAGAAATGCCACCTTTCAGCCCCCCACACCTGGCCGTTATGCTTACAATTTGCAGACTTACAGACATGGTTTTTCTGTTTTGTGTATCTTAGTTGGAAACGGAAATCCAGCAAGTTTCGGAGGCCTACAAAAACCTGGAGAAGTCGTCCTCCAAGCGGGAAACCCTGGAAAAGGCCATGCGGAACAAGCTGGAAGGCGAAATCCGGAGGCTTCATGACTTCAACCGGGATCTCCGAGGTTATAAACCAATTTCCTTGTTCAGTTTAAACACTGTGGTTGAATGAAGAGCGTGAGTAGCGTGATGTCGAGATCTTTTCCCTCTCCCAAGTCTGTTTTTCCAACCCTTTTGTGTTTTTGTTATACATTGCTTCCCAAAAATTGCACATCCATAGCAAAACATGGTGGACAAAGGGTTGTTGTAGGTTTTTTTGGGCTATATGGCCATGTTCTAAAGGCATTTTCTCCTGACATTTCGCCTGCATCTATGGCAAGCATCCTCAGAGGTAGTGAGGTCTGTTGGAAGTAGGAAAAGGGGTTTATATATCTGTGGAATGACCAGGGTGGGGCAAAGGACTCTTGTCTGCTGGAGCAATCCTCCAGATAGATAGATTAGATAGAGATAGGTAGGTAGGTAGGTAGGTAGGTAGGTAGGTAGGTAGGTAGATAGATCAGGAGGACTGCTGGGAGTTGCAGTCCAAGAATAGGTAGAGGAGGAAGAAATGGGAGAAAGAGGAAGGGAAAGAAAAGGTGGAGCGAGGATGGAAGGGAAGAAGAAGAGAAGGAAGGAAGGAAGGAAGGAAGGAAGGAAGGAAGGAAGGAAGGAAGGAAGGAAGGAAGGAGAGAGAGAGAGAGAAAGAGGGAAGGGAAGGAGGAAGGAAGGAAGGAAAGAATTAAAGAAGGGAAGAAGAGAGGAAGGAAGAAAAGAAGGAGGGAGGGAAGGAATGAGAGAGAGAGAGAGAGAGAGAGAAAGAAAGAAAAAAAGAAAGAAGGAAGGAAGGGAAGGGAAGGAGGGAGGGAGGGAGGAAAGAATTAAAGAAGGGAGGGAGGGAGGAAGGAAGGAAGAAAAGAAGGAGGGAAGGAAGGAATGAGAGAAAGAAAGAAAGAAAAAGAAAAGGAAAGGAGGAATTAAAAAAGGAAGGGAGGAAAGAAAGAGAGAGAGAGAGAGAAAGGAATTAAAAAGGGAGGGAGGAAAGAAGGAAGGAAGGAAGGAAGGAAGGAAGGAAGGAAGGAAAGAAAAGAGAGAGGGAGGGAGGGAAAGGAATGAGAGAGAGAGAGAGAGAGAGAAAGAAAGAAAGAAGGAAGGGAAGGGATGAATTAAAGAAGGGAGGAAGAAAAGAGGGAGGGAAGGAAGGAATGAGAGAAAGAAAGAAAGAAAGGGGAAAGGAAAGGAGGAATTAAAAAAGGGAGGGAGGGAGGAAAGAAGGAAGGAAGAAAAGAGGGAGGGAAGGAAGGAATGAGTGAGAGAAAGAAAGAAAGAAAGAAAGGGAAGGAAGGAAGGAAGGAAGGAAGGAAGGAAGGAAGGAAGGAAGAAAAGAGAGAGGGAAGGAATGAGAGAAAGAAAGAAAGGGAAGGAAGGAGAGAAAGAAAGAAAGAAAGAAGGAAAGAAGGAAAGAAGGAAAGGAAAGGAGGAATTAAAAAGGGAGGGAAGAAAGAAGGAAGGAAGGAAGAAAAGAGGAAGGAAGGAATGAGAGAAAGAAAGGGAAGGAAGGAGAGAAAGAAAGAAAGGAAAAGAAAGGAAAGGAGGAATTAAAAAGGAAGGGAGGGAGAAAAGAAAGAAGGAAGGAAGGAAGAAAAGAGGGAGGGAAGGAAGGAATGAGAGAAAGAAAGGGAAGGAAGGAGAGAAAGAAAGAAAGGAAAAGGAAAAGAAAGGAAAGGAGGAATTAAAAAGGAAGGGAGGGAGGAAAGAAAGAAGGAAGGAAGGAAGAAAAGAGGGAGGGAAGGAAGGAATGAGAGAAAGAAAGGGAAGGAAGGAGAGAAAGAAAGAAAGGAAAAGGAAAAGAAAGGAAAGGAGGAATTAAAAAGGAAGGGAGGGAGGAAAGAAAGAAGGAAGGAAGGAAGAAAAGAGGGAGGGAAGGAAGGAATGAGAGAAAGAAAGGGAAGGAAGGAGAGAAGGAAGGATGGAAGGAAGGGAAGGAATTAAAAAAGGGAGGGAGGAAAGAAGGAAGGAGGGAAGGAAGGAATGAGAGAGAGAAAGAAAGAAAGAGAAAGAAGAGAAAAGAAGGGGGGAAGGTTGGCCACAGCAACGCGTGGCGAGTACAACTAGTAAAAAATAAATAAAACCTCTACACTGTTGAATTGATCCAGTTTGGCACCTTTTCCACTGCCATGGCTCAGTGCTCTGGGATCCTAGAAGCCTTCATTAGAAAGATGTTGAAATGGGAGTTGTGTTCCCGCGAGAGTCCCTTTGAGCCACGTCTCTCAATCTTTGGCTGCCTTTCTCTTGGCCGGTGGTCAGGAATCTGAGGAACCAAAGCTCCAACATCTGGAGGAGAAAGATTTGGAACATGTATTATTGCAGCTTATAATAATAATAATAAATGTAATAATAATAATAATAATAATAATATTTATTTATTTATAACCCTCTGACCTTCTTCAATGTAAATGTGCTTACATATCCTTCCAATAATAATAGAGTAAAATAATAAATGTAATAATAATAATAAATAGAGTAAAATAATAAATGAAATAATAACAATAATAATAGAGTAAAATAATATATGGAATAATAAATAGAGTGAAACAATATATGGAATAATAACAATAATAATAGAGTATAATAAATGTAATAATAATAAATAGAGTAAAATAATAAGTGTAATAATAAAAATAATAATAATAGATTAAAACAATATATGTAATAATAATAATAGAGTAAAATAATAAATTTAATAATAAATAGAGTAAAGCAATATATGTAATAATAACAATAATAATAAAGTAAAATAATAAATTTAATAATAAATAGAGTAAAATAATATATGGAATAATAAAAATAATAATAGAGTAAAATAATAAATGGAATAATAATAAATAGAGTAAAATTATACATGAAATAATAAGAAGAATAAAATAATAAATATAATATAATAATAGATTAAAATAATAAATGTAATAATAATAAAAAGTAAACTAAGAAATGTAATAATAATAGAGTGAAATAATAAATGCAATAATAATAGAGTAATATAATATATGGAATAATAACAATAATAAGTTTAAATTATTGATACAATAATAACTATAATAAATAGATTAAAATAATAAATGTAATAATAATAAATAGAGTAAAACAATAAATGTAATAATAATAATAATAAATAGAGTAAAATAATAGATGCAATAATAATAATGAATAGAGTAAAATAATAAATTTAATAATAACTATAATAAAATAAAATAGTAAATGTAATAATAGTCATAAAGTAAAATAATAAAAGTAATAAAAATAATAATAGAGTAAAATAATAAATTTAATAATAACTATAATAAAGTAAAATAGTAAATGTAATAAAAGTTATAATAAAGTAAAATAATAAATGTAATAAAATAATAATAGAGTAAAATAATACATGTATTAATAGCTATAATAAAGTAAAATAGTGAATGTAATAATAGTTATAATAAAGTAAAATAATAAATGTAATAAAAATAATAATAGAGTAAAATAATAAATTTAATAATAACTATAATAAGGAGAGTATAATAAAAATGTAATAATAACAATAAGGTAAAACAATAAACGTAATAATAATAAATAGAGTAAAATAATGTAAATGAAATAATAACAGAGTAAAATAATAAGTGCAACAATAAAAATCGAGTTAAATAATAAATGTAGTAACAACAATAATAAATAGAGTAAAATAATAAATGCAATAAAATCATAATAATAACAGAGTAAAATAATAAATAACCTTGACTCAAGTATTAAAAAGGGCTGAAAAACTTGGCTTATACTCAACCAGTCTATCTGGCTGAAATTGTGTCCATGTCCCAATGCCAGGGCTCTGCCTTTACAGAGGCAGAGATGAACCAAACCTTGACTCAAGTATTAAAAAGGGCTGGAAAACTTGGCTTATACTCAACCAGTCTATCTGGCTGAAATTGTGTCCATGTCACAATGCCAGGGCTCTGCCTTTACAGAGGCAGAGATGAACCAAACCTTGACTCAAGTATTAACAAGGGCTGAAAAACTTGGCTTATACTCAACCAGTCTATCTGGCTGAAATTGTGTCCATGTCACAATGCCAGGGCTCTGCCTTTACAGAGGCAGAGATGAACCAAACCTTGACTCAAGTATTAAAAAGGGCTGAAAAACTTGGCTTATACTCAACCAGTCTATCTGGCTGAAATTGTGTCCATGTCTCAATGCCAGGGCTCTGCCTTTACAGAGGCAGAGATGAACCAAACCTTGACTCAAGTATTAAAAAGATCTGGAAAACTTGGCTTATACTCAACCAGTCTATCTGGCTGAAATTGTGTCCATGTCACAATGCCAGGGCTCTGCCTTTACAGAGGCAGAGATGAACCAAACCTTGACTCAAGTATTAAAAAGGGCTGAAAAACTTGGCTTATACTCAAGTATGTGCAGTACTTAAATATCCCTTGGCTTTCCTTGCAGAGCGCATGGATACAGCCAACAAGCAGCTGGCGGAGAAAGAATTTGAAGGCTCTGAAGACAACCGGAAAACCATCTCCCAGCTCTTTGCACAAAGTGAGTCCAAGTCACTCTCACACTAACAACTCTATGTATCCCTGTACGCAGCAGAGGTGGAGGGCGGAATGTATACTACGTTTCATGTAATAACGTTTTGCATTCAAAGCAATTCACAGAAGAGTAAATACAATGCTAAGACTTGCAGCTGGAGCTTCAAGATATCCCAAGGTTCACCCATCCAGTTGGCTTTCACTATCAACTTCTGCAAGAAGGACCTCGAAAATGTCCCAAAGAGGCCATATTGTGTCAGAAGCAGGTCATAGAATCATAGAATCAAAGAGTTGTCCTGTGACAGAAAAAAAGGATGACTTGTTTCCCAATTTGGGATTGGATGTCCTCTAATCCCTCATCCACTCCATCTTGCTGAGATTGAAGATGACTTTCTTTTAGTGAGAAGACCGAGGCAAAGAAGGCATTAAGTAGTTCTGCCTTTTCCCTATCCCCTGTCAGCATCGCCCCATCTTCTCCTCGAAGAGGTCCTATTGCCTCCTTGTTTTTCTTTTTTCTACTGACATAAGAAAAGAAGCCTTTTTATTGTTTTTAATGTCCCTGGCAAGCCTGAGCTTGTTTTGTGCTTTAGCCTTGCGGACCTTTTCCCTACAGGTGTTGGCTATTTGTTTGAATTCTTCTTTGGTGATTTCTCCCTTTTTCCACTTCTTGTGCATGTCTCTTTTGTGTTTTAGCACAGTTAGAAGTTCTTTGGACATCCATTCTGGCTTCTTTGCACTTGTCCTATTTTTTCTCTTTGTTGGCACAGTTTGCAATTGTGCTTTGAGTATTTCACTCTTGAGAAATTCCCATCCATACGTAACTCCCTTATCTTTTAGTATCTGTGTCCACGGAATGCTGCTCAGCGTTTCCTTCATTTTTTGAAAATTGGCTCTCCTAAAGTCCAAAATGCGGGTTTGACTTGTCTTCGTTTCGGCCTTCCTTTGTACCTCGAATTGCAGGAGCACATGGTCACTTGCCCCTAGGGATCCGACCACTTCAACCGCATCGATCAGGTCCTCCGCATTTGTTAGGATGAGATCAAGAGTAGCCAACCCCCTTGTTGCCTCTTCTACCTTCTGGACTTCTATCCTAGAGCTGTGGCTATGTTGAACTCCATAGCTTCGCGTTGATGTGGCATTGGGGATTGAGCCTTGGTCGTGGGACTGTGGAGGCATGGAGGTGTTGTTTTTGTGATGTGTGCTGGGGAAGGCATTTGTGTTGTGCAAGAAAGCTATTCTCTTCTATTCCTTTGGGCAGATAAAGAGACCCAGAGGGAGAAGGAGAAGCTGGAGGTGGAGCTTGTGGGGGTCCGTTCCGCGAATGAAGAGCAGCGGCGGCACATCGAGATCCGCGACCAGGCGCTCAACAACGCTCAGGCCAAGGTGGTCAAGCTGGAGGAAGAGGTATCATTACCATTATTATTAATATTTCATTATCTATATCTATAAATCTGTAAGGGGCGTCCAATGGGACAGCAAAACTCAAAAAAACCCCAACGAAAATTAACCAAAATTCCCATGCACATACCTCAACCCACGAGGTACAAACATATCGAATCAAAATACTGAACAACACAACAACACACTCACAAAAGGACAAAACAACAGAGCATGCGCAATGGCGCAAAGTCCCCAGCGTGCGCGTGCACATGGCCGAACGGCCAACACACCCTCCGCACCTCCCTCCCTCGCCCCGCCCAGCACGATCACGCCACAACACGTCAGCTCACTCCCCCACCCCACACACGCAACACCACGCCCCAATCTTACCTCCTTCTTCTTCCCCTCCAAGCCCCGCCCCTTCCCGCCCTGTCCAAATCCATCCCTCCTCCCCCTCCTTCTTCCCCTCCAAACCCCGCCCCCTCCAAGCCCCGCCCCCCTTCCCGTAGAGAAAGGGAGGGAAGGAAAGCAGGAAAGAGAGAAGGAAGGAAAAAAGAGACAGCAGAAGAGAAAGAAAAAGAGGGAGAGGAAGGAAAGAGATAGAGAAGGAAAGACAGGAAGAAAGGAAAGAAGGAAGAAAGAGAAAGGGAGGTAAAGAAAAAGGGGGAAGGAAGGAAAGTAAGAGAAAGAAGGAAGAAGAAAAGGAAAGATGGAAGGAAATATAAGAGAGACAGCAGAAGAGAAAGAAAAAGGGGGAAGGAAGGAAAGAGGTAGAGAAGGAAGAAATGAGAGAAAGAGGGAGGGAAAGAAAAAGGGGAAAGAAGGAAGGAGAGGAGGAAAGAAAAAAAGGGAAGGAAGGAAGGAAAGAGGGAGTGAAGGAAGGGGGACGATGTAGAGAAAGAGGGAGGGAAGGAAAGAGAGAAGGAAGAAAAGAGAGACAGCAGAAGAGAAAGTAAAAGGGGGAAGGAAGGAAAGAGGTAGAGAAGGAAGAAATGAGAAAAAGAGGGAGGGAAAGAAAAAGGGGAAAGAAGGAAGGAGAGAAAGAAGGAAGGAGAGAAGGAAAGAAAAAAGGGAATGAAGGAAGAAAAGAGGGAGTGAAGGAAGGGGGAAGATGTAGAGAAAAAGGGAGGGAAGGTTAGAGAGAAGGAAGGAAAGAGAGAGAGCAGAAGAGAAAGAATAAGGGGGAAGGAAGGAAAGAGGTAGAGAAGGAAGAAATGAGAGAAAGAGGGAGGGAAAGAAAAAGGGGAAAGAAGGAAGGAGAGAAGGAAGGAAGGAGAGAAGGAAAGAAAAAAAGGAATGAAGGAAGGAAAGAGGGAGTGAAGGAAGGGGGACGATGTAGAGAAAGAGGGAGGGAAGGAAAGAGAGAAGGAAGAAAAGAGAGACAGCAGAAGAGAAAGTAAAAGGGGGAAGGAAGGAAAGAGGTAGAGAAGGAAGAAATGAGAGAAAGAGGGAGGAAAAGAAAAAGGGGAAAGAAGGAAGGAGAGGAGGAAAGAAAAAAGGGAATGAAGGAAGGAAAGAGGGAGTGAAGGAAGGGGGAAAATGTAGAGAAAGAGGGAGGGAAGGAAAGAGAGAAGGAAGAAAAGAGAGACAGCAGAAGAGAAAGAAAAGGGGGGGAGGAAGGAAAGAGGTAGAGAAGGAAGAAATGAGAGAAAGAAGGAGGGAAAGAAAAAGGGGAAAGAAGGAAGGAGAGGAGGAAAGAAAAAAAGGGAAGGAAGGAAGGAAAGAGGGAGTGAAGGAAGGGGGACGATGTAGAGAAAGAGGGAGGGAAGGAAAGAGAGAAGGAAGAAAAGAGAGACAGCAGAAGAGAAAGAAAAGGGGGGGAGGAAGGAAAGAGGTAGAGAAGGAAGAAATGAGAGAAAGAAGGAGGGAAAGAAAAAGGGGAAAGAAGGAAGGAGAGGAGGAAAGAAAAAAAGGGAAGGAAGGAAGGAAAGAGGGAGTGAAGGAAGGGGGACGATGTAGAGAAAGAGGGAGGGAAGGAAAGAGAGAAGGAAGAAAAGAGAGACAGCAGAAGAGAAAGTAAAAGGGGGAAGGAAGGAAAGAGGTAGAGAAGGAAGAAATGAGAAAAAGAGGGAGGGAAAGAAAAAGGGGAAAGAAGGAAGGAGAGAAAGAAGGAAGGAGAGAAGGAAAGAAAAAAGGGAATGAAGGAAGAAAAGAGGGAGTGAAGGAAGGGGGAAGATGTAGAGAAAGAGGGAGGGAAGGAAAGAGAAGGAAGAAAAGAGAGACAGCAGAAGAGAAAGAAAAAGGGGGAAGGAAGGAAAGAGATAGAGAAGGAAGAGGAGAAGGAAAGATGGGAAGGAAGGAAGGAGGGAAAGGAAGAAAGGGGGAGGGAATGAAGGAAAGAGAGAAGGATGAAACCAAGGAGCGAAAGAAGGAAGGAAAGAAAGAAAGAAAGAAAGAGGTAGAGAAGGAAGAAAGGAGAGAAAGGGGGAGAAAAGGGGGGAAGGAATAGGTAGGTACCTCTCTTTCATAATACTCCAGATATCTACCTCTACTTTGAAAAGATTTACTATAGGCCACAGCAACGCTTGGCAGGGCACATCTAGTGTGTGTATATATATTGAAGAGCTAAGACGCTCCCTGGATCGAAGGAATCAGGAGAGAAAGCTGGGTCTGCAAGCGCGGTGATTCCAAAGCATCGGCTCATTTGCAGCGACAGGAAAACAGCTGGGTTGTTTTGCAACTGCTTTCCTTACTTAACTCTCCATTTTGGTCTGGGAGTAATTTTCCAGAGGTGGTTTTTGAGGGTTGTAACTTTTTATTTTAAAACAAGCAAACAGAAAAGGACTCGGTCGTAAGCGGAAAGCGTAACCGAGATGGGCTTGGCACTCGAGGCGGTTCAGGCACAGAGGCGCCTTGTTTGGGAACGGGCTTTGCAAAATTCCCATATCTCTAGAGTTTATTTATTTGTCGTGTCAGAGCGACCAGTCCATTATATTACATTTCTAACAGAACAAAGCAAACAAACAGACAAATACAAAACTTGTGAGTTTGGTAGCTGGTTAAATGTCCTTTGACCAGTATCTGGCCACTTGGAGTGCCTCTGGTGTTGCCTCATGGAGGTCCTCCATTGTGCATGTGGTGGGACTCAGATTGCATTGCAGCAGGTGGTCAGTGGTTTGCTCCTCTCCACACTCGCATGTCGAGGATTCCACTTTGTAGCCCCATTTCTGAAGGTTGGCTCTGCATCTCGTGGTGCCAGAGCGCAGTCTGTTCAGCGCCTTCCAAGTCGCCCAGTCCTCTGTGTGCTCAGGGGGGAGTCTCTCATTTGGTATCAGCCATTGATTGAGGTTCTGGGTTTGAGCCTGCCACTTTTGGACTCTCGCTTGCTGAGGTGCTCCAGCGAGTGTCTCTGTAGATCTTAGAAAACTATTTCTAGATTTAAGTCGTTGACGTGCTGGCTGATACCCAAACAGGGGATGAGCTGGAGATGTCTCTGCCTTGGTCCTTTCCCTATTGGCTGCCACTTCCCGGCGGATGTCAGGTGGTGCAATACCGGCTAAGCAGTGTAATTTCTCCAGTGGTGTAGGGCACAGACACCCAGTGATAATGCGGCATGTCTCATTAAGAGCCACATCCACTGTTTTAGCGTGGTGAGATGTGTTCCACACTGGGCATGCATACTCAGCAGCAGAGTAGCACAGCGCAAGGGCAGATGTCTTCACTGTATCTGGTTGTGATCCCCAGGTTGTGCCAGTCAGCTTTCGTATGATATTGTTTCCAGCACCCACTTTTTGCTTGATGTTCAGGCAGTGCTTCTTGTAGGTCAGAGCACGGTCCAGAGTGACTCCCAGGTATTTGGGTGCACTGCAATGCTTGAGTGGGATTCTTTCCCAGGTAATAATCCTCAGAGCTCGGGATGCTTGTCTGTTCTTGAGGTGAAAGGCACATGTCTGTGTTTTAGATCTCTAGAGTTAAAAGTATATATTATTGACCTGAGATCCTTGATTGACTTTAAAGAAATGGATTGAATTCTGCATTTGGAGATGTGTGTGTGGCATATAGTTGTATCTCTGTAGCTGGAGTTTTTTTCGGAGTTTTGTTTTTTGTCTCAATTGAGATAAAAGCGGGATGGAAACAAACAAACAAACAAAAATAACAACTGGGTTGTTGTGAGTTTCCCAGGCTGTGTGGCCATGTTCCAGAAGCAGGTTCCAGGTTCGACTACTCCTGAAAAAGGCTTCCCTTGACTCCACAGTGCTGAGCAACTACAGACCAATCTCCAACCTTCCTGTTTTGGGCAAGGTGCTGGAGCGGGTGGTTGCCTCCCAGCTCCAGGGCTTTCTGGAGGACATCAACTACCTGGACCAGTCACAGTCTGGCTTCAGGCCTGGTCACGGCACCGAGACGGCTTTGGTCGCCTTGGTGGATGACCTCCGCAGAGAGCTGGACAGGGGGAGTGTGACTCTGTTGGTTCTCTTGGACATCTCAGCGGCTTTCGATACCATCGATCATGGTATCCTTCTGAGACGACTCTCCGGGATGGGTCTTGGAGGCATGGTTATGTCGTGCCTCCAAGGGTCGATCCCAGATGGTGAAGCTGGGAGACGCCTGCTCAGACCCCTGGCTCAGACCTGTGGGGTCCCGCAAGGCTCTATTTTATCTCCCATGCTTTTTAACATCTACATGAAACCGCTGGGAGAGGTCATCCGGAGTTTTGGAGTTGGGTGCCATCTCTACTACTCTACTACTCTTTTCCACCTAACTCCAAGGAAGCCCCTCGAGTGCTAGACGAGTGCCTGGCCACTGTGGCTGTCTGGATGAGGAGGAACAAGCTGAGGATCAATCTCAACAAGACAGAGGTCCTTCTGGTCGATCGCAAACCAGATCGGGTTGACAGATTGATTCAGGGGGGAACATCTGACTTGCATGACAAACAAAGAGTTGGATGTCCTGTGACAGCAACCACCGAGTTTCATAAGCAAAAGGCTGACAGATTGATTCAAGTGGGAACATCTGACTTGCATGACAAACAAAGAGTTGGATGTCCTGTGACAGCAACCACCGAGTTTCATAAGCAAAAGGCTGACATATTGATTCAGTTGGGAACATCTGACTTGCATGACAAACAAAGAGTTGGACGTCCTGTGACAGCAACCACCGAGTTTCACAAGCAAAAGGTTGACAGATTGATTCAGGTGGGAACATCTGACTTGCATGACAAACAAAGAGTTGGATGTCCTGTGACAGCAACCACCGAGTTTCATAAGCAAAAGGCTGACAGATTGATTCAAGTGGGAACATCTGACTTGCATGACAAACAAAGAGTTGGATGTCCTGTGACAGCAACCACCGAGTTTCATAAGCAAAAGGCTGACATATTGATTCAGTTGGGAACATCTGACTTGCATGACAAACAAAGAGTTGGACGTCCTGTGACAGCAACCACCGAGTTTCACAAGCAAAAGGTTGACAGATTGATTCAGGTGGGAACATCTGACTTGCATGACAAACAAAGAGTTGGATGTCCTGTGACAGCAACCACCGAGTTTCATAAGCAAAAGGCTGACAGATTGATTCAAGTGGGAACATCTGACTTGCATGACAAACAAAGAGTTGGACGTCCTGTGACAGCAACCACCGAGTTTCACAAGCAAAAGGTTGACAGATTGATTCAGGTGGGAACATCTGACTTGCATGACAAACAAAGAGTTGGATGTCCTGTGACAGCAACCACCGAGTTTCATAAGCAAAAGGCTGACAGATTGATTCAAGTGGGAACATCTGACTTGCATGACAAACAAAGAGTTGGATGTCCTGTGACAGCAACCACCGAGTTTCATAAGCAAAAGGCTGACATATTGATTCAGTTGGGAACATCTGACTTGCATGACAAACAAAGAGTTGGACGTCCTGTGACAGCAACCACCGAGTTTCACAAGCAAAAGGTTGACAGATTGATTCAGGTGGGAACATCTGACTTGCATGACAAACAAAGAGTTGGATGTCCTGTGACAGCAACCACCGAGTTTCATAAGCAAAAGGCTGACAGATTGATTCAAGTGGGAACATCTGACTTGCATGACAAACAAAGAGTTGGACGTCCTGTGACAGCAACCACCGAGTTTCACAAGCAAAAGGTTGACAGATTGATTCAGGTGGGAACATCTGACTTGCATGACAAACAAAGAGTTGGATGTCCTGTGACAGCAACCACCGAGTTTCATAAGCAAAAGGCTGACAGATTGATTCAAGTGGGAACATCTGACTTGCATGACAAACAAAGAGTTGGATGTCCTGTGACAGCAACCACCGAGTTTCATAAGCAAAAGGCTGACATATTGATTCAGTTGGGAACATCTGACTTGCATGACAAACAAAGAGTTGGACGTCCTGTGACAGCAACCACCGAGTTTCACAAGCAAAAGGTTGACAGATTGATTCAGGTGGGAACATCTGACTTGCATGACAAACAAAGAGTTGGATGTCCTGTGACAGCAACCACCGAGTTTCATAAGCAAAAGGCTGACAGATTGATTCAAGTGGGAACATCTGACTTGCATGACAAACAAAGAGTTGGATGTCCTGTGACAGCAACCACCGAGTTTCATAAGCAAAAGGCTGACATATTGATTCAGTTGGGAACATCTGACTTGCATGACAAACAAAGAGTTGGACGTCCTGTGACAGCAACCACCGAGTTTCACAAGCAAAAGGTTGACAGATTGATTCAGGTGGGAACATCTGACTTGCATGACAAACAAAGAGTTGGATGTCCTGTGACAGCAACCACCGAGTTTCATAAACAAAAGGCTGACATATTGATTCAGTTGGGAACATCTGACTTGCATGACAAACAAAGAGTTGGACGTCCTGTGACAGCAACCACCGAGTTTCACAAGCAAAAGGTTGACAGATTGATTCAGGTGGGAACATCTGACTTGCATGACAAACAAAGAGTTGGATGTCCTGTGACAGCAACCACCGAGTTTCATAAGCAAAAGGCTGACAGATTGATTCAAGTGGGAACATCTGACTTGCATGACAAACAAAGAGTTGGATGTCCTGTGACAGCAACCACCGAGTTTCATAAGCAAAAGGCTGACATATTGATTCAGTTGGGAACATCTGACTTGCATGACAAACAAAGAGTTGGACGTCCTGTGACAGCAACCACCGAGTTTCACAAGCAAAAGGTTGACAGATTGATTCAGGTGGGAACATCTGACTTGCATGACAAACAAAGAGTTGGATGTCCTGTGACAGCAACCACCGAGTTTCATAAGCAAAAGGCTGACAGATTGATTCAAGTGGGAACATCTGACTTGCATGACAAACAAAGAGTTGGACGTCCTGTGACAGCAACCACCGAGTTTCATAAGCAAAAGGCTGACATATTGATTCAGTTGGGAACATCTGACTTGCATGACAAACAAAGAGTTGGACGTCCTGTGACAGCAACCACCGAGTTTCACAAGCAAAAGGTTGACAGATTGATTCAGGTGGGAACATCTGACTTGCATGACAAACAAAGAGTTGGATGTCCTGTGACAGCAACCACCGAGTTTCATAAGCAAAAGGTTGACAGATTGATGCAGGTGGGAACATCTGACTTGCATGACAAACAAAGAGTTGGATGTCCTATGACAGCAACCACCGAGTTTCATAAGCAAAAGGCTGACATATTGATTCAGTTGGGAACATCTGACTTGCATGACAAACAAAGAGTTGGATGTCCTGTGACAGCAACCACCGAGTTTCACAAGCAAAAGGTTGACAGATTGATTCAGGTGGGAACATCTGACTTGCATGACAAACAAAGAGTTGGACGTCCTGTGACAGCAACCACCGAGTTTCATAAGCAAAAGGCTGACATATTGATTCAGGTGGGAACATCTGACTTGCATGACAAAGAGTTGGACGTCCTGTGACAGCAACCACCGAGTTTCACAAGCAAAAGGTTGACAGATTGATTCAGGTGGGAACATCTGACTTGCATGACAAACAAAGAGTTGGACGTCCTGTGACAGCAACCACCGAGTTTCACAAGCAAAAGGTTGACAGATTGATTCAGGTGGGAACATCTGAATTGCATGACAAACAAAGAGTTGGACGTATTGTCGAAGGCTTTCATGGCCACTATCCATGGGTTGTTGTAGGTTTTTCCGGGCTATATGGCCATGTTCTGGAGGCAATTTTTCTCCTGACGTTTCGCCTGCATCTATGGCAAGCATCCTCAGAGGTAATGAGGTCTGTTGGAACTAGGAAAAATGGGTTTATATATCTGTGGAATGACCAGGGTGAGACAAAGGACTTTTGTTTGCTGGGGCTAGCTGTGAATGTTTCAGCTGATCACCTTGATTTGCATTCAATGGCTTGGAAGCGCCTGGGGGGAATCTTTTGTTGAGAGTGATTTCATGTGCCTGTTTGTTTCCCCTCTGTTGTTTTGCTGCTGTAATTTTTGAGTTTTTTAATACTGGTAGCCAGATTTTGTTCATTTTCATGGTTTCCTCCTTTCTGTTGAAATTGTCCACATGCTTGTGGATTTCAATGGCTTCTCTGTGTAGTCTGACATGTTGGTTGTGAGAGTGGTCCAGCACTTCTGTGTTCTCAAATAATATGCTGTGTCCAGGTTGGTTCATCAGGTGCTCTGCTATGGCTGATTTCTCTGGTTGGAGTAGTTTGCAGTTGGAGTTGGAAGTCCTGTGACAGCAACCACCGAGTTTCACAAGCAAAAGGTTGACAGATTGATTCAGGACGATTGTCATATCACTCAGAGAGAAATTTCAAGCATAACTACAACTCCCAAATGACAAAATAAATCCCCCCTCCCAACCCCACCAGTATTCAAATTTGGGCATTTCGGGTATTTCTGCCACATGTAGTCCAGTGAATGAAAATACATCCTGCATATCGGATATTTACATGACGATCCATAACAGTAGCAAAATTACAGTTGTGAAGGAGCAACAAAAATAATTTTATGGTTGGGGGTCACCACAACATGAAGAACTGTATTAAAGGGGTCACGGCATTAGGAAGGTTGAGAAACACTGCCCTAGGGTGTATTTACATTGTAGATTATTTATTTATTTATTTCTTGCACTTCTAACCCGCCCTTCTCAACCCCCGAGGGGGACTCAGGGTGCCTTACAAAAAGGCACAATTTGATGCCGGCACAACAACAAGATAGAAATAAAACATATAAACAGTAATTAAAACAATTTAAACAATCCATTATACATCACAATCCCTAAAAACAATCTAGTGCTCAACGTTTACCAGCTCAGAGTCCGTAAATTCAAATTCCACATTGTCCAATCCATCAATTCTAGTCGTCGCTTGTCCCTTATCTATCCACCAGATTACCTGAAGGCCTGGTCCCCAAATCCATGTTTTTAATTTCCTTCTAAAGGAGAGGAGGGATGTCGATGACCTAATTTCCCCAGGGAGTGAGTTCCACAGGTGAGGGGCCACCACCGAGAAGGCCCTGCTCCTCGTCCCCACCAATCTCACTTGTGATAGAGGTGGGGCCAAGAGCAGTGCTTCCCCAGAAGATCTTAAACTCCGAGGCAGGACGTAGAAGCAGATGCGTTAGGCCAGATACGCTGGGCCGGAACCATATAGGGTTTTGTAGGTCAAGACCAGCACTTTGAATTGTGCTTGGAACTGGATCGGCAGCCAGTGGAGCTGACACAATAGAGGGGTGGTATGTTCCCTGTATGACGCTCCGGTGAGTAATCTGGCTGCCGCTCACTGGACTAATTGAGGTTTCTGAACAGTCTTCAAAGGCAACCCCACGTAGAGTGCGTTGCAGTAATCTATTTGGGATATAACGAGAGCATGGACCACTGTGGCCAGATCAGACTTCCCAAGGTACAGGCGCAACTGGCGCACAAGTTTTAATTGTGCAAAAGCTCTCCCGACCACCGCCGAGACCTGGGGTTCCAGATACCACTTTGAACTGCCATGGTGGAATGCTTTGGAATCCTTGGTTGAGTGAGATACCTCTCCTTTTGCAGAGAAGGCTTTTAAAACTACAAATCCCCCTCCTAACTCTTTGTGGGGTGTTTTCCCCAAAAGCAAAGGAATGCCGGACAGCGGAGAAAGGAGGGACGTCAGCCACGCGGCGCCTCTTCCCCCAAACTCCCCTGCTGAGTCTTGGCAGCCTTCGAGAAAGCTGTTTCCACTTCCAGAAACATGCTCAGACTTTGGATGATGTTAATCAAACCCATCTGCTGAGGAGAAGGGAGCAACTCTGGACGGAACGAGGCTGCAAGCCGCCACAATCGGAACGGCAGAGAAGCAGTGGATTTTTCGCGCTGTTTGCATTGCAGTTGAGACCGAGAGGGATGAGATACGTACACCTGATGCACTCAATAAAGCTGGAAAAAAATGTTTCAAAACTCATTCAATTTATTTATTTGTCGTGTCAGGGCAACCAGACAATTGTATTACATTTCTAACAGAACAAAACAAACAGACAAAATACAAAATTTGCAAGTTTGGTAGTTGATTAAATGTCCTTTGACCAGTATCTGGCCACTTGCAGTGCTTCTGCAAGAAGGTCCTCCCTTGTGCATGTGGCAGGGCTCAGGGTGCATTGCAGCAGGTGGTCAGTGGTTTGCTCTTCTCCCCACTCGCATGTCGAGGACTCCACTTTGTGGCCGCATTTCTTGAGGTTGGCTCTGCATCTCGTGGTGCCAGAGCGCAGTCTGTTCAGTGCCTTCCAAGTCGCCCAGTTTTCTGTGTGCCCAGGGGGGAGTCTCTCATTTGGTATCAAGTTCTAGGTTTGAGCCTGCCACTTTTGGACTCTCGCTTGCTGAGGTGTTCCAGCTAGTGTCTCTGTAGATCTAAGAAAACTATTTCTTGATTTAAGTCATTGGCATGCTGGCTGATACCCAAACAGGGGATGAGCTGGAGATGTCTCTGCCTTGGTCCCTTCACTATTGACTGCTACTTCCCGGCAGATGTCAGGTGGTGCAATACCGGCTAAGCAGTGTAATTTCTCCAGTGGTGTAGGGCGCAGGCACCCTGTGATAATGAGGCATGTTTCATTAAGAGCCACATCCACTGTTTTAGCGTGGTGAGATGTGTTCCACACTGGGCATGCATACTCAGCAGCAGAGTAGCATAGCACAAGGGCAGATCATGGAATCATAGAATCATAGAATCCTAGAGTTGGAAGAGACCTCCTGGGACATCCAGTCCAACCCCATTCTGCCAAGAAGCAGGAATATTGCATTCAAATCACCCCTGACAGATGGCCATCCAGCCCCTGCTTAAAAGCTTCCAAAGAAGGAGCCTCCACCACACTCCGGGGCAGAGAGTTCCACTGCTGAACGGCTCTCACAGTCAGGAAGTTCTTCCTCATGTTCAAATCGAATCTCCTCTCTTGTAGTTTGAAGCCATTGTTCCATTGCATCCTAGTCTCCAGGGAAGCAGAAAACAAGCCTGCTCCCTCCTTCCTGTGGCTTCCTCTCACATATTTAAACATGGCTATCATATCTCCTCTCAGCCTTCTCTTCTTCAGGCTAAACATGCCCAGCTCCTTAAGCCGCTCCTCATAGGGCTTGTTGATCGGAGGGATGATCGGAGGGATCGTGTGGGTTCGTATATGGAGATGCGGTCACACAGATAGGCATGTCTCAAACCGTTTAGGGCTGTGTAGGTAAGCACCTGCACCTTGAATTGGGACCGGAAAATGAACGGCAGCCAATGGAACTCCTTAAACAGGAGGGTTGACCTCTCTCTGTACGGAGCACCAGTTAACAACCTGGCCGCCGCCCATTGGACCAGTTGAAATTTCCGAGCCGTTTTCAAGGGCAGCCCCACGTACAGCGCATTACAGTAGTCCAATCTAGAGGCGACCAAGGCATGGACCACCCCGGCCAGATCTCACCATAGTGTGGTGAGATGTGTTCCACACTGGGCATGCGTACTCAGCAGCAGAGTAGCATAGCGCAAGGGCAGATGTCTTCACTGTGTCTGGTTGTGATCCCCAGGTTGTGCCAGGGATGCTTGACTGTTCTTAAGGTGAAAGGCACATGTCTGTGTTTTAGATGGATTAGAGATCAGCTGGTTTCCCCTGTAATAGGCAGTAAGAGCACCTAGAGCTTCGGAGAGCCTGTTGCCCTGCCCTAAACTACATTTTTCAGAATTCTGAGAAGGCTGCCATTCCTCTTTAGATTACGAAGAGAGAGGCTGCCTCTCTGGCATAAGGCTCCTTGCCTTCCCAAACTACGTTTCCTAGAATTCTCTCCCAAATGCCGAAGCCAGAGAACGTCATGGGAATGTGTCTCGGTGCCAAGCCAGACTGACACCCTGTTTGTATTTCTTTCTTTCCTTATAGCTGAAGAAGAAGCAGGTGTATGTTGAGAAGGTTGAGAAGATGCAGCAGGCGCTGGTCCAGCTGCAGGCGGCCTGCGAAAAACGGGAACAGCTGGAACACCGACTCCGGACTCGGCTGGAGAGGGAGCTGGAGTCTCTCCGGATGCAGCAGGTAAGGCGGGCAGGGGGTTGTTGTTGTTTTTGTTGTTGTTTGGTTCCAGAACCAACCTGTAGATGCTCAAGCCCCATCATAAACAATGGCATATATACTGTAGACCAGGGGTCCCCAAACTAAGATCCGGCCCCCCGAGGGCATTTATCCGCCAAGACCCTCCTCCTCCTCCTCCTCCTCCTCTGCTGGGCAAGAACCCCCTCCCTTCACACACACACACACACACACACAGACATCATCTTTGATTTTGGGCTGTATGGATGTGTTCCAGAAGCATTCTCTCCTGATGTTCTCTCTTTGGTTCCATCCTTCCTTGTCTCTTTCCTTCCTTCCCACCCTCTTTCTCTTTTTTGTTCCTTCTCTCCTTCCTTCTCTACCTTTCTTTCTTTCCTTTTCTCCTTCCCTCCTTCTTTCCCTCTCTCCCCCTCCTTCTCTCCTTCCTTCAATCTCTACTCTTCTTTCTTTCTTTCTTTCCTTCTTTCTCTCCTTCCCTCCTTTTCCCCTTCTTCTTTCCCTTTTTTCTTTCTCTCCCTCCTTCTCTCCTTCCTTCATTCTCTACCCTTCTTTCTTTCCTTCCCTCCTTCTTTCCCTCTTTCCTTCTCTCCTTCCTTCCTTCTCTACCCTTCTTTCTTTCTTTCCCCTTCTTCCCCCCTTCCCTCTTTCTTTCTTTCTCTCCTTCCTTCTCCCCTTCCTTCATTCTCTACCCTTCTTTGTTTCCTTCCCTCCTTCTTTCCCTTTCCTTCTCTCCTTCCTTCCTTCTCTACCCTTCTTTCTTTCCTTCTTTCTCTCCTTCCCCTTTCTTTCTTTCCCTCCTTCTCCCCTTCCTTCATTCTCTACCCTTCTTTGTTTCCTTCCCTCCTTCTTTCCCTTTCCATCTCTCCTTCCTTCCTTCTCTACCCTTCTTCCTTTCCTTCTTTCTCTCCTTCCCCTTTCTTTCTTTCCCTCCTTCTCCCCTTCCTTCATTCTCTACCCTTCTTTCTTTCCTTCCCTCCTTCTTTCCCTCTTTCCTTCTCTCCTTCCTTCCTTCTCTACCCTTCTTTCTTTCCTTCTTTCTCTCCTTCCCCTTTCTTTCTTTCCCTCCTTCTCCCCTTCCTTCATTCTCTACCCTTCTTTCTTTCCTTCCCTCCTTCTTTCCCTTTCCTTCTCTCCTTCCTTCCTTCTCTACCCTTCTTTCTTTCCTTCTTTCTCTCCTTCCCCTTTCTTTCTTTCCCTCCTTCTCCCCTTCCTTCATTCTCTACCCTTCTTTGTTTCCTTCCCTCCTTCTTTCCCTTTCCTTCTCTCCTTCCTTCCTTCTCTACCCTTCTTCCTTTCCTTCTTTCTCTCCTTCCCCTTTCTTTCTTTCCCTCCTTCTCCCCTTCCTTCATTCTCTACCCTTCTTTCTTTCCTTCCCTCCTTCTTTCCCTCTTTCCTTCTCTCCTTCCTTCCTTCTCCACCCTTCTTTCTTTCCTTCTTTCTCTCCTTCCCCTTTCTTTCTTTCCCTCCTTCTCCCCTTCCTTCATTCTCTACCCTTCTTTCTTTCCTTCCCTCCTTCTTTCCCTTTCCTTCTCTCCTTCCTTCCTTCTCTACCCTTCTTTCTTTCCTTCTTTCTCTCCTTCCCCTTTCTTTCTTTCCCTCCTTCTCCCCTTCCTTCATTCTCTACCCTTCTTTCTTTCCTTCCCTCCTTCTTTCCCTCTTTATTTCTTTCTTCTCTACCCTTCTTTCTCTCCTTCCCCCCTTCTTTCCCTCTTTCTTTCTCTTTCTCTCCCTCCTTCTCGCCTTCCTTCTTTACCCTTCTTTCTCTCCTTCTCTCCTTCTTTGCCTCCTTCTCTCCCTCCTTCTTTCTTTCCTTCCTTCTTTCCCCCTTTCTGTGTATGCGTTTTGTGTGTGTATATGCATAGATGTGTGTGTTTGTGTATATATATATGGTTTTGCAGCCCTCTGTTTAAAAAGTTTGAGGACCCCTGCTGTAGACTCTCCATGACCCTGCTGTGAATTGGTAGATGCCGGAGAAATGTAGTTTCTGGGTTTCTGTGAGCTTTCCAGGCTGTAAATGTAGTTTCTGGTTGTGTCGAACAGAGAAGGGTTCTTTCTCCCACCTTGGACATCATTCCACAGGTGTGTGTGTGTGTATGAGAGGAGAGGAAAGTAGCAGGGCAGGATGAGCTGAGTGAGCTGGGAAAGAGACTCAGAGAGCACAGGATTCTGGGAAATGTAGTTTGGGACGACAAGGATCAACATTCCAGAGAATGCAAAACGCCCTGCCCTGAACTACATTTCCCAAAATTTTGCTCAGCACACACATTGTACCTGCCTCACCTCTGAACAAACCTCTGAAGACGCATGCCACAGATGCAGGCGAAACATCAGGAGAGAATGCTACTGGACCATGGCTAGTATATATGCAGGGGTGGCCTGTATATTACGAGGGTTGAATGAAAAGTAATGCCTCCACCTTCGTAACTCCTCAACAGATGGCAGTACTGGTATGCGGCAGGTACTGGCTTGTTCAGTAGACTCTCCTCTACAGTTCCATTTTGGCGGGAAGCCTTAGCATTGAATGGTTGTGTTGTTAAAGTGTGAAGTATCGAACCCTGCACAGTCGGTCAATCTGACTTAAGCAACATGCAGTTACTGAATTCACCCCAAATATAATGAAAAGTAATGCCTCCACCTTCGTAACTCCTCAACAGATGGCAGTACTGGTATGCGGCAGGTACTGGCTTGTTCAGTAGACTCTCCTCTACAGTTCCATTTTGGCGGGAAGCCTTAGCATTGAATGGTTGTGATGTTAAAGTGCAAAGTATGGAACCCTGCACAGATAGTCGGTCAATGCAACTTAAGCAACGTGCAGTCACTGAATTCTTGACAGCAGAAGGTGTCACCTCAACATCTTTAAACTTACTCGCCCAATGACACACAGTACTCACATCAACACAATCACCATAAACAGCTTGCATTCTCTGATTAATCTCCTTTGGGTGACACCTTCTGCTGTTAAGAATTCAATGACTGCACGTTGCTTTAGTCGCATTGACCGACTGTCTGCGCAGGGTTCCATACTTCGCACTTTAACAACACAACCATTTAATGCTAAAGCTTCCTGCCAAAGTGGAACTGTAGAGAAGAGTCTACAGAACAAGCCAGTACCTGCCGCATACCAGTACTGCCACCTGTTGAGGAGTTACGAAGGTGGAGGCATTACTTTTCATTCAACCCTTGTAAATACCACATCCATTTTAGAGCCTCTTCTTCAGAGACATAGTTGTGAAGTTGTTGCAGGCACTTGTATCAGCTAAGCTGTGGGTCGCCGGTTATAAGACTTATAAAACTTGAAGCTGTAAAAATATATAAGTTAAGACAAAGTGAAACTATAAAGCACTAAAACAATAAAATGATGCAACAAAAAGGGCTCACATACTGAGCAGCAATTACTGGTTCGTGATAGAGCAAACAAACAAACTACAGAGCTGGGTTGTTGTAAGTTTTTCAGGCTGTATGGCCATGCTCTAGAAGCATTCTCTCCTGACATTTCACCTGCATCTGTGGCAAGCATCCTCAGAGGTTGTGAGGTTTGTTGGGAACTAGGAACATTGGGTTTATATATCTGTGGAAAGTCCAGGGTGGTAGAAAGAACTCTTGTCTGTTTGATGGCCTGACAGTTTTTAGGTACGGCTTGTTACTGCCTAGGAGAATCCTTTGTTGAAAGGCGATTAGGTGTTCCTGATTGTTTCTTGTCTGGAGATCCCTTGTGTTTGAGTTCTGTTTTTTTATTTACTGTGCAAACTACACGCAAACACAGGAGAACTCTAGACAAAAAACAATCCCCTCTCAACAAAGGATTCTCCCAGGCAGTAACAAGCGACACCTTTTTATTTACTGTACAAACAACACATAAACACAGGAGAACTCCAGACAAGAAACAATCACCTCTCAACAAAGGATTCTCCCAGGCAGTAACAAGCCACACCTTTTTATTTACTGTACAAACAACACGCAAACACAGGAGAACTCCAGACAAGGAACATTCACCTCTCAACAAAGGATTCTCCTAGGCAGTAACAAGCCACACCTTTTTATTTACTGTACAAACAACACGCAAACACAGGAGAACTCCAGACAAGAAACAATCACCTCTCAACAAAGGATTTTCCTAGGCAGTAACAAGCCACACCTTTTTATTTACTGTACAAACAAAACGCAAACACAGGAGAACTCCAGACAAGAAACAATCACCTCTCAACAAAGGATTCTCCTAGGCAGTAACAAGCCACACCTTTTTATTTACTGTACAAACAAAACGCAAACACAGGAGAACTCCAGACAAGAAACAATCACCTCTCAACAAAGGATTCTCCCAGGCAGTAACAAGCCACACCTTTTTATTTACTGTACAAACAAAACGCAAACACAGGAGAACTCCAGACAAGAAACAATCACCTCTCAACAAAGGATTCTCTCTAAAAACTGTCAGGCCATCAAATGCTAATCAAAGTGGCCAATTGAAACATTCTCACCTACCTCCAGCAGACAAGAGTTCGTTCTCCCACCCTGGACATTATTCCACAGATATATAAACACAATGTTCCTAGTTTCGAACAGAGCTCACAACCTCGGAGGATGCTTGCCACAGATGCAGGCGAAAGTCAGGAGAGAATGCTTCTAGAACATGGCCAGACAGCTCGAAAAACCTACAACAACCCAGTGATTCTGGCCATGAAAGCCTTGAACAATATATTGAACTACAGAGCTCTGATGGTGCTGCCTTCACCTCCGCCCCTACGCAAGATTGCAATATATTAAATACTTGGATAGTCAAATCCGTGAGTGCGGAATCAGTGGGTATGGAGGGCCAACGGATCCCATCAAAAGCGTTCCGTTCTTCTCTAATTAATCAGTTGTAAGACTGTAGGTTTTATATAGCAATATTAAATGATCACTCACAAGCCGGTTTTGCTTGGAAATGAATACATTGCTTGTATCTCCGCAGCAAAGGAAGATACTACTGACTTTTTCCCCACCACCACTTCCTTTTATACACCTTTCCTGCCCATCTTCCCCGTCTTCTCAGTTTCCTTATTAGAACTTGTTGCTTCACAAGTTCCAATACAAGGTTTCTAGTTCCCTCTGCTGGCTTCAAAATGTCACAGAGAGAAAATTGAGGCAGCCAGGATGATTCAGTCAGGATGTCATGGAGGGAATTTGTTATGTCTTCATGCCGTCAGAAATTGACTCCTGACATCAGTGAAATGGGATAGCACTTCTCCTTGGGTGCGCAGTCTGGGCATCACTGTGCCATCGCTTGACCGCTCTCCGGCCCTGTCCACCTTTTTTCCCACAGCGGCAAGGCAGCTCGCAGCCGTCCGGCACGTCGGAGTACAACGCGGCCGCCTTGATGGAGCTCCTGCGGGAGAAAGAGGAGCGCATCCTGGCCCTGGAGGCAGACATGACCAAGTGGGAGCAGAAGTACCTGGAGGAGAGCGTCATGCGCCAGTTCGCCCTGGACGCCGCGGCCTCCGTGGCTGCGCAGAGGTAAGCGGAATGGACTCCTGCATCAGGAGCCAAGGTGGGCAGTGGCCGGGGATGCCCCTCTCTCACTGGTAGATGCAGGGAATGCTGTGGATGGGGCAGATCTTGATTCCAGGAAGGCCTTCCTCTGACAAAGTCCCCCATGACCTTCTTGCTAGATTAGTCCAATGTGGGTTAGGCAATACCACTATTAGGTGGATCTGTAATGGATTAAGTTGCTTCTCCCCAACGGTTCCTCTTCTTCATCCTGGAAAGAAGTGACTATTTGGGTGCTATGAAGACGATTTGGTCCTGGGCCCAGTACCATTCAATGGTTCCTCTTCTTCATCCTGGAAAGAAGTGACCGGTGGAGTGCCATGAAGAGGGTTTGGTCCTGGGCCCAGTACCATTCAGTAGTTCCTCTTCTTCGTCCTGGAAAGAAGTGACTATTGAGTGCTATGAAGAGGATTTGGTCCTGGGCCCAGTACCATTCAATGGTTCCTCTTCTTCATCCTGGAAAGAAGTGACCGGTGGAGTGCCATGAAGAGGGTTTGGTCCTGGGCCCAGTACCATTCAATGGTTCCTCTTCTTCATCCTGGAAAGAAGTGACTCTTTGAGTGCTATGAAGAGGGTTTGGTCCTGGGCCCAGTACCATTCAGTGGTTCCTCTTCTTCATCCTGGAAAGAAGTGACTATTTGGGTGCTATGAAGAGAGTTTGGTCCTGGTCACAGCACCATTCAGTGGTTCCTCTTCTTCATCCTGGAAAGAAGTGACCAATTGGGTGCTTTGAAGAGGGTTTGGTCCTGGGCCCACTACCATCCAATGGTTCCTCCTCTTCATCCTGGAAAGAAGTGACCAATTGGGTGCTACGAAGAGGATTTGGTCCTGGGTCCAGCACCATTCAGTAGTTCCTCTTCTTCGTCCTGGAAAGAAGTGACTATTTGGGTGCTATGAAGAGGGTTTGGTCCTGGGCCCAGTATCATTCAATGGTTCCTCTTCTTCATCCTGGAAAGAAGTGACTATTTGGGTGCTATGAAGAGGGTTTGGTCCTGGGTCCAGTACCAAAAATGGTTCCTCTTCTTCGTCCTGGAAAGAAGTGACCAGTGGAGTGCCATGAAAAGGGTTTGGTCCTGGGCCCAGCACCATTCCATGCTTCCTCTTCTTCATCCTGGAAAGAAGTGACTATTTCGGTGCTATGAAGAGGATATGGTCCTGGGTCCAGTACCAAAAATGGTTCCTCTTCTACATCTTGGAAAGAAGTGGCCAGTGGAGTGCCATGAAGAGGGTTTGGTCCTGGGCCCAGTACCATTCAATGGTTCCTCCTCTTCATCCTTGAAAGAAGTGACTAGTGGAGTGCTATGAAGATGGTTTTTCCTGGGCCCAGTACCATTCAATGGTTCCTCTTCTTCATCCTGGAAAGAAGTGACCAGTGGAGTGCCATGAAGAGGGTTTGGTCCTGAGTCCAGGACCATTCAATGGTTCCTCTTCTACAACTTGGAAAGAAGTGACCAGTGGAGTGCCGTAAAGAGGGTTTGGTCCTGGGCCCAGCACCATTCCATGGTTCCTCTTCTTCATCCTGGAAAGAAGTGACTATTTCGGTGCTATGAAGAGGGTTTGGTCCTGGGTACAGTACCAAAAATGGTTCCTCTTCTTCGTCCTGGAAAGAAGTGACTATTGAGTGCTATGAAGAGGATTTGGTCCTGGGCCCAGTACCATTCAATGGTTCCTCTTCTTTGTCCTGGAAAGAAGTGACCAGTGGAGTGCCATGAAGAGGGTTTGGTCCTGGGCCCAGTACCATTCCATGGTTCCTCTTCTTCATCCTGGGAAGAAGTGACTATTTGGGTGCTATGAAGAGGGTTTGGTCCTGGGCCCAGTACCATTCAATGGTTCCTCTTCTTCATCCTGGGAAGAAGTGACTATTTGGGTGCTATGAAGAGGGTTTGGTCCTGGGCCCAGTACCATTCCATGGTTCCTCTTCTTCATCCTGGGAAGAAGTGACTATTTGGGTGCTATGAAGAGGGTTTGGTCCTGGGCCCAGTACCATTCAATGGTTCCTCTTCTTCATCCTGGAAAGAAGTGACTATTTCGGTGCTATGAAGAGGATATGGTCCTGGGTCCAGGAACAAAAATGGTTCCTCTTCTACATCTTGGAAAGAAGTGGCCAGTGGAGTGCCATGAAGAGGGTTTGGTCCTGGGCCCAGTATCATTCAATGGTTCCTCTTCTTCATCCTGGAAAGAAGTGACCAGTGGAGTGCCGTAAAGAGGGTTTGGTCCTCGGCCCAGTACCAAAAATGGTTCCTCTTCTACATCTTGGAAAGAAGTGACCAATTGGGTGCTATGAAGAGGGGTTTGTGCTGGGCCCAGTACCATTCAATGGTTCCTCCTCTTCATCCTGGAAAGCTTCTTCCTTGGAAGCTTCTCCCTTGGATGGTCTTGGGTGGCCATCTGTCAGGGGTGCTTTGATTGTGCTTTTCCTGCATGGCAATGGGGTTGGACTGGATGGCCCATGTGGTCTCTCCCAACTCTATGATTCTATGATAATTCTGTGACTGACCACTCTTCCCCTCCGGCCACAGGGACACCTCCACAGCCATCGGCCACTCGCCCAGCGCCAGCTATGACACTTCGCTGGAGGCCCGCATCCAGAAGGAAGAGGAGGAGATCCTGATGGCCAACCGAAGGTGCCTGGACATGGAGGGCAGGTCAGACCCCGCTTTTTTTCCATTCTTCAGCAAGGACAGTGTGCTGGTACGGCTGTACCAGGAGCTCCAACTTTATTTTCTTTCTGTTATGTTTGCAGTCATAGGGCAGGCCTCCTGTCAATCATAATTAAGCTTTGGTTCCACCCCTTGTTCAGGGCTCTGGGAGGGAAAGGAGCCATTTTTGGGCAGTCTCACACAAGGTAGCTAAGCTATAGGACGTAGACCACGGCCACGGTGGTCCACGCTCTTGTTACATCTCGACTGGATTACTGCAACGCACTCTACGTGGGGCTGCCTTTGAAGACTGCTCGGAAACTCCAACTGGTCCAACGGGAGGCAGCCAGATTGCTCACCGGAGCGACATACAGGGAGCACACCACCCCCCTGTTGTGTCAGCTCCACTGGCTGCCGATCCAATTCCGAGCACAATTCAAAGTGCTGGTTTTGACCTATAAAACCCTATACAGTTCCGGCCCAGTGTATCTGTCCGAACGGATCTCCCTCTACGTCCCACCTCGGAACCTAAGATCTTCTGGGGAGGCCCTGCTCTCGACCCCGCCTTTATCACAAGTGAGGTTGGCCGGGACGAGGAGCAGGGCCTTCTCGGTGGTGGCCCCCCGCCTATGGAACTCCCTCCCCGGGGAAATTAGATCGGCAATGTCCCTTCTTTCATTTAGGAAAAAATTGAAAACCTGGATATGGGACCAGGCATTTGGACACCCGGGCAGCTAAAGAAAAACCTAATGACAAGCTGGAACTTGTCAAGATGGAATGGACTTATGAAACTTCGAACGCTGAACTCAGGATTAACCTACTGCTGTGTTATTGTATTAATGTGTATTGATGTTTTTAAATTTTTAATTTGTAATTGTTTAATTTGTTTATATATGTATGTATATGTGATAAAGGCATCAAATTGTGCCTTCCTCTGTAAGCCGCCCTGAGTCCCCCCCCCCCCCCCGGGGGGTGAGAAGGGCGGGGTAAAAGTGACGGAAATAAATAAATAAATAATAATAGACCAGCTCGTCCCGTAGAAAAGCTTCCTTTCTCAAGAACATCCAGGGAAACAGAAACAGAACATCCAGGGAAAAGGTCCCAAGGCTCTGGCTGAGAGCTCACAGCCTCTCAGCCTCACAGCAAACAGAAGGAAAACAGCCCTGAAGTTCTCAAAGAATTCTCTGAGGGAGGACAGCACTACAGATCCACAGAACTCCAGCTGAAATATCTTCAAGCCTCGGCTGGTAGGTCTACTCAATACCCAGATGCATTTGGAATCGGTAGTAGGACCCACACCGATGAGGCATAGATAGTAAACAGCCTGGGAGGGGTTAAATAGGGTTTTTCCTACAGAGAAAGTTTAGTTAATCAAAGTCAGGTAGCAGTCCATCGAGGACTAGACTAAGAAAGCCTTGAAGTGTTGTTTGAACCATTGAAGATTTGTTGTTTGTTCCATAATGAAGACTTTGTTGTATCATTAAAGACTCTAAAGACCATCACTTCAGAAAAATCCCTGAGAACCTCTCTTTGAGGCGCCCTGGCTTCTCGCTGGGCTTAGAGTATACGTCCTATAGAAAAGACAGCTGTTACAGGCCCACCGCGCGACAGAACAGACACTTCCAACCATGGTGAAAAATGGTTTAAACATCAAAAAGCATTTAAAATGTTCTTTATTTTTCATTCACAATGAAACAGAGTATACCACAGAGCAACACAGGGAAAGAAGGTAGACTAAAGTAGACTCTATTAACTTTATTTTATTTTATTTTATTTATTTGTCGTGTCAGGACAACCAGTCAAATTATGTTACATTTCTAACAGAACAAAGCAAACAAACAGACAAAATACAAAATTTGTGAGTTTGGTAGTTGATTAAATGTCCTTTGACAAGTATCTGTCCACTTGGAGTGCCTCTGGTGTTGCCGCAAGAAGGTCCTCCATTGTGCATGTGGCAGGGATCAGGTTGCATTGCAGCAGGTGGTCAGTGGTTTGCTCTTCTTCGCACTCGCATGCCGTGGATTCAACTTTGTGGCCCCATTTCTTGAGGTTGGCTCTGCATCTCGTGGTGCCAGAGCGCAGTCTGTTCAGCGCCTTCCAAGTCGCCCCGTCTTCTGTGTGCCCAGGGGGGAGTCTCTCATTTGGTATCAGCCATTGGTTGAGGTTCTGGGTTTGAGCCTGCCACTTTTGGACTCTCGCTTGCTGAGGTGTTCCAGAGAGTGTCTCTGTAGATCTTAGAAAACTATTTCTTGATTTAAGTCGTTGACGTGTTGGCTGATACCCAAACAGGGGATGAGCTGGAGATGTCACTGCCTTGGTCTTTTCACTATTGGCTGCCACTTCCCGGCGGATATCAGGTGGTGCAATACCGGCTAAGCAGTGTAATTTCTCCAGTGGTGTAGGGCGCAGACACCCCGTGATAATGCGGCATGTCTCATTAAGAGCCACATCCACTGTTTGAGTGTGGTGAGATGTGTTCCACACTGGGCATGCGTACTCAGCAGCAGAGTAGCATAGCACAAGGGCAGATGTCTTCACTGTGTCTGGTTGTGATCCCCAGGTTGTGCCAGTTAGCTTTCGTATGATATTGTTTCTAGCGCCCAATTTTTGCTTGATGTTCAGGCAGTGCTTCTTGTAGGTCAGAGCACGGTCCAGAGTGACTATCAGGTATTTGGGTGTGCTGCAATGCTCCAGTGGGATTCCTTCCCAGGTAATAATCCTCTGGAATGTGTCCAGAGGAGGGCGACTAAAATGATCAAGGGTCTGGAGAACAAGCCCTATGAGGAGTGGCTTAGGGAACTGGGCATGTTTAGCCTGAAGAAGAGAAGGCTGAGAGGAGATATGATAGCCATGTATAAATATGTGAGAGGAAGCCACAGGGAGGAGGGAGCAAGCTTGTTTTCTGCTTCCTTGGAGACTAGGACGCAATGGAACAATGGCTTCAAACTACAAGAGAGGAGATTCCATCTGAACATGAGGAAGAACTTCCTGACTGTGAGAGCCGTTCAGCAGTGGAACTCTCTGCCCCGGAGTGTGGTGGAAGCTCTTTCTTTGGAAGCTTTTAAGCAGAGGCTGGATGTCCATCTGTCAGGGGTGATTTGAATGCAATATTCCTGCTTCTTGGCAGAATGGGGTTGGACTGGATGGCCCATGAGGTCTCTTCCAACTCTTTGATTCTATGATTCTATGATTCAGAGCTCGGGATGCTTGTCTGTATGTTGTTGTTGTTCATTCGTTCAGTCGTGTCTGTATGTAAAGATGTTAAAAACCACTGGAATTATTCTCACAGAATGAATTACTACAAAGGCTGCTTAAAAGTTGAACTAGAGAAACGTTTATTAATATATTTGAACAAACAACTATCTTCTTTAACAAGGCACAAGATTCTTAATGGTTACTTAAATAGGTTTCCTAACTTAGATGTGAGCAAGACTCCTCACTCTACCCTGACGCAGTAGCAGTGAGTTCCCCAGACAAACCTAACCCGGTGGTCCCCAGAGCAAATAGCTACACTCTAGACAGAGTTCTCTAACAGCTAAACTACTCTGACTCCAGAGAGCAAACCACTTGTGTAATAAATCCAACACAAGCACACAGGCATCTGCTTTGACCCTCCTGGCCAAATAAATGTAGAACCGCGTGTCTCAAATGCCCTCCAGGTGTTTTGGACTTGAACTCCCACAATTCCTATGTTATGAGACCTGGGGTGGGGTGTCGCAACTAACGGAGGGCTTTCCCTTTCTTTCAGGATAAAGACGCTGCATGCGCAGATCATCGAGAAGGACGCCATGATCAAGGTGTTGCAGCAGCGCTCCCGCAAGGAGGCCGGCAGGGCCGAGCCACTCTCCTCCATGCGCCCAGCCAAGTCGCTGATGTCCATCTCCAACGCGGGTGCCTCCTCCTCCTCCTCCTCGGGTCCGGCCCCGCTCTCCTCCTCCTCCGCCCTTAGCAGCACCCCCATCCCGGAGGAGAGGCGCGAGGACAGGAGCTGGAAGGGCAGCCTAGGTGAGCATGGCGTTTCCATCATACCCAGAACATACTGAAACAGGAGTGTCTTTAATGTGTTGTCGGAGGCTTTCGTGACCAGAATCACTGGGTTGCTGTGGGTTTTTCAGGCTGTCTGGCCATGTTCCAGCAGCATTCTCTTTTACGTTTCACCTGCATCTGTGGCTAATGCCATTTTCAGAGTCTGTTGGTGGTGAGGATTGTGTGTGTGTGTGTGTGTGTATATGTGTATATATATATATATAAATCAGTGTTTCTCAACCTGGGGATCGGGACCCCTGAGGGGGTTGCGAGGGGGTGTCAGAGGGGTCGCCAAAGACCATAAGAAAACACAGTATTTTCTGATAGTCGTGGTGATTCCATGTGGGAAGTTTGAGCCAATTCTATCATTGGTGGAGTTCAGAATGCTCTTTGATTGTAATGAACTCTAAATCCCAGCAACTACAACTCCCAAATGTCAAGATCTATTTTCCCTAGATTCCACCAGTGTTCACATTTCTGCATATTGAGTATTTGTGCCAAGTTTGGTCCAGATCCTCCATTGCATGAGTCCACAGTGCTCTCTGGATATAGGTGAACTACAACTCCCAAACTCAAGGTCAATGCCTATCAAACCCTTCCAGTGTTTTCCATTGGTCATGGGAGCCAAGTTTGGTTCAAATCCATCGCTGGTGGAGTTCAGAATGCTCTTTGATTATAAGTGAACTATAAATCCCAATAACTACAACTCCCAAATTACAAAATCAATCCTCCCCCAACCCAACCAGTATTCAAATTAGGGCATATTGGGTATTTGTGCCAAATTTGGTCCAGTGAATAAGAATACATCTTGCATATCAGATATTTATATTATTTACATAATATTTACATAACAATTCATAAGAGTAGCAAAATTACAATTATGAAGTAGCAATGAAAATAATTTAATGGCTGGGGGTCACCACAACATGAGGGACTGTATTAAGGGGTCGCGGCATTAGGAACGTTGAGAACCACTGATATATATATATAAAGGCATGGGCAATCCATGGCTCTAAATGGTTCTAAAGTACTTACAAAACTAAAGTTCTGGTGGTGAAAATTTCAGAAGTCTAACAAAACTTTCAAAATTTCATTACAAACTAGCCGTCCCCTGCCACGCGTTGCTGTGGCCCACATGGGGGTTCTGTGTGGGAGGTTTGGCCCAATTCTATCGTTGGTGGGGTTCAGAATGCTCTGTGATTGTAGGTGAACTATAAATCCCAGCCACTGCATTTCCCAAATGTCAAGATTCTATTTTCCCCAAACTCCACCAGTGTTCACATTTGGGCATATGGAGTATTCGTGTAGAGTTTGGTCCAGATCCATCATTGTTTGAGTCCACAGTGATCCCTGGAAGTAGGTGAACTACAACTCCCAAACCAAAGGGCACTGCCCACCAAACCCTTCTAGTGTTTTCTGTTGGTCATGGGAGAGCTGTGTGCCAAGTTTGGTTCATTTCCATCGTTGGTGGGGTTCAGAATGCTCTTTGATTGTAGGTGAACTATAAATCCCAGCAACTACAACTCCCAAATGACAAAATCATTTTTTTGAGTGAAGGACATACATTGGGTTGTTAGGTGTCTTGTGTCCAAATTTGGTGTCAATTCGTCCCGGGGTTTTTGAGTTCTGTCAATCCCACAAACGAACATTACATTTTTATTTATATAGAGGGCATTTCCTAATTGGTTCTGTCATACAAATTGCCAATAATGAAATATTAACGAAATTTTGAAAGTTTTGTTAGAGTTCTGAAATTTTCACCACCAGAACTTTAGCAACACTGTAGAAGCAAAGCACCAGCGCCCCCTAGTTTTCACCACCAGAACTTTAGTTTTGTATGTTAGAACCATTTAGAACCATAGATTGACCATGTCTAATATATATATAGATATAGATATGTCCTAGCTGTATCCGCCATGCGTTGCTGTGGCCAGCCTACCCTCCCTCTTTCTCTCCTTCTTTCTCTCCTTCCGTTCCTCCCTCTTTCCTTCCTTCCCTTTTCTTCTTTACTTCTCTCCTTTCTTCCTTCTCTACCTCTTTCCTTCCTTTCCCCTTTTTCTTTCTCTCCTTTCTCTCCTTTTTTCCTTCTTTACCTCTTTCCTTCCTTCCTTCGCTTTTTGCTTCCATCCTTCTATTGCTCTTTCCTTCTTTCCTCCCCTCCCTCTTTCTCTCCTTTCTTCCTTCTCTACCTCTTTCCTTCCTTTCCCCTTTTTCTTTCTCTCCTTTCTCTCCTTTTTTCCTTCTTTACCTCTTTCCTTCCTTCCTTCGCTTTTTGCTTCCATCCTTCTATCGCTCTTTCCTTCTTTCCTCCCCTTCCTCTTTCTCTTCTTTCTTCCTTCTCTACCTCTTTCCTTCCTTTCCCCTTTTTCTTTCTCTCCTTTCTCTCCTTCCTTCCTTCTCTATTTCCTTCCTTTCCCTTTTCTTTCTCTCCTTTCTTCTTTCTTTATCTCTTTCCTTCCTTCGCTTTTGCTTCCAACCTTCCTTCTTGCTTTCCTTCTTTCCTCCTCTCCTTCTTTCTCTCCTTTCTTCCTTCTTTACCTCTTTGCTTCCTTCCTTTGCTTTTTTCTTCCAACCTTCCTTCCCGCTTTCCTTCTTTCCTCCTCTCCTTCTGTCTCTCCTTTCTTCCTTCTTTACCTCTTTCCTTCCTTCCTTCGCTTTTTGCTTCCATCCTTCTATTGCTCTTTCCTTCTTTCCTCCCCTCCCTCTTTCTCTTCTTTCTTCCTTCTTTTCCTCTTTCCTTCCTTCCTTTGCTTTTTGCTTCCAACCTTCTTTCTCGCTTTCCTTCTTTCCTCCTCTCCCTCTTTCTCTCCTTTCTTCCTTCTTTTCCTCTTTCCTATCTTCCTTTGCTTTTTTCTTCCAACCTTACTTCTCGCTTTCCTTCTTTCCTCCTCTCCCTCTTTCTCTCCTTTCTTCCTTCTTTACCTCTTTCCTTCCTTCCTTTGCTTTTGTCTTCCAACCTTCTTTCTCGCTTTCCTTCTTTCCTCCTCTCCCTCTTTCTCTCCTTTCTTCCTTCTTTTCCTCTTTCCTTCCTTCCTTTGCTTTTTGCTTCCAACCTTCCTTCTCGCTTTCCTTCTTTCCTCCTCTCCTTCTTTCTCTCCTTTCTTCCTTCTTTACCTCTTTCCTTCCTTCCTTTGCTTTTTTCTTCCAACCTTCCTTCTCGCTTTCCTTCTTTCCTCCTCTCCCTCTTTCTCTCCTTTCTTCCTTCTTTACCTCTTTCCTTCCTCCCTTTGCTTTTTGCTTCCAACCTTCTTTCTCGCTTTCCTTCTTTCCTCCTCTCCCTCTTTCTCTCCTTTCTTCCTTCTTTACCTCTTTCCTTCCTTCCTTTGCTTTTTTCTTCCAACCTTCCTTCTCGCTTTCCTTCTTTCCTCCTCTCCCTCTTTCTCTCCTTTCTTCCTTCTTTACCTCTTTCCTTCCTTCCTTTGCTTTTTTCTTCCAACCTTCCTTCTCGCTTTCCTTCTTTCCTCCTCTCCCTCTTTCTCTCCTTTCTTCCTTCTTTTCTTCTTTGCTTCCTTCCTTTGCTTTTTTCTTCCAACCTTCCTTCCCGCTTTCCTTCTTTCCTCCTCTCCCTCTTTCTCTCCTTTCTTCCTTCTTTCCCTCTTTCCTTCCTTCCTTTGCTTTTTTCTTCCAACCTTCCTTCTCGCTTTCCTTCTTTCCTCCTCTCCTTCTTTCTCTCCTTTCTTCCTTCTTTATCTCTTTCCTTCCTTCGCTTTTGCTTCCAACCTTCCTTCTCGCTTTCCTTCTTTCCTCCTCTCCTTCTTTCTCTCCTTTCTTCCTTCTTTACCTCTTTCCTTCCTTCCTTTGCTTTTTGCTTCCAACCTTCCTTCTCGCTTTCCTTCTTTCCTCCTCTCCTTCTTTCTCTCGTTTCTTCCTTCTTTACCTCTTTCCTTCCTTCCTTTGCTTTTTTCTTCCAACCTTCCTTCTCGCTTTCCTTCTTTCCTCCTCTCCCTCTTTCTCTCCTTTCTTCCTTCTTTTCCTCTTTCCTTCCTTCCTTTGCTTTTTTCTTCCAACCTTCCTTCTCGCTTTCCTTCTTTCCTCCTCTCCCTCTTTCTCTCCTTTCTTCCTTCTTTTCCTCTTTCCTTCCTTCCTTTGCTTTTTGCTTCCAACCTTCCTTCTCGCTTTCCTTCTTTCTTCCTCTCCCTCTTTCTCTCCTTTCTTCCTTCTTTTCCTCTTTCCTTCCTTCCTTTGCTTTTTGCTTCCAACCTTCTTTCTCACTTTCCTTCTTTCCTCCTCTCCCTCTTTCTCTCCTTTCTTCCTTCTTTACCTCTTTCCTTCCTTCCTTTGCTTTTTTCTTCCAACCTTCCTTCCCGCTTTCCTTCTTTCCTCCTCTCCTTCTTTCTCTCCTTTCTTCCTTCTTTACCTCTTCCTTCCTTTGCTTTTTGCTTCCAACCTTCTTTCTCACTTTCCTTCTTTCCTCCTCTCCCTCTTTCTCTCCTTTCTTCCTTCTTTACCTCTTTCCTTCCTTCCTTTGCTTTTTTCTTCCAACCTTCCTTCCCGCTTTCCTTCTTTCCTCCTCTCCTTCTTTCTCTCCTTTCTTCCTTCTTTACCTCTTCCTTCCTTTGCTTTTTGCTTCCAACCTTCTTTCTCACTTTCCTTCTTTCCTCCTCTCCCTCTTTCTCTCCTTTCTTCCTTCTTTACCTCTTTCCTTCCTTCCTTTGCTTTTTTCTTCCAACCTTCCTTCCCGCTTTCCTTCTTTCCTCCTCTCCTTCTTTCTCTCCTTTCTTCGTTCTTTACATCTTCCTTCGTTTGCTTTTTGCTTCCAACCTTCTTTCTCGCTTTCCTTCTTTCCTCCTCTCCCTCTTTCTCTCCTTTCTTCCTTCTTTTCCTCTTTCCTTCCTTCCTTTGCTTTTTGCTTCCAACCTTCTTTCTCGCTTTCCTTCTTTCCTCCTCTCCCTCTTTCTTTCCTTTCTTCCTTCTTTACCTCTTTCCTTCCTTCCTTTGCTTTTTTCTTCCAACCTTCCTTCCCGCTTTCCTTCTTTCCTCCTCTCCTTCTTTCTCTCCTTTCTTCCTTCTTTACCTCTTCCTTCCTTTGCTTTTTGCTTCCAACCTTCTTTCTCGCTTTCCTTCTTTCCTCCTCTCCCTCTTTCTCTCCTTTCTTCCTTCTTTACCTCTTTCCTTCCTTCCTTTGCTTTTTTCTTCCGACCTTCCTTCTCGCTTTCCTTCTTTCCTCCTCTCCTTCTTTCTCTCCTTTCTTCCTTCTTTACCTCTTCCTTCCTTTGCTTTTTGCTTCCAACCTTCTTTCTCGCTTTCCTTCTTTCCTCCTCTCCCTTTCTCTCCTTTATTCCTTCTTTTCCTCTTTCCTTCCTTCCTTTGCTTTTTGCTTCCAACCTTCTTTCTCGCTTTCCTTCTTTCCTCCTCTCCCTCTTTCTCTCCTTTCCTCCTTCTTTCCTCCTTTCCCTCTTTCTCTCCTTTCTTCCTTCAAAACTAAAAAAAACTTTGTGTAGTTTACCTGGCAATCATCTAAATTCTTCTTCTTCTATTGTTATTATTATTATTATTATTATTATTATTATTATTAGATATCATTAGTATTTTTTTTAAATCATTAAAATCCATTTCTCTATTTACAGCTCTCAAGCTGTTTTCAAAATGCTTAGGTAGACAATAAGCTGGGCTGACAGTCAGGTGCTCACCCTGACCCGAGCAACTTTTCAGCTGCCAGAGATTTGATCGGGAGCAGTTGCATTGTGCTTCCCTGTCTGGTTGATTTGGGTGGGTTTTGGGTGCCCCGTCCAGCTCTGTGTTTCCGTGTGCCAAGGCACATGTGTTATACCTTCCACCCCGCTAGGCGTGCTGCTGGGCACAGAGTGCCGCTCGGAGTCCATCCCTTCCACCCCGTCGCCGGTGATGCCTTCCACGCCGTTGCTGTCCGCTCATTGCAAGACGGGCAGCCGGGACTGCAGCACGCAGACGGACCAGAACAAGGGCTCCGCCTCTGCAGCCGCTTCCAGCCCTTCGGTGCAGGCCAGGCTCCCGCCCGCGAACCTGGCCTACGCCTCGGACAAAGCAGGTAAAGCATCGTACGGCTGCTACCTTCTGCACGCAAACCAAAGATGGGAGGGTGCTTCCATTGGAGGTGTTCATCCAGGACAGGAACATTTGGGTGCATTATCTCCTTCAGCTCCTGTGATCTGCTGCCTTTCAAAGCCATCTTCTATGTCCCGAGTCAGGTTCAGCACTTGCAATGTGCAGCTTTTGCCTTTCCTGAAGCCAGCTTGCTGTGGGATCAGACAGGGGTCTATTTGTTCCATAATTCTATGCAAAATAAGTCTCTCCAGAACTTTGTAGAGGTGGCACAGCAGGGAGATTGGTCTGTAGCTTTTTAGTTATTTATTTATTTACTTTGCTTTGCTTATATACTGCTGTTCTCAGCCCGGGGGCGACTCACAGCAGTGTACAACATAGAAAGAACAAGGTTCAAAATTCAAGACACAATCTAAAATATCAATCTAGCAATAACCATTACGGTCTTTGCCTGGCTTCAAGATGGTGATGACTCTTGCTTTCCTCCAGATTTTGGGGATCTGACAGGATGTAGTGCAGTAGGGCTGGGCGGTTTCGTTTCGTTAATTCGTAATTCGTTAATTTTTTCAATTACAAAACGATAACGAACCATTCTGGAGCAATTATTAAAAAAAACGAATTTTCAAAAACGTTTTGTAAATGCTTCGTATTTCGATATTGTATTCGTTTCGTTATTGTTTTGAGGTCGTTTCGTTATTATTTCCGCATGTCTGGGCCAGTTTTATGGTTTAATTAGTGAAAAAAAATTATAATATCACACCAACAGTCAAGAACAGAGGGAGAGGGAAGCTTCAGAAGGTTTTGGAGGTTTTTTAGCGTATTTCGCGGTCGCGTCCGCCATTAACGAATCAATTCGTTATTGTTTCGGAAATCGATTCGTTAATTTTTTACCATTTACGAAATTTCATAAATATCGAACTTTTTAAAAGGAAAATTTTGTAATTATTTTAAATATCGAAACAAAAAAAACCCCCAAATACAAATCGATTTTAGAAACAATTTTTTCCGTTGTTACCCAGGCCTACAGTGCAGTTGTTCATCAGCTCCAGCAGCCAGTGCCTTACTTTTGGACCAAAGTTCTTGATTTGTTCCATCCGTAGGTCATCCAGGCCTTGCTGTGGAATCAGACATGGGTCTATTTTTTTCGTAATTCTATGCAAAATAAGTCTTCCTCTCTTTCATTTCCCGTCCTTTCTCCTTCTTTCGCTTTGCAGACGTCTCCTCCTCCTCCGCTTTCCATCCCAATGCCCTCGAGAGGAAGAACCCGGCTCAAAACGTGGGGCAGGACCTCAGCGACGGAGAAATGGTGGAGTATCTCATCTGAAGACAAGCCGGAACTGATTCCCCTTTTACCCTTCTTTTTATATATATATATACATACATACATATACATAAATAACAAAAAATAGCCAATTTTTTTAGTAACCGAGTCATAAAGGAATATTTACAGCCTTGCGCTGTTTGTATATACTTCAAAAAAGTATGGACAGGTTAACTTATAATTTGTTCCAAAATCATTACAGAAGGAGAAAAAAAATACTGGATCTGGTCGCATCTGGATGAAAGTCAGTCCTGGTCTTAAATGCACTCGTTTTTTAAAAATGTCAGTATTTTTTAAAAAGGAATAACTTGTGTTTTTAGATGTTTTTAGTGCCTTTCCAAAAAAAAGGCCTTTTGGTCTCCTCGCAATTCTTCGGCGGAAACCGTGGTGCTCTCGCTTCTGCAAATATTCATGATAGGAAAGGCCACGTTCGTCAACGTGAAACGAGAAAAAATTGCAAAAAAATATATGAAACATTCCAGAAATACATTCAACGGTCACAGCATTCTCTGGCCCTGCAACTCAACAAAAAAGCTCCTGTTTTGTAGCAGGTTTCCTATGAGGTTTCCTATGACTTTTTCCATCAAAAGTCAGGCAATGTGCATCTAGACTGCAGAATTAATGCAGTGTTTGGCAACACTGTTAACTCAATGCTATGCAAATCTGGGAGTTGTACGAGGAAATCTGGAAAGTAAGGTTACAAGTGCTCCGTGCAGTCATGCCAGCCACGTGACCTTGGAGGTGTCTACGGACAACGCCAGCTCTTCGGCTTAGAAATGGAGATGAGCACCAACCTCCAGAATCGGACAGGACTGGACACATATACACACACACAAAACCTTCCCCTTTACTTTAAGGTTACAATATTTTTTTTAAAAAAATACGAATAATGAATATCTATATAAATAAAAATGTCATGTTCATTTGTGGGATTAGCATAACTCAAAAACCACTGAATGAAATGACATGAAATTTGGACACTCAAAAACCACTGAACGAAATGACATGAAATGACCATCCAGCCTCTGTTTCAAAGCCTCCAAAAACAGAATGAGGACTCTCATCTCTAACATTCACCACAACACCAGTTGATGAGCTACTGACGACGTGCACTGCTCGTTCACTTCCGCTGGCTTCCTGCTACACAGCAGTGATTACAGAATCATAGAATCCTAGAGTCGGAAGAGACCTGGTGGGCCATCAAGTCCAACCCCATTCTGCCAAGAAGCAGGAAAATCACATTCAAAGCAACCTTGACAGATGGCCATCCAGCCTCTGTTTCAAAGCTTCCAAAAATGGAATGAGGACGCTCATCTCTAACGTTCACCACAACACCAGTTGATGAACTACTGGTGAATAGCACTGCTTGTTCGCTTCCACCGGCTTCCCACTACACAGCCATAACCATCTCCAACCATAACCACAATGCCAGTTGATGAGCTACTGACGACTGGCACTGCTCGTTGGCTTCCACCGGCTTCCCACTACACAGCAGTGATCACAGAATCATAGAATCCTAGAGTTGGGAGAGACCTCATGGGCCATCCAGTCCAACCCCATTCTGCCAAGAAGCAGGAAAATCACATTCCAAGCAAACCTGACAGATGGCCATCCAGCTCTGTTTCAAAACCTCCGGGGCAGAGAGTTCCACTGCTGAACAGCTCTCATAGTCAGGAAGTTCTTCCTAATGATACTAACTTCCCCCACAAAAATTCCCCACAAGAGCTACGTGCCTTGTAACTTTACTTTCCGGACATTCCTCATAGTTTCCCAAGGCCTTTAGCCTTCTCTCACAGGTGGACTCAGTAGCCGATCAGAGAATGCTGGTGCATGATGTTCAGTTTCCACCATGTGCCTCCGACGTGGATGTCTCTTTCTTCCATTCCTCCCTTTTTGTTGCTGTCGTTCATATTCCAAGACGATAGTTTTGCTGTTTTTCCTCAAAGACCAAAGGCCTTGGGTGGGGAAGGAGCCATGGCCTCCATTCAGCGCTTCGGATCTGAAGCTACATGAGCCTTGTCCCATTGGGATTGCATTCCTGTTTTCCGTTGAGCGGACGGAGAAGGAAGAAAGGAAGGCGCAAAGGAAGGAGTGGAGCTGGAAGAGACTTTCTTCCGATGCTGTATTTGCCCTTCCTTCTTTTCCGAAATGCTTTGATTGTAATCTGCTCATTCCAGAAGACAACTTTCCTCTTCTGTTTGTATTGAAGATGTAGTTCAGGCAAGGGCCAACTTGGGCCTCCATCCAGGTGTTTTGGACATTCATCTCCAACCATAACCACAATGCCAGTTGATGAGCTACTGACGACGTGCACTGCTCGTTCGCTTCCACTGGCTTCCCACTACACAGCAGTGATCATAGAATCCTAGAGTCGGAAGAGACCTGGTGGGCCATCCAGTCCAAACACATTCTGCCAAGAAGCAGGAAAATCACATTCAAAGCACCCCTGACAGATGGCCATCCAGCCTCTGTTTCAAAGTCTCCAAAAAACAGAATAACGTTCACCACAACACCAATTGATGAGCTACTGACGACTGGCACTGCTCGTTCGCTTCCACTGGCTTCCCGCTACATAGCAGTAATCACAAAATCCAAGAATCCTAGAATCGGAAGAGACCTGGTGGGCTTAAGCGGCTGAGGGGAGAAAGGAAAGGGCCTGAGGCTGGCAGGAATGATGGGAGTCGAAGTCCAAAACACCTGGAGGGAAGACCTAAGTTGGACCAAGCCTAATTAGAGTGCCTTAGACGTTTATAATATGGATGTCATACATGTCCATGTCTTCCCAAAACATTCCATTCCTCGTATAGTTAGAGAAAACCAGTTTGTGCTCAAGGACCATCGAAGGATGTTGTTCTCCATGCCTTGGCTTCCCTGAAATGTCTTATCTTTCTTTGCGGGCGGATAGACAACCCTTTCTTGAAACGAGGTTGACCCACGTTGCAGGAACTAAACCTTCAGAAAAAACGACAGCGGAGTTTGCTGTTAGCATTCATCACTGCCTGAACATCACTGTGTGTCCTTCAAAAGCCAGGGAGATGTCTGGAGTGTATCTCCAGGGATCTAGTTGAGGCTTTGTTATTCAAGGATGGCTCTTGGAGAGAAGTTAATAATAATATTTCAGAAGGAAATGTAGTAACTGTTTGAGTTAACCATTCATCGTTGCCTGAACAGACTGCAATGACAGTTTGTGTCCTTCAAAAGCCAGGGAGATGTCTGGAGTGTATCTCCATAGATCTAGTTGAGGCTTTGTTATGCAAGGATGGCTCTTGGAGAATAGTTAATACTGCATTTCTTTCTGAAATATTATTAACTGTTCAAGTTAACCGTTCATCGCTGCCTGAACAGACTGCAATGACTGTTGGTGTCCTTCAAAAGCCAGGGAGATGTCTGGAATGTATCTCCAGGGACCTAGTTGAGGTTTTGTCATGCAAGGATGGCTCTTGGAGATAAGTTAATAATAATATTTCAGAAGGAAATGCAGTAACTGTTTAAGTTAACCGTTCATCGCTGCCTGAACAGATTGCAATGACTGTTGGTGTCCTTCAAAAGCCAGGGAGATGTCTGGAGTGTATCTCCATGGATCTAGTTGAGGCTTTGTTATGCAAGGATGGCTCTTGGAGAGAAGTTAATAATAATATTTCAGAAGGAGATGCAGTACCTGTTCGAGTTAACTGTTCATCGTTGCCAGAATGACTGCACAACAGTCATTCAGGCTACAAACAGACTACAATGACTGTTTGTGTCCTCCTAAAGCCAGGGAGATGTCTGGAGTGTATCTCCATGGATCTAGTTGAGGTTTTGTCATGCAAGGATGGCTCTTGGAGAGAAGTTAATAATAATATTTCAGAAGGAAATGCAGTAAATGTTTGAGTTAAGCGTTCATCGCTGCCTGAACAGATTGCAATGACTGTTTGTGTCCTTCAAAAGCCAGCGAGATGTCTGGACTTTTTTCTCCATGAATCTAGTTGAGGCTTTGTTATTCAAGGATGTGTCTTTGAGAGAAGTTAATAATAATATTTCAAAAGGAAATGCAGTAACTTTTTGAGTTAACTGTTCATTGCTGCCTGAAGAGATTGCAATGACTGTTGGTGTCCTTCAAAAGCCAGGGAGATGTCTGGAGTGTATCTCCAGGGATCTAGTTGAGGTTTTGTCATGCAAGGATGGTTCTTGGAGAGAAGTTAATAATAATATTTCAGAAGTAAATGCAGTAACTATTCGAGTTAACCATTCATCGCTGCCTGAACAGACTGCAATGACTGTGTCCTTCAAAAGCCAGGGAGATGTCTGGACTGTATCTCCGTGGATCTAGTTGAGGTTTTGTTATGCAAGGATGTGTCTTTGAGAGAAGTTAATAATAATATTTCAAAAGGAAATGCAGTAACTTTTTGAGTTAAGCGTTCATTGCTGCCTGAAGAGATTGCAATGACTGTTGGTGTCCTTCAAAAGCCAGGGAGATGTCTGGAGTGTATCTCCAGGGATCTAGTTGAGGTTTTGTCATGCAAGGATGGCTCTTGGAGAGAAGTTAATACTGCATTTCTTTCTGAAATATTATTAACTGTTCAAGTTAACCGTTCATCGCTGCCTGAACAGACTGCAATGACTGTTGGTGTCCTTCAAAAGCCAGTGAGATGTCTGGAGTGTATTTCCATGGATCTAGTTGAGGCTTTCTTATGCAAGGATGGCTCTTGGAGAGAAGTTAATAATAATATTTCAGAAGGAAATGCAGTAACTGTTTGAGTTAACCGTTCATCGCTGCCTGAACAGAATTCAATGACTGTTGGTGTCCTTCAAAAGCCAGGGAGATGTCTGGAGTGTATCTCCAGGGATCTAGTTGAGGTTTTGTCATGCAAGGATGGCTCTTGGAGTTAAGTTAATAATAATATTACAGAAGGAAATGCAGTAACTATTCAAGTTAACAGATTGCAATGACTGTTGGTGTCCTTCTAAAGCCAGGGAGATGTCTGGAGTGTATCTCCTGGGATCTAGTTGTGGTTTTGTCATGCAAGGATGGCTCTTGGAGATAAGTTAATAATATTTCAGAAGGAAATGCAGTAACTGTTTTGAGTTAAGCATTCATCGCTGCCTGAACAGACTGCAATGACTGTGTCCTTCAAAAGCCAGGGAGATGTCTGGAGTGTATCTCCAGGGATCTAGTTGAGGCTTTCTTACGCAAGGATGGCTCTTGGAGAGAAGTTAATAATAATATTTCAGAAGGAAATGCAGTAAATATTCGAGTTAACTATTCATCGCTGCCTGAACAGATTGCAATGACTGTTTGTGTCCTTCAAAAGCCAGGGAGATGTGTGGACAGTACCTCCATGGATCCAGTTGAGGCTTTGTTATGCAAGGATGGCTCTCGGAGATAAGTTAATAATATTTCAGAAGGAAATGCAATAACTATTCGAATTAACCATTCATCGCTGCCTGAACAGACTGCAATGACTGTTGGTGTCCTTCAAAAGCCAGGGAGATGTCTGGAGTGTATCTCCAGGGATCTAGTTGAGGTTTTGTCATGCAAGGATGGCTCTTGGAGAGAAGTTAATAATAATATTTCAGAAGGAAATGCAGTAACTATTCGAGTTAACAGATGTCAATGACTGTTTGTGTCCTTCAAAAGCCAGAGAGATGTCAGCTGAGTTGCTCCTAAAGCAAACCTAAGGGCGACCTTCTCTGCAATGTGCTTGAATGGATTTAGGGTCCGGACGCCATTTATGGGAGGATTGCAACAGGATTTAATGCAATTTGTGCATTAAATAACCATGAGTCTTGTGTGTCTGAGGCATACCTTTTGCACACTTGGTATGGGAACAACCTTCTGCTAAGAAGTGCCTTCTGCTGGCCTCACAGTTGCCGGTTTTGATGCAATTCCTCTGCTTCAGGTCACCACCGATTTGCAGTTGTTTTGGGGAAGCTTTGGGTGGTTTTTGTAGCTCCGTTGGTAAAGACTTGCTGTAGGATGCAATCCAGTCCCTTTGAGTTTGAGCTCTGTCTGCTATAGAGCAGGAATTTAGGGGTCTTTGCCAGGAGGCAGAGGCCAATCTGACTCTTTAAAGAGTTCGTTACCCTGGCGAGACAGAGAGAAGCACCCAATCCCTGATTTTTCCCAATAGAAGGTCTCACCAAGTTTAAGGAAATGCCACCGAGATGTCTTATTTGCGATTCAGCTGAAAAGGGTGCAATGCAGCAATCTTTCACCAAGCAGAGCATGTGGTTACAGAAGTAAAGGCCATTTTTATAGAAAATACAGAGTTGTGGGTTTCAAAATTCCCGCTCCCCCCTCCTGCCCAGCTCGAAGTGCAAACAGCTAGGAGGAGGCTTGACCATCCCCCATGCATCAGGACCAATCACAGGGCTTTCGCGGTGCACCAGAGCCTATCGAGGCAGCTCCTGCTGCCTCGACACTCCAGCGAATCAGAAGGGAGGGAGGCGGGATGAAGGGAGACAATGCATTCTTGAGTGGATTATGACAAAATTGTCCCTAAGGCTTAGTGAGATCTGGGTGGGGGTTCTGCCAGCCAAGCCATTCTATTGTGTTAGTGAGTGAAGGCAATAAACATATGTTAAAGAAATCCGGGTTTTCCTGTCGCCATCAGATATGACACAAAGGGGAAGACTTGGGTGGAAGTACTTGATGGAGAAATTTGAAAGAAAAATGGCTTGGAGGAAAAGAGGACTTTCCTAAGGTCATATTCCGCCCATTGTTATATGATTTAAAAGTCTGCCAAACGGAAATCCTAATGGTGGCCCAACTCCGAAGAAAAAGGATTTCCTTTACTGTTGTCCGTGCAAAGAATGTCCAAAGAGAAGGGACTTTTCATGATCGCTGATTGCTTTTCCAGAGGCAGGGCAGTTTCCTTGTAGATTTCCCCCAAGGAGAGGGGAAGGGGGCAAAAGGGTCAGGGAAAGGTCAAATACATGAAGGGAAATATAGAAATACAGGAGAAAATAAGAAAATATAGAAATCATAATACAGGGAGTAAACCCAACTACCTTCCCCCAGTGTCCATAATTCATATTATTCATAGGAAGGTCCATAAAGGGAAATATATCCATGAAGAGGAAAGAGAGTCCCTTGTTTGTGAGATGGGGGGCCATCAGGAGCCCAGATGGGAAAATTCAAATACTTTTGTGGCATGATTTTCAGTAATAAATTGGTTACTTTCTGCTGTAAACATATGAAAATAGAGCCAAAAGCCTTGATTAAATGATACACACCAAACTGACCAAGGCTTAACCCTTATTATCCATCCTGGCATCCTTGCCCTTAGCAAAACTATAAGTTACTATCTGTTATGGGGGGGGGGGGTATGTTCGACTTCATGTCCATGGAAACAGCGTAAGGAAGGCCAAACTGCACACTTTCCCGTTTTTTCCATTTCTGTAAATGGCTTTATACTGGAATCGAGACAAGGAAATATTAAACTTGCGACGAGCGCTTTTGTTTGTTTTCGTTTGTGCCCGAACCAAACGTTTAGACTAAGAGTTTAACACAAACTCGGCTACTCGGAGCGGCGCTGCAGAGCCTGAGCAAAGGAAAGCAATGGAGTCCGGTTTCCAGAGTCTGTGGACAATGGGCTTTGGAGTGCCAGGCCTGGGAGCATCTCTGCATCACCATTGCACGGCCAACCTTCTCGGACTTTGCGGAACCCAAGACGTCTCCACTTTGCTCGGTGCCTCAATAGTCCTCTCCTCAACCTGTATAGGTGTGTTTAGTATGTCTAGAATGTATCGCCTCATGATAATGGGAACTGTACTGTATTTATGAAGAAAATACATTTGTTTCTGAAAATGTTGGTGTTTGGTGTTCTTTTTCAATAGCTGCTTCCGTATTCAGATAGAAATATCTATCTTTCCCACTACTACGGTGAATGGCATGTAGTGGTCTAGGCAGGGGCGGCTCAACCATTACGCAAAGTAAGCATTTGCAGTAGAGTTGATTTTGCCAGGGGCGCTCTTGAGGTGCTCTTAGAGGAAAATAGACCTTGACATATGTGAGTTGTAGTTACTGGGATGTATAGTTCACCTACAATCAAGGAGCATTCTGAACTCCACCAATGATGGAACTGAACCAAATATGGCACACAGAACTCCCACAACGAACAGAAAATATATATCAATGATTGGTTGGGGGGGGGGGGGGCGCTAAAATACTGTTTGCTTACCGTTGAAAATTACCTAGGGCCGCCTCTGGGTCTAGGGCAGTGTTTCTCAACCTGGGGGTCGCAGCCCCTATGGGGGTCGCGAGGGAGTGTCAGAAGGGTCGCCAAAGGCCTTCAGAAAACATAGTATTTTCTGTTGGTCATGGGTTCTGTGTGGGAAGTTTGGTCCAATTCTGTCGTTAGTGGGGTTCAGAATGTTAAATCACAGAAACTACAACTCCTAAATGTCAAGGTCCATCATTGTTTGAGTCCACGGTGCTCTCTGGATGTAGGTGAACTACAACTCTAAAAATTCAAAGTCAATGTCCACCAGATCCTCCCAGTATTTTCTCTTGGCCATAGGAGTTCTGTGTTCCAAGTTTGGTTCAATTTTATGATTGGTGGTGTTCAGAATGCTCTTTGATTGTAGGTGAACTATAAATCCCAGCAACTACAACTCCCAAGTGTCAAGGTCTATTTTTCTCAAACTCCTCCAGTGTTCACATTTCAGCATATTGAGTATCCGTGCCAAGTTTGGTCCAGATCCATCATTGTTTGAGTCCACAGTGCTCTCTGGATGTAGGTGAACTACAACTCCAAAAATCCAAGGTCAATGTCCACCAGATCCTCCCAGTATTTTCTCTTGGCCATGGGAGTTCTGTGTACCAAGTTTGGTTTAATTTCATGCTCTTTGATTATAGGTGAACTATAAATCCCAGCCACTATAGCTCCCAAATGACAAAATCAAGCCCCCCGCCCCACCCTACCAGTATTCAAATTTGGGCATATTGGGTATCTGTATATCAGATATTTCCATTATGATTCATAACAGTAGCAAAATTACAGTTACGAATTAGCAATGAAAATGTTATGGTTGGGGGTCACCACAACGTGAGGAACTTAGGAAGGTCTAGGGGGTTTGATTAGGAAATGTTGCCAAATGCTTTTCTGATGGGGCTCCTACGCATTTAGCAACAGTGGTGTCAACAGATAAATGTGTTTTTTATCCGGAGGACTCCAGGAAATCATAGAATCATAAAGTTGGAAGAAAAATAAACAGTATAATATGGTAGATTCTCACTTATCCAACCTTCGGTCATCCAACATTCTGTATTATCCAATGCAGTCTTTCTCCCACCCGGATCCACAACTGTTTCAATACATTGTGATGTTTTGGTGCTAGATTCGTAAATACAGTAATTAGACTGTAGGATCTAAATAGCAATATTAAATAAGCACTCACAAGGCGGCTTGCTTTGAAATGGATATATTGCTTGTATCTCCGCAGCAAAGAAAGACACTAGTGACTTTTTCCCACCACCACTTCCTTTAATACACCTTTCCTACCCATCTCCCCCTCTTCTCAGTTTACTTATGAGAACTTGTTGCTTCACAAGTTCCACAACATGGTTTCCAGCGGCCTTTGCTGGCTTCAGAATCATAGAATCAGAGAATCAGAGTTGGAAGAGACCTCATGGGCCATCCAGTCCAACCCCATTCTGCCAAGAAGCAGGAATCTTGCATTCAAATCACCCCTGACAAATGGCCATCCAGCCTCTGCTTAAAAGCTTCCAAAGAAGGAGCCTCCACCACACTCCGGGGCAGAGAGTTCCACTGCTGAACGGCTCTCACAGTCAGGAAGTTCTTCCTCATGTTCAGATGGAATCTCCTCTCAGAGAAGGTCACAGAGAGAATTGATTCAGTCAAGATAATTAGTCAGGATGTCGTGGAGGGAATTTGTGATGTCTTCATGCCATCAGAAATTGACTCCTGACATGTTCCCAACTCTCGGCAGGCCTTACCTTAGGTCAGTGATGGGCAACCTTTTGAGCGCGGTGTGTCAAAATTCGCCAAAAAACTGAGCATAATTCAGGTGGTGTGTCACTTCAAGAAAAAAAAACATAATTTTGCAATATTTAGTTCAAATAGGAATTTATTTATCGTGTCATCCACAACCAGAACATTGTATTACATTTCTAACAGAACAAAACAAACAAACAGATTTAAAAAACCACAAATTTTGCAAACTTGGTAGCTGATTAGATGTCCTTTGACCAGTATCTGGCCATTTGGAGTGCTTCCGGTGTTGCTGCAAGAAGGTCCTCCGTCATGCATGTGGCTGGGCTCAGGTTGCATTGCAGCAGGTGGTCAGTGGTTTGCTCTTCTCCGCACTCGCATGTTGTGGATTCCACTTTGTGGCCCCATTTCTTAAGGTTAGCTCTGCATCTCATGGTGCCCGAGCGCAGTCTGTTCAGTGCCTTCCAAGTCGCCCAGTCTTCTGTGTGCCCAGGGGGGAGTCTCTCATTTGGTATCAGGTTCTGGGTTTGAGACTGCCACTTTTGAACTCTCACTTGCTGAGGTGTCCCAGCGAGTGTCTCTGTAGATCTAAGAAAACTATTTCTTGATTTGAGTCGTTGATGTGCTGGCTGATCCCCAAACAGGGGATAAGCTGGAGATGTCTCTGCCTTGGTCCTTTCACTATTGGCTGCTCCTTCCCGGCGGATGTCAGGTGGTGCAATACCGGCTAAGCAGTGTAATTTATCCAGTGGTGTGGGGCGCAGACACCCTGTGATAATGCGGCATGTCTCATTAAGAGCCACATCCACTGTTTTAGTGTGGTGAGTTGTGTTCCGCAATGGGCATGCGTACTCAGCAGCAGAGTAGCATAGCGCAAGGGCGGATGTCTTCACTGTGTCTGGTTGTGATCCCCAGGTTGTGCCAGTCAGCTTTCATATGATGTTGTTTCTAGAGCCCACTTTTTGCTTGATGTTCAGGCAGTGCTTCTTGTAGGTCAGAGCTACAAGAAGCACTTTCTTTGCTGCAGAGATACAAGCAATATATCCATTTCAAAGCAAGCCGGCTTGTGAGTGGTTATTTAATATTGCTATTTAGATCCTACAGTCGAATTACTGTTTTTACGAATTTAGCACCAAAACATCACAATGTATTGAAACAGTTGTGGATCCGGGTTGGAGGAAGACTGCATTGGATAATACAGAATGTTGGATGAGCGAAGGTTGGGTAAGTGAGAATCTACCATATTATAGTGACTCCCAGGTATTTGGGTGTGCTGCAATGCTCCAGTGGGATTCCTTCCCAGGTAATAATCCTCAGAGCTCGAGATGCTTCTCTGTTCTTAAGGTGAAAGGCACATGTCTGTGTTTTAGATGGGTTGGGGATCAGCTGGTTTTCCCTGTAATAGGCAGTAAGGGCACCTAGAGCTTCGGAGAGCTTCTGTTCTACCATCTCAAAGCTCCCTGCTTGAGCAGTAATGGCACGATCATCAGCATAGATGAAACTCTCTGTCCCTTCTGGCAGTGGCTGGTCATTTGTGTAGATGTTGAACATGGATGGAGGAAGCACGCTCCCCTGAGGCAGGTCGTTCTTCTTTTTCCGCCATCTGCTTCTCTGGCCCTGGAACTCCACAAAAAAGCTCCTGTTTGGTAGCAGGTTTCCTCTGAGGCGGGTGAGGTGGTCGTCCTTTGTGATACTATACATTTTTCTCAAGAGGAGGCGGTGGTTCACAGTCTCATAAGCCGCTGACAGGTCTCTGAAGACAGCTCCTGTGATCTGCTGCCTTTCAGAGCCATCTTCTATGTGCTGAGTCAGGTTCAGCACTTGCGATGTGCAGCATTCAAAGCAGCCCTGACAGATGGCCATCCAGCCTCTGAAACACTTTCCGAGAGTGCCGCGCATGCTCAGTAATGAGCCCCCAACTTGAATGTGGGACTCCACTTCCCAGAAACCTCTAGAACATGGCCATATAGCCCGAAAAAAACCTACAACAACCCAGTTATATAGATTACAAGCTTGATATTGCACAGTGTTGTTTATTTATATTTTTACCAAAAAGGTATCAAGAGTGTTTCCTGGAAACAAAACAAAACATGCCTGGCATTTCTGCATTTTGGAGTGGAGGCAACAAAACAGTTGCGAGAGAGGAAAACAATTCTAGCTTTGTCTTTAGGTCAAGGTAAGTTTTATAGCAAGAGGGAGGACATTCCGAAAGTACAAAAAAATACAGTTTTGTTTCAAGAGGATGGACATTCAGATTGCACCAAAAAAAAAAAAAAAACACTTTGCAAAAGACACAAACGTTTCTCCTTGCCATAAGGTGGACCCATTGGGAAATATTATATATATATATATATATATATATATATATATATATATATATATATATATATAATTCAAACTTCTATGCCACCACTCCCCTGGGGCTTGGAGCGGCCTACAAGAACAGGCTAAAATTGAACACAATTTAAAAACAATTTAAAATAATGTAAAAACAGTAATATCAAAGATCAAAGTCCTGTCGAAACAGATATGTCTTACATAACCTGCGGAAAGCTGATAGGTCCCGCAAGGCATGGACTTCAGGTTGCAGAGTATTCCAGAGTGATGGTGCCACTGCTGTGAAGGCTCTGCGTCTAGTTGCTGTTAGGCGCAAGGTCTTGACACTGGGGATTTCCAACAAATCTTGGTCCTCAGAATGGAGGGATTTCTGGGGTTGGGAGGGGGTGAGGCGGTCCCTCAGGTACATCGGCCCCAGCCCATGCAAGGCCTTCAAGGGGAGTCCCATCCCTTTGAAAGTGATCCAGTGCTCAACTGGTAACCAATGCAGCTGCAGGAAGATTGGTGCTATGTGGCATCTCATCGGGATTCCCGCAAGAAGCCGAGCAGCTGCATTTTGTACCAACTTGAGCTTCGAGATCACCGACAGAGGAAGGCCGATGTAGAGGGCGTTACAGTAGTCCAGTCTTGAGATGACCGTAGCCTGGATCACTGTAGCTAGGTCATCCCTGGACAGGGAGGGGGCAGCCGTCTAGCCTGCCGCAGGTGAAAGAAAGAAGGCGGTTCTGCTCACGGCGGAGAGAGACCTGGGCCTCCATCGTCAGCAGAGGGTCCAAAAGGACTCCCAGACTCTTGACCAATGATGACGGGCGTAGCGCCTCGCCATCCAGGGTAGGCAGCTGGATATCCCCACTGCCCGGTTGTTTAGGTGCTAGATTCGTAAATACAGTAATGAGACTGTAGGATCTAAATAGCAATATTAAATAACCACTCACAAGCTGGCTTGCTTTGAAATGGATATATTGCTTGTATCTCCGCAGCAAAGAAAGACACTACTGACTTTTTCCCACCACCACTTCCTTTAATACACCTTTCCTACCCATCTCCCCCTCTTCTCAGTATACTTGTTGCTTCACAAGTTCCATAACATGGTTTCCAGCGCCCTTTGCTGGCTTCCGAATGTCACAGAGAGAATTGATTCAGTCAAAATAATTAGTCAGGATGTCATGGAGGGAATTTGTGATGTCTTCATGCCATCAGAATTGACTCCTGACATGACTTCTTAATGTTCCCAACTCTCGGCAGGCCTTACCTTAGGTCAGTGATGGGCAACCTTTTGAGCGTGGTGTGTCAAAATTCGCCAAAACACTGAGCATAATTCAGGTGGTGTGTCACTTCAAGAAAAAAAAAACCATAATTTTGCAATATTTAGTTCAAATAGGAATTTATTTATCGTGTCATCCGCAACCATACCATTGTATTACATTTCTAACAGAACAAAACAAACAAACAGATTTTAAAAAACCACAAATTTTGCAAACTTGGTAGTTGATTAAATGTCCATTGAGAAGTCTCTGGCCCCTTGGAGTGCCTCGGGTGTTGCCGCAAGGAGGTCCTCCATGGTGCATGTGGCAGGGCTCAGGGTGCATTGCAGCAGATGGTCAGTGGTTTGCTCTTCTCCATACTCACATGTTGTGGATTCCACTTTGTGGCCCCATTTCTTGAGGTTGGCTCTGCATCTCGTGGTGCCAGAACGCAGTCTGTTCAGCGCCTTCCAAGTCGCCCAGTCTTCTGTGTGCCCAGGGGGGAGTCTCTCATTTGGTATCAGGTTCTGGGTTTGAGCCTGCCACTTTTGGATTCTCGCTTGCTGAGATGTTCCAGCGAGTGTCTCTGTAGATCTAAGAAAACTATTTCTAGATTTGAGTCGTTGACGTGCTGGCTGATACCCAAACAGGGGATGAGCTGGAGATGTCTCTGCCTTGGTCCTTTCACTATTGGCTGCTCCTTCCCGGCGGATGTCAGGTGGTGCAATACCGGTTAAGCAGTGTAATTTCTCCAGTGGTGTAGGGCGCAGACACCCCGTGATAATGCGGCATGTCTCATTAAGAGCCACATCCACTGTTTTAGCGTGGTGAGATGTGTTCCACACTGGGCATGCGTACTCAGCAGCAGAGTAGCATAGCGCAAGGGCAGATGCCTTCACTGTATATGGTTGTGATCCCCAGGTTGTGCCAGTCAGCTTTCGTATGATATTGTTTCTAGCACCCACTTTTTGCTTGATGTTCAGGCAGTGCTTCTTGTAGGTCAGAGCACGGTCCAGAGTGACTCCTCCCAGGGATTTGGGTGCGCTGCAGTGCTCCAGTGGGATTCCTTCCCAGGTAATAATCCTCAGAGCTCGGGATGCTTGTCTGTTCTTGAGGTGAAAGGCACATGTCTGTGTTTTAGATGGATTGGGTATCAGCTGGTTTTCCCTGTAATAGGCAGTAAGAGCACCTAGAGCTTCGGAGAGCTTCTGTTCTACCATCTTAAAGCTCCCTGCTTGAGCGGTGATGGCACGATCATCAGCATAGATGAAGCTCTCTGTCCCTTCTGGCAGTGGCTGGTCATTTGTGTAGATGTTGAACATGGATGGAGCAAGCATGCTCCCCTGAGGCAGGCCGTTCTTCTGTTTCCGCCATCTGCTTCTCTGGCCCTGGAACTCAACAAAAAAGCTCCTGTTTTGTAGCAGGTTTCCTATGAGGCGGGTGAGGTGGTCGTCCTTTGTGACATTATACATTTTTCTCAGGAGGAGGCGATGGTTCACAGTCTCATAAGCCGCTGACAGGTCTATGAAGACAGCTCCTGTGATCTGCTGCTTTTCAAAGCCATCTTCTATGTGCTGAGTCAGGTTCAGCACTTGCGATGTGCAGCATTCAAAGCATCCCTGACAGATGGCCATCCAGCCTCTGAAACACTTTCCGAGACTGCTGCGCATGCTCAGTAATGAGCCCCCAACTTGAATGTGGGATTCCACTTCCCAGAAGCTCTAGAACATGGCCATATAGCTCGAAAAAAACCTACAACAACCCAGTTATATAGATTACAAGCTTGATATTGCACAGTGTTGTTTATTTATATTTTTACCAAAAAGGTATCAAGAGTGTTTCCTGGAAACAAAACAAAACATGCCTGGCATTTCTGCATTTTGTAGTGGAGGCAACAAAACAGTTGCGAGAGAGGAAAACAATTCTAGCTTTAGGTGAAGGTAAGTTTTATAGCAAGAGGGTGGACATTTCGAAAGTACAAAAAAAATACAGTTTTGTTTCAAGAGGATGGACATTCAGATTGCACCAAAAAAAAAAAACGCTTTGCAAAAGACACAAATGTTCCTCCTTGCCATAAGGTGGACCCATTGGGAAATATTTTATATATATATATATATATATATATATATAATTCAAACTTCTATGCCGCCACTCCCCTGGGGCTCGGAGCGGCCTACAAGAACAGGCTAAATTTGAACACAATTTAAAAACAATTTAAAATAATGTAAAAACAGCAATATCAAAAATCAAAGGCCTGTCGAAACAGATATGTCTTACAAGCCCTGCGGAAAGCTGATAAGTCCCGCAAGGCACGGACTTCAGGTGGCAGAGTATTCCAGATTGATGGTGCCACTGCTGTGAAGGCTCTGCGTCTGGTTGCTGTTAGACGCAAGGTCTTGACACTGGGAATTTCCAATAGATCTTAGTCCTCACAATGGAGGGATCTCTGGGGTTGGGAGGGGGTGAGGCGGTCCCTCAGGTACATCGGCCCCAGACCATGCAAGGCCTTAAAGGTGAGTACCATCCCTTTGAAAGTGATCCGGTGCTCAATGGGTAACCAATGCAGCTGCAGGAAGATTGGGGTGATGTGGCATCTCATCGGAATTCCCGCAAGAAGCCGACCAGCTGCATTTTGTACCAACTTGAGCTTCCGGGTCACCAACAGAGGACGGCCAATGTAGAAGGCGTTACAGTAGTCCAGTCTTGAGATGACTGTAGCCTGGATCACTGTAGCTAGGTCGTCCCTGGACAGGGAGGGGGCCAGCCGTCTAGCCTGCCGCAGGTGAAAGAAAGAAGGCGATTCTGCTCACGGCGGAGAGAGACCTGGGCCTCCATCCTCAGCAGAGGGTCCAAAAGGACTCCCAGGCTCTTGACCAATGAGGACGGGCGTAGCGCCTCGCCATCCAGGGTAGGCAGCTGGATGTCCCCACTGCCCGGTTGTTTTGGTGCTAGATTCGTAAATACAGTAATTAGACTGTAGGATCTATATAGCAATATTAAATAACCACTCACAAGCTGGCTTGCTTTGAAATGGATATATTGCTTGTATCTCCGCAGCAAAGAAAGACACTACTGACTTTTTCCCACCACCACTTCCTTTTATACACCTTTCCTACCCATCTCCCCCTCTTCTCAGTTTACTTATGAGAACTTGTTGCTTCACAAGTTCCATAACATGGACCCAGCCATAGGATCTCCGTCTTTGCTGGATTCACCCTCACCCGCTGGCACGCAGCCATCCAGTAACGGCCTCGAGGTACTGATGGAAATAATTGGGTACAGAGTCCGGTCTGCCCTCCATCTTCAGCACCAGCTGAGTATCATCAGCATACTGGTAACACTCCAGCCCAAAACCTCGAACCCGCTGAGCAAGTGGTCGCATATAGATGTTAAACACCAGAGGGGAGAGAATGGCCCCCTGAGGAACCCCACAAGATAGAGGGGACCTCTCAGAGACCAGGCCTCCTCTCTCCACTCGCTGTCCATGGTTGTGAAGAAAGGAGGGGAGCCAGTTTAAAGTTCTCCCCCTGACTCCAGCAACAGCAAGGTGGTGGGTCAAAAGATTGTGGTCGACTGTGTCAAATGCTGCTGTGAGATCCAATAACACAAGCAGCGCCGACCCGCCATGGTCAAGCTGGCATCGAAGGTGATGCATGATGGAGACCAACATAGTCTCTGTCCCGTGCCCCGCATGGAAGCCGGACTGGAAGGGATCTAGACCGGCTGTGTCATCGAGAAATTGCTGCAACTGCTCCGCTGTATTTAGTGCCACAACGCTGGTTGCAACCGAAAGCTACAGGGACTCCAGGTCTACAGGTGGAACGCTCATCACAATGAAAAGACTTTGGTTCCGAATCACCTGTGTAGGTGCGTCTCGCACTGCAAACCGACTTCTGCTCCCATCAAGGTGGATTGTAATAGGAAGAGCAGAGACAGAGCAAAGTCTTCAGGGCATACGGCATTAGAAACTTGCAACTTATAACACTCTCTGCTTCATTCGGAAAAATGCTGCACTCGCAGAGCTCAGGCAGTGTTGAATTTCAGTGTCAATGGCATTGACTGGCATTGACAAATTTGGGGCCTCCATGTATTTTGGACTTCAACTCCCAGCCTGAGGCTCTTAGGAATGGTGGGAGTTGAAGTCCGAAACACACAGAGACCCCAAATTTGCACATGCCTGCTATAGCCTCTGATGCAGGATATTGCTCCATTTACTGCCAGTCAAGAGGACGCTTACCCAAGTTGTTGGATGCAGACCCACATAATTGTGGGTTGCAAATTGATGGGACACTTTTTTTATATATAAATAATGATATTTACTGATATAATTGCAAATTGGTGGGACATATCAGTAAATGATGGGTCTCTGGAAAGGAATGTCCTGTGACGATTTGGAAGAAAGCAAAACGCATTCATCTCTAGGCTGCATCCCTTTGAGGGAAGTAATTCAATTACACGGGTATTTTTGGACAAAGTGGGCATCCCTACCCTCAGCTGGGCCCTTTTGGCACACAAGAGATCATCATCATCATGTTTCCACACTCCTTTTCTGCATGAATCTAGAAGCTCAAGAGCTTGCCAGGTTTGTGATGAGAAACCAAGAGGGAACGGAAAGAAAACATGAGGCAGAAGTCTAGTGAGGAGTGCAACAAATAAATAGAATGAAACACACTGCATAACTTTTCCTATAAGTCGGGTCTTAAAGCTGGTTTATAACTTCACATTCATGACAACAAAGTGCCCAAGAAAAGGGAGGCGCACCCTTCAGGCCAAATGGCAGTTGCGCGTAATCACAGTCACCAAGCGTTTGAGGCAGAAGGGCCGTTTTGGTTTCCTTGAATTAAAGCCGAGTATAAAACATTATTCACAAGGTTATTCCAAAAAGACTGCAAAATGACATCTAACTAGAAAAGGGAGAACATTCAGGGGAAAAGGATTTCCTGAATTAAGTAGATATTTAAGAAATCGCCGTGCCATACAATTCCGTCACATTACATTTCTCTATTCAGCAGATCAAAAGGAGGCATGCTTCACTGATTACGTTCCAACATGTCCTGTTGCGTGTCCGGTAAACATGACCACGTTTGCTTTTGTTTGTTCGTAAAGCTGAAACAGACCTTTAGAAAGGGAAGTTTTTCCCACCTAGGAAGAAAATGGGATAAAGGGGCTCCGAGATTCATTCTCGATGAACCCAGATTTCATTGAGCCGTCATGGGCATTCGGGGCTGAGATCACAGAGGTTGTTCTGGCAGGCCGTTAAAACCCAGACACTCATTTCAGAGGGCAACCACCATTACTCCCAGTTTGAACCAATAGAGTCCATTCCAGCCTCTAACACAGTGATTCCCGAACTTTTTTTTTGACCAGGGACCACTTTGACCAGGGACCACTCTCCAACACTAGTACTAGTTTGGTCAACTTCAAATTCAGTTTGGTTATTTGGAGTGCTGATTGAGAAAACTGCATTGGAGAGACCACATCAACTCTAGTTTCTAATACAGAACATATACCATAAGGTAGTTGCCATCTGCTCGCTCACAGAAAACCATATTAGAGCTGATGAGGTACAATAGAGTCTCACTTAACCGACCTTCACTTATCCGACTTTCTGTCTTATCTGACATTCTTATCTGACGCCCCCCTTTTACTCCTACATTTCCCCTTAAATTTCCACGTTCCTCTTCCGCTTCTGGGCACTTCTTGCTGGGCCACTCTATCCCTGAGGCATTGCCTTGCCTTCGCCCTTTGAGTCCCTGTTGTTTGCACTGAATAGCCTTGCAGCTTCAAGGCTTGGCTGCTTCCTGCCTGGGGGGATCCTTTGTTGGGAGGTGTTAGCTGACCCCAATTGTTTCCTGTCTGGAATTCCTCTGTTTTCTGAGTATTGTTCTTTAGCATTGAATAGCATTGAACCAATTTGTGAAGCTTGTTGTCAACCTTTGCAGCTCAAAAGACAGTTGCATCTGTCAAGTAGGAAATTTAGGTACCACTTAACTAATTTACGAGGCCATAAAGATCTCCAGGAAGTATGCAAAGAATGAGGAAGCACTTCCTCATTGTCACAAATGGTCGGTGAAGGGACAGCTCCCCTGGTGACCAGAAGCTGGAATGTTAAATAGCCTCTGAGTATCTGTCTATATATGTTGTGTGTCTATGGCATTGAATGTTTACCATGTATATGTACATTGTAATCCACCCTGAGTCCTCTGTGGGGTGAGAATGGTGGAAAATAAATATTGTAAAAAAATAAATAAATGTGGTCCTGTTACGGACAGGAATCCGTGACGGCTGAGCCCTTGCTGTTATGGATACCAAATCAAACCGAAAAAAAACTTAACTAATTTACGATGCCATAAAAATCTCCAGCAAGTCTGCAAAGAATGAGGAAGTACTTCATCAGTGTCACAACAGCTCCCCTGGTGGCCAGAATACCTTCAAGGAAAGCTGGACTGTTAAATTGCCTCTGTGTGTCTGTATATATATGCTGTGTGTCTATGGCATTGATCTTCATACACTCTCCTGAGAAGCTCTATGTTGACAGGACGTAAATCTCCTTTCTAAGTGCTGAGTCTGTCCGCCTGGACTTTCATTTTTACCATTTATATTATTTATTTATTTATATTTACTCACTTATATGTACATTGTAATCCACCCTAGAGTCCCCTGCGAGATGAGAAGGGCGGAATATGAATACTGTAAATAAATAAATAAATAAATAAAGGATTCCTCCAGGCAGGAAGAAGCCAAGCCTTGAAGCTGCAAGGCTATTCAATGCGAATCAAGGTGATCAATTGCCTCAATATAATTCTTTCTCCCATCCTGGACATAAACCATATAACCTCTTGAGGATGCCTGTCCTAGATGTGGGTGAAACGTCAGAAGAGAATGCTTCTGGAACACGACCGGACAGACCGGAAAACTCACAGCAACCTAGTGATGATATTAATTATTTTTTTGCCTGGCAGTGAGGAAAGAGAGAAAGCCTTGTATATAAGGACATTCCCAACTTCTTCTGCAGCAGATAATTTGTCTCTAACGAAGGTCTCTTGACCACTGAGTTACAATTACGTGATCGGGAGTTGCAAAGAGGCACAGCTTCAACTCACGAAAGTAGTGCGGGTCGTGGCCCCCCAAAACTCACCAAGAACGAATGGAGAGCCCATTTCTGAGAGCAGAGGAGTGTAGCAATGGTCAGTCGGCCCAAAGGGAAAGGGACATAAATAAAGGGCCATGGAAAAGACCACACTCCGGGCCACGGGAAAGACTACTTTCCGGGCCACGGAAAAGTCCACATTCTGGGCCACGGAAAAGTCCACATTCAGGGCCACAGAAAAGTCCACATTCAGGGCCACAGAAAAGACCACATTCCGGGACACGGAAAAGTCCACATGCCAGGCCACGGAAAAGACTACTTTCTGGGTCACGGAAAAGTCCACATTCCAGGCCACGGAAAAAACTACATTTTGGGACATGGAAAAGACTACTTTCCGGGCCACAGAAAAGACTACATTCCGGGACACGGAAAAGACCACATTCCGGGCCATGGAAAAGACTACATTCCGGGCCACAAAAAAGACTACTTTCCGGGCCATGGAAAAGACTACTTTCCGGGCCATGGAAAAGACTACATTCCGGGCCACGGAAAATACTACTTTCTGAGACACGGAAAAGACTACATTCCGGGCCACAGAAAAGACTACATTCTGATGGGAGAATGCCGCTTTTGCAATTTACCCTCGAGGAAGAAGGGAAATCCTGAACGTTAAGCGATAAGGCACATCCGTTTTGCAAATTATTAAAAAAAGACGGAAAACGTCGTGGTTGCCCGCCGACAATAAATGCCACGCAGCTTGCAAAGAAAGGCCTTGGAAACCCTTTCTTGATCCCAAAGACGGTCCTCAGACCCACTCAAAGCACAGCGTGGCATCACTGCTCCGTTTGGCTTCCAGTGCATGATTCTCCCTCCTTTTCTGGCTTCCGAATACGGGCAAAACAGTGCAAGAACTACCTACACGCCTCTCTCGAACCCAAGACATCCCCTGCGTTCTATTCCAACGAGCGATGGGAACCCAAAGAGCGTTCGAACTTGGTTCCAGGTCCAGCCACGTCAACCCCCAGAATGAGAGGCCTGCCCCCCACCGCCGCCCCCTTTTCTCCATCAGAGCGTCGTGTCGTCTTCCTCCCCGACGAGGAGCGAGTGCTTGTCTGGGTCGCTGAGGACGATGCTGCTGCGCGAGCGTTTGTCCGACAGGAGGGAGTTGATGGAGCTCCGGCTGTAGTTGAGGATGCGGTCCATGAGGGTCAGTTTGGGTGACTCCGGCCCGCTCTCGTCGATCCCGATGTGGACGCTGACCTCCGAGGGGCTCTTCTGCCTCGCCTGGCCCCGGGCACGGTGCTCGTACTCCTCCGAGGTGGGCTTCCGATACCTAGGCAGGAGGAGGCGAAAAAACACCTTGGGAACTCTGACTTGGTCACGGTAGTCCACGCTCTGGTCACATCCCGCCTAGACTACTGCAACGCTATCTACATGGGGCTGCCCTTGAAGACGGCCCGGAAGCTTCAATTAGTCCAACGTGCGGCAGCCATGATTCTAACAGGAGCGGAGCGCAGGGAGCATACGACCCCCTTGTTGCACCAGCTCCATTGGCTGCCGATCTGCTACCGGGCTCAATTCAAGGTGTTGGTGCTGGCCTATAAAGCCCTAAACGGTTCCGGCCCAAGATACCTATCTGACCGCATCTCTGCCTATGAACCCACCAGGACTTTGAGATCTTCCGGAGAGGCCCTGCTCTCGATCCCGCCGGCTTCTCAAGCACGGCTGGCGGGGACGAGAGATAGGGCCTTCTCGGTGGTGGCTCCTTGGCTGTGGAACGCCCTTCCTACGGACATTAGGCTGGCACCATCTCTCATGGTATTCCGAAAAAAGTTGAAGACCTGGATGTTTGTGCAGGCGTTCGAGTAATCTAGTGCGATATTGGTAATTGAACATAGGAATGGAACAATGGATGACGAACCTGGACTACGCTTGGATGACGAGACGATTGGGCCGGTTATTGTAATAATTGTTTAGTGTAATTGCTTGTTGTTTATTAAGTGGATAATGTGTTAAGTGGTCAATTGTTATATGTGCATTGAATTATTGCTGTTTTTATTGGGTGTAAACCGCTGTGAGTCACCTTCAGGCTGAGAACAGCGGTATATAAGCAAAGTAAATAAATAAATGAATAAATAAATAAATAAACACAACGTTTCGAGAGGAGAACAAACTAAGGCTGGGAGGCACCTTTGTACTTAATATACACCCCAGTCCAAGAAAAAATAGCAAAACAGATTATTAAAGAATATATATATATGTGTGTGTGTGTGTTAGGGTTCAGCCTGCGTGTGAACCTGAACCTGATTCTCTGATTGTATTTCCTGATGCAACTGAACAGGCTACTGAACATGAATTCGTCCCTGAAGGTTTGGAAACTGTTGATTCTGAGGGCAGAGGCTGGGAAAGTAAAACTATGCATCCTGATGGGAATGTTTCTGAATCAAGCGGTGATAGCTCTCCAGAGGAGCTAACACCTGCCTTTTTTTAATGAGGATAGGAAAGGGCAGATTTGGAAAAACAGGAGTGAATCGCAGAGTCCGCGAAGGTCAAGCAGATTAAAGGAAAGGGAGGCACAGGCTTCAAAGCCTGGCGGCGTGTCCCGAAACAGTTTTTTAGTTCTAAGTGTCTCTCCCCGGGCTCTCTCGTTAGATCAAGCATCTTTTAGACTGAGGCATTACCTTGGCAGATTTCCCGGTTCCCATGGCCTGCATTCCCAGAGGCTTCTAGTTTCCAAGTACGGTTAGAGAGATGCTAACAGGTTCCAGGTTTTTATAGTGTTGCTTTTGGAATTTTGATCTAGTTCAGAGATATTCCTGACTGCTGAATTTTACTGTGGCTTTTTGGACTTTGTATTTTCCTCTATTTTGTAACCATTTTTCATCAATAAAAACGGATTGTTTTTTCCTACAGTCAAGTGTGGTGGATTAATATCTTATGGTCTTGTTTCCTGATCTGGGTTGCAACTATATATACATATATATACACACACACACATATATATATAGCAATTCAGCAAAAATCTATATAAATAAAAATGTAATGTTCGTTTGTGCCATTCACAGAACTCAGAAACCACTGGGGCAATTGACACCAAATTTGGACACTGTGTCCTTAACAACCCAATGTATGTCCTCCACTCAAAAAAAAAACCAACGAAAACCAAAAGCAGAAAGGACTTCTAAACTGCATGTCCACAAAGGAGAAACTGCATGTCTACCGAGACCCATGGCCACGCCCCCTCCTCCTCCTTGTGGGGAAACAGTCGGCCGTTAAAGCCAGGCGCACGTGCACGGCGAGTGGAGGTGGAGGCTTGCCGCATGCAGTCCCTTCTCTTCCCCTCCTATGTCAGGAGAGCAGTCTCTTCCTCCTTTCCCTGTTGGAAAGTGCCAGCAGCAGCAACGGAGTGCTCCACACAAGGAAGAAGGGGAGGAGGAGGAGGAGGAGGAGGAGGAGGAGGAGGAGGAGGAGAGGAAGGTCCACGATGCTTGAATGAAGGACCTTCCTTCTCTCCCTCCCTTCCCTTCTTTCCTCCCTTTCCTTTCCTTCTCCTTCCTTCTCCTTCCTTTCCTTCTTTCCCTCCTTCCCTTCCTTCCTCTCCCTCCTTCCTTTTTCCTTTCCTTCTTTTCCTTCCTCCCTCCCTCCCTTTCCTCCTTCTTTCCCTTTCTTCATTTCCTTCGCCTTCATTTCTACAGAAAGTCCCTCCCCCACTTCCCGGCTTCTTCCAACAGGGAAAGGAGGAGGAGGAGGAGACCGCCCTCCTGGCAGAGCAGGGAAAGAGAAGGGGCTCCATGCGGCAAGCCTCCCCCTCCACTCCCATGGGGCCCACTCTTGCTTGTGTGTGTGTGTGTGTGTGTGCGGGGCCATGCATGCATGCCTGGCTCCTTGAGTTTTAATGGCCGGCTGTTTCCCAGCGCGGAGGAGGAGGAGGGGGCGTGGCCATGGGTCTCTTCGTAGATATGCAGTTTCTCCTTTGTGAACATGCAGTTCAGAAGTCCTTTCTGCTTTTTGTTTTCGTGGATTTTTTGAGTGGAGAACATATATTGGGTTGTTAGGTGTATCGTGTCCAAATTTGGTGCCAATTCATCCAGGGGTTTTTGAGTTCTGTGAATGCCACAAACGAACATACATTTTTATTTATATAGATTATTATTATTATTAGTAGTAGGAACACTAGGAATGTTTCCCTGTATCGTACTTACAGTCTGAGCATCAGGGAAGAGAGGACCACAGAAACGGAGGAGGCTGCCATTGCGGCTGAACCCATCCAAGGCTGCAGCACCAAACCGATGGGAAGGAAGACGCCTGGGAGAGAAAATGGGGACAGCTCAAAGGAACTCAGGGAATGTCTGAAAAGCACAGTGTCTCCTATTATCAGGGTCTGTTTTTATGACCCCCTTCCTTTAGGAGTTTCTCCCTCACAAACAATCTGCTCCACTCCTGTCTCATCCTGATTTTAGTATTTTTAGTATTTTAGTTTTTATTTTGCACATGCGGCCCGCTCATTAGGGCTGGGCGGTTTCATTCGTTAATTTCGTAATTCGTTATTAATTCGTATTTAAATTAGCTTACGATCCGATATTGAGCCATTTTGGAATAGTGTGAGGAGTAATTAAGAATCGAAACAATTTTTCCAATTTTCGTAATTATTTCGTAATTATTTTCGTAATATAATAATATATAATATATAATACAATATATTATAATAATATAATAATAATATAATATAATAATATATAATAATATATATAATATAATAATATAATATATATAATATTATAATAATATAATATAATATATAATAATATAATAATATATTATATAATATATATAATACAATATATTATAATAATATAATATACAATAATGTAATATAATAATATGTAATATAACATATATAATATAATTAATATAATATAATATAATAATATATATAATACAATATATTATAATAATATAATATACAATAATGTAATATAATAATATGTAATATAATATATATAATATAATATATATAATATAATATAATAATATATATAATACAATATATTATAATAATATAATATACAATAATATAATATAATAATATTATAATAATATAATATAATAATATATAATATAATATATATAATATAATAATATATACTATAATAATATAATAATAATAATAAAATATATAATAATATAATATAATATAGTTGTTGTTTGTTTTATCACACCAACAGTCAACAACAGAGGGAGAGGGAAGCTTCAGAAGTTCCCCCTGTCCCGTTTGGAGGGTTTTTTAGCATATTGCGCAATCTCGTCCGCCATTAACGAATCGATTCGTAAATAACGAAATTTTGAAATCTCAAAATTTCGGAAGTATTTAGAATTTGGAAACGCTAGCACCCCCTGGAAACGAATCGAGTTTAGAAACAAATTTTTCCGTGGTTACCCAGCCCTACCGCTCATTGCTATTATATTGTGTATGATTTTGCTTTATCGTGGGGTTTTTTTTGTATTCGTTTGTTGTATGTATTTTACTGTGTTGTTATTGTGTTTTGGTTTTATTTTATTGTAATATGGTGTTGGGCTTGGCCTCATGTAAGCCGCCCCGGGAGCAGTAAAATCAAATAAATGTAATAATAATAATAATAATAATAATAATAATAATAATGCAAAATAATAAATGAAATAATAATAAAATAATGTAAATGTAATAATAAAGTAAAATAATAAATATAATAATAATAAATAGAGTAAAATAAATGTAATAAAATAAACACAATAGTAACAATAATACTATTGTGAACTGCGTTGAGTCGCCTACGGGCTGAGAAACTGCGGTATACAAGCAAAGTAAATAAATAAATAAATAAATAATAGAGTAAAATAATAAATATAATAATAATTAATAGAGTAAAATAATAAATGTAATAATAACTATCATAATGGAGTAAAATAAATGTATTAATAATACAATAAAATAAACACAATAGTAACAATAATAATAGAGTAAAATAATAAATGTAATAAAAATAGTGGAGTAAAATAATGTAAATGTAATAATAAAATAAAATAATAAATGCAATAATGAATAGAGTAAAATAATAAATGTAATAAAAATAATAATAGAGTAAAATAATGTAAATGTAATAAAGTAAAATAATAAATGCAATAATAATAATATTGTAAAATAACAAATGTAATAAAAATAATAATAGAGTAAAATAATGTAAATGTAACAATAAAGCAAAATAATAAACGCAATAATAATAATAAATAGAGTAAAATAATAAATATAAATGCACTAATAATAAATAGAGTAAAATAATAAATGAAATAATAATAATAATAGAGTAAAATAATAAATGCACTAATAATAAATAGAGTATAATAATAAATGTAATAAAAATAATAATAGAGTAAAATAATGTAAATGTAACAATAAAGTAAAATAATAAACGCAATAATAATAATAAATAGAGTAAAAATAAATGAAATAATAATAATATTAAATAGAGTAAAATAACAAAATGAAATAATAATAATAATAATAATAATAGAGTAAAATAATGTAAATGTAATAATAAAGTAAAATAATAAATGCACTAATAATAAATAGAGTAAAATAATAAATGTAAGAATAATAATAAATAGAGTAAAATAACAAAATGAAATCATAATAATAATAAAGTAAAATAATGTAAATGTAATAATAAAGTAAAATAATAAATGCACTAATAATAAATAGAGTAAAATAACAAAATGAAATAATAATAATAATAATAGAGTAAAAATGTAAATGTAATAATAAAGTAAAATAATAAATGCACTAATAGTAAATAGAGTAAAATAATAAATGTAATAATAATAATAAATAGAGTAAAATAACAAAATGAAATCATAATAATAATAAAGTAAAATAATGTAAATGTAATAAAGTAAAATAATAAATGCACTAATAATAAATAGAGTAAAATAACAAAATGAAATAATAATAATAATAATACAGTAAAATATTGTTAAGGTATAAATAAGAAGAAGAAGAAAAAGAAGAAAATAATAAAACTAAGGGATTCAGGTACGTACCAGCAGCTACCGGGACGCCAACCAGGTTGTAAATGAGGGCAAAGACAAAGTTGATCCGTATCCTTCTGACAGTCTTCCGCGATAGATCAATACTTGCCACGACATCCAGCAAATCGTTCTGTCAAGGAAGCAATGACGTTAGTACAAGGCCATTATGGTTGGAATCAGTGGGTTGTTGTGAATTTTCTGGATTGTGTGGCCATGTTAGAGAAGCATTCTCTCCTGACGTTTCGCCTGCATCTGTGGCAGATGTTGTGAGGTCTGTTGGAAACTAGGCGAGAGGGGTTTATATATCTGTGGAATGATTTTTTTAAATGCAAGGACAGAGGCTTATCCGTCTCTGCGTGACTCACCCTGATCAAGACCACGTCGGCCGCCTCGATGGCCACGTCGGTGCCGGTGCCGATGGCGATGCCCACGCTGGCCATGGCAAGAGCCGGGGAGTCGTTGATCCCATCGCCCACCATGGCCACCCGCTTCCCTTCGTCCTGCAGCTGCTTCACTTTGGCCACTTTGTGCGAAGGCAGCACCTCGGCAAACACTTTGGAGATGCCCACCTGCAAAAGAAGAGGCGGCAAGGGAAGCCAAGATCGAAACGGAGACAGAAGAGCTGCAATCGCCAGGAACACAGAGCCAGAACTGTGAAAAAAACTCAGGGAAACTCAAGAGCCTAAGTGATCTAAAGGAAAAAAGTGACTTTTAAACTGAGATTTGAGTTCCCAGTTTGCCAGTTGGTGTTTGGAAAGGGTAGAGAGAAGAAGCGTGGGTGTTATTTAGAGCACTTTGGGTCAGTCTTGTGTGTAGTATTCAGAATAGCTATTGAGAATATAGCTAGAATACTGTTTGGAGCAGTCTGTCCATTTCCTAAGGAAGTCTAGTTCAGGGTATTTGGCTAGATTCCTAAGGGGCATTTTTGGGAGTTACTATCAGAGATTCATTTCCTGAGGTCATTTTCTGTGGTGGAACTTTGAAGACTTGTAACCCGGAAGTTTTTAAAATATTGACTCTAACGCAACCACAAGCTTTCTATGCCAGTATTTTACTGAAACCATTAAGCATTTGTACCTGAAATATTTCAAGCCTGTTCAAAAAACGTTCTTGTTATTTTTATCAACTTATACCAGCCTCAGTGTGAATACCTTTGTGGTCAAAGTGTTAAAGACAGCTTATGTTACTAGCCGTCCCCTACCACGTTTTGCTGTAGCCCAGTCTGTGTATATGTGTTTTGTGTGTGTTTAAATTTGTGTATATATGTGTGTTTGCGTGTATGTGTGTGTGTATACACACACACACACACACATATATGGGTGTATATATGTGTGTGTTTGTATATATTTGTGTATTTCTGTGTTTATATGTGTAGATGCATATTGTGTATATGTGTGTGCTTGCCTGTATGCATATTTGTGTGTATATATGTGTGTATGTATGTGTATATGTATATATGTATATGTGCATGTGTATATGTATATGTGAATATGTCATGATAAAATATGCTGTATGGTTTGAGTGAGATTGTATGAAAGGCGTATGAATGTGGCCCAACTGGGCTGAAGATACCATTCTAAGGAATGAGGCCTGGAAAACTACAAGACAGAGGCAAAGGACTTGTGGACTAATTAAAAATTGCTGATGAGATTTGAGAACTGTTGACATCCTGACTTGATTAACTCTTGGTGGAAAAACAACTTGTTTACATTGCCAAAGACAATGGTTCTCTTAAGTAAGGAAGTCAACACTATGACTCCTTACAGAAATGTTTACAGGGCTCCTGGATAAGGAAAGCCAATCAATCAGAATCAACATCTGTCCAAGAACTGATGGAATCCGTCTGTCAGTAATCTACAACTTTCAGAACCACATCAACAGGAAATACTACATAAAAGGACCCTTCTCTCTCAGAGAGTGTGTCAGATCAACTGAACACCATTTCTGAACGCCATCGTGAACTGCTGCCTCCTCTCAAGAAGCTGATCATCTTCAGCAAGAAGAATGGTAAGAATGCTTGATGAATGAATGGATGATGATTGAATGTTAGAGTATATGTGTAAATGTTAATGCAATATTCCCCTTTTTCTATGTAACCAATATAATTATTATAAAACCTAGTACTGGAGTCTGTCTATTTTTTCTCTGAAAGTGCCGAATGCAACCTGTCTCACAAAAAGCAGAATACAAGAACCTATTTAATATTTTTAAAAGTACTTATGACATGTATATATGTATATTTGTGTGTGCATGTGTATATATGTGTGAATGTATATGTATGTGTGTGTATATGTGTATATTTGTGTGTATTTGTGCATATATATACGAATGTTTGCATGTGTATATGTATATGAGTGTATGTGTATATGTATATATGGTGTTTTGGGGATTTTTTGTGTGTGTTTTTAGGGGTGATGGACACTAATTGGACAGTTAGGTGTATTGTGTCCAAATTTGGTGTCAATTCATTCAGTGGTTTTTGAGTTATGTTAATCCCACAAACTAACATTACATTTTTATTTATATATTATATCATATCATATCATATCATATGTCCCCTGGCCCCCTCTCCCTTCACTCTGGCCTGATTTTACTTCCTGATTTTAGAGTTTTTAAAATACTGTTAGCCAGTTTGTGTTCATTTTCATGGTTTCCTCCTTTCTGTTGAAACTGTTCACATGCTTGTTGATTTCAATGGCTTCTCTGTGTAGACTGGCAGGGTGGTTGTTAAGAGCATTAAAAAAAAACTCATGGTATCCCTTCCTGGTGTGTAATTGTGGCGCAGCTGGCTGTGAGTCAGCTACATTAAGATTAAGATCCACTACTGACCGAAAGGTCATGGGTTCGAAGCCAGCCCGGGTCGGAGTGAGCTCCCGACCAAAATTGTGAAGCTTGTTGTCGACCTTTGCAGCCTGGAAGACTGTTGCATCTGTCAAATAGGAAATTTAGGTACCACTTTGTGGGGGGGCTAATTTAACTAATTTACGAGGCCATAAAAATCTCCAGTAAGTATGCAAAGAATGAGGAAGTACTTCATCAGTGTCACAAACGGACGGTGAAGCAACAGCTCCCCTGGTGGCCAGAAGCTGGAATATTAAATAGCCTCTGTGTGTCTGTCTATATATGTTGTGTGTCTATGGCATTGAATGTTTGCCATGTATATGTACATTAAGATCACTACTGACCAAAAAGTCATGAGTTCAAAGCCAGCCCGGGTGAGAGTGAGCTGCCGACCAGTTTGTGAAGCTTGTTGTCGACCTCTGTGTGTCAGTCTATATATGTTGTGTGTCTATGGCATTGAATGTTTGCCATGTATATGTACATTAAGATCACTACTGACCAAAAGGTCATGAGTTCAAAGCCAGCCCGGGTCAGAGTGAGCTGCCGACCAGTTTGTGAAGCTTGTTGTCAACCTCTGTGTGTCTGTCTATATATGTTGTGTGTCTATGGCATTGAATGTTTGCCATGTATATGTACATTAAGATCACTACTGACCAAAAAGTCATGAGTTCAAAGCCAGCCCGGGTCAGAGTGAGCTGCCGACCAGTTTGTGAAGCTTGTTGTCGACCTCTGTGTGTCAGTCTATATATGTTGTGTGTCTATGGCATTGAATGTTTGCCATGTATATGTACATTAAGATCACTACTGACCAAAAAGTCATGAGTTCAAAGCCAGCCCGGGTCAGAGTGAGCTGCCGACCAGTTTGTGAAGCTTGCTGTCAACCTCTCTGTGTCTGTCTATATATGTTGTGTGTCTATGGCATTGAATGTTTGCCATGTATATGTACATTAAGATCACTACTGACCAAAAAGTCATGAGTTCAAAGCCAGCCCGGGTCAGAGTGAGCTGCCGACCAGTTTGTGAAGCTTGTTGTCAACCTCTCTGTGTCTGTCTATATATGTTGTGTGTCTATGGCATTGAATGTTTGCCATGTATATGTACATTAAGATCACTACTGACCAAAAAGTCATGAGTTCAAAGCCAGCCCGGGTCAGAGTGAGCTGCCGACCAATTTGTGAAGCTTGTTGTCAACCTCTGTGCGTCTGTCTATATATGTTGTGTGTCTATGGCATTGAATGTTTGCCATGTATATGTACATTAAGATCACTACTGACCAAAAGGTCATGAGTTCAAAGCCAGCCCGGGTCAGAGTGAGCTGCCGACCAGTTTGTGAAGCTTGTTGTCAACCTCTGTGCGTCTGTCTATATATGTTGTGTGTCTATGGCATTGAATGTTTGCCATGTATATGTACATTAAGATCACTACTGACCAAAAAGTCATGAGTTCAAAGCCAGCCCGGGTCAGAGTGAGCTGCCGACCAATTTGTGAAGCTTGTTGTCAACCTCTGTGCGTCTGTCTATATATGTTGTGTGTCTATGGCATTGAATGTTTGCCATGTATATGTACATTAAGATCACTACTGACCAAAAGGTCATGAGTTCAAAGCCAGCCCGGGTCAGAGTGAGCTGCCGACCAGTTTGTGAAGCTTGTTGTCAACCTCTCTGTGTCTGTCTATATATGTTGTGTGTCTATGGCATTGAATGTTTGCCATGTATATGTACATTAAGATCACTACTGACCAAAAGGTCATGAGTTCAAAGCCAGCCCGGGTCAGAGTGAGCTGCCGACCAGTTTGTGAAGCTTGCTGTCAACCTCTGTGTGTCAGTCTATATATGTTGTGTGTCTATGGCATTGAATGTTTGCCATGTATATGTACATTAAGATCACTACTGACCAAAAAGTCATGAGTTCAAAGCCAGCCCGGGTGAGAGTGAGCTGCCGACCAGTTTGTGAAGCTTGTTGTCGACCTCTGTGTGTCAGTCTATATATGTTGTGTGTCTATGGCATTGAATGTTTGCCATGTATATGTACATTAAGATCAATACTGACCAAAAAGTCATGAGTTCAAAGCCAGCCCGGGTCAGAGTGAGCTGCCGACCAGTTTGTGAAGCTTGTTGTTGACCTCTGTGTGTCTGTCTATATATGTTGTGTGTCTATGGCACCCCCATTTGTGGTGATAGGTCAGCTCGCGGGACACGGAGGTGTACCTGAGAAGCAATGGACCTTGCCGTCTTGCTGTTGTCACCAGTCATTAAGATGACTTCCAAGCCCATCGCCTTCAACGTACGGACCGCCAGCTCCGCTTCGGGTTTCACCGTATCAGCAATGGCTACCAAGCCGCAGAGTTCGCCTAGAAAGACACCAGGAACAGGTTGCCATTATTCTCCTCCGTTTCTGGATGGTAGGAAATGGAAAGGGAGAAGGAAGCATGGAAGCAAAGAGAGAAGGAAGGAAGGAGAGAAGGAGGGAGGAAAAGAAAAAGGGGGAAGGAAGTTAGAGAAGGAAGAAAGAGGAGAAGGAAAGAAATAGGGAAAGAAGGAGAGAAAGAGCAGGGGAAGGAAAGAAGGAAAGGGAGAAGGAAGCATGGAAGCAAAGAGAGAAGGAAGGAGGGAAAGAGGGAAAGAAGGAAGAAAGGAGAGAAAGAGGGAGGGAAAGAAAAAGGGAAGGAAGGAGAAAAAGAGGGAGGGAAGGAAAGAAGGAAAGGGAGAAGGAAGCATGGAAGCAGAGAGAAGGAAGGAAGGAAAGAGGTAGAGAAGGAAGAAAGGAGACAAACAGGGAGGCAAAGAAAAAGGGGGAAGGAAGGAAAGTTAGAGAAGGAAGGGGAAAAGGAAAGAAAAAAGGGAAAGAAGGAAAGAAAGAGGGAGGAAAAGAAGGAGAGAAAGAGGGAAGGGAAGAAGGAAAGGGAGAAGGAAGCATAGAATCAAAGAGAGAAGGAAGGAAAGAGGTAGAGAAGGAAGAAAGGAGACAGAGGGAGGGAAAGAAAAAGGGGGAAGGAAAGTTAGAGGAGGAAGGAAGGGGAGAAGGAAAGAAATAGGGAAAGAAGGAAGGAAAGAGGGAGGGGAAGAAGAAAGAGGGAAGGAAGGAAAGAAGGCAAAGGAGAAGGAAGCATGGAAGCAAAGAAAGAAGGAAGGAAGGAAAGAGGTAGAGAAGGAAGAAAGGAGACAGAGGAAGGGAAAGAAAAAGGAAAAGAAGGAAAGTTAGAGAAGGAAGGAAGGAGAGAAGGAAAGAAAAAGGGAAAGAAGGAAGAAAACAGGGAGTGAAAGAAGGAGAGAAAGAGCGGGAGAAGGAAAGAAGGAAAGGGAGAAGGAAGCATGGAAGCAAAGAGAAAAGGAAGGAAGGAAAGAGGGAGAGAAGTAAGAAAGGAGACAAAGAGGGAGGGAAAGAAAAAGGGGGAAGGAAGGAAAGTTAGAGAAGGAAGGAAGGGGAGAAGGAAAGGAAAAAGGGAAAGACGGAGAGAAAGAGGGAGGGAAGGAAGGAAGGAAAGGGAGAAGGAAGCATGGAAGCAAAGAGAAAAGGAAGGAAGGAAGGAAGGAAGGAAGGAAAGAAGTAGAGAAGGAAGAAGGGAGAGAAAGAGGGAGGGAAGGAAAGTTAGAGAAGGAAGGAAGGAGAGAAGGAAAGAAATAGGGAAAGAAGGAAGGAAAGAGGGAGGGAAAGAAGGAGGGAAGGAAAGAAGGAAAGGGAGAAGGAAGCATGGAAGCAAAGAGAGAAGGAAGGAAGGAAAGAGGTAGAGAAGGAAGAAAGGAGACAAAGAGAAGGGAAAGAAAAAGGGGGAAGGAAGGAAAGTTAAAGAAGGAAGGAAGGGGAGAAGGAAAGAAAAAAGGGAAAGGAGGAGAGAAAGAGGGAAGGAAGGAAAGAAAGAGGGAGGGAAGGCTTCCTTCTCTCTAAACTCATAAAGCAAAACAATAACATTAAAACAATAGCAATAGCAATGCTCTTTGATTGTAGGTGAACTATAAATCCCAGCAACTACAACTCCCAAATGTCTAGGTCTATTTCCCCGAACCTCCACCAGTGTTCACATTTGGGCATATTGAGTATTCATGCCAAGTTTGGTCCAGATCCATCATTGTTTGAGTCCACAGTGCTCTCTGGATGTCGGTGAACTACAACTCCCAAACTCAAGGTCAACGCCCACCAAACCCTTCCAGTATTTTCTCTTGGTTATGGGAGTTCTGTATACCAAGTTTGGTTCAATTCCATCGTTGGTGGAATTCAGAATGCTGTTTGATTGTAGGTGAACTATAAATCCCATCAACTACAACTCCCTAATGAGAAAATGAATTCCTTTCTCCAATTCCTCAATGTCTTCCATGTAAAATGCTCAACACTGTTGTTTGCACCCAGGCTTACCGTCCACGGCCACAAGAACAGCGGTGCGCCCGCGTCGCTCGTGCTCGGTCATGGCGTGGTCCACGTCGTTCTTGACCTGGAGGCCGTTCCGAGACATCCACTCCCGGTTCCCAATGAGAACGGAGTATTTGTGACGATTCCATGTGGCTGAAAGAGAAACAGTGGCGCCATCATATTTTAGTGTCGCCTACGTATTTTTAATTAAGAAAGTGTGAGTCAAACACCGAAAGAGTTAAATGGATGCAATGACTCAGCAAAATCTGCACTTCAATATAGCTTAGCAGCTCTCAGTCTGAGGAAAACCTCAGTGGGAGAAAGGTCTCAGTCTGTGAGAGGAGGCCTCACAATGTGAGGTAGGCCTTAGTCTCCTGTGTGAGGTAGGCCTCACAGTGTGAAGTAGGCCTTAGTCTGTGAGAGAAGCTTCTGTGTGAGGTAGACCTCACAGTATGACGTAGGCCTTAGTTTGTGAGAGAAGCCTCTGTGTGAGGCAGGCCTCACAGTATGACGTAGGCCTTAGTCTGTGAAAGAAGCCTCTGTGTGAGATAGGCCTCACAGTATGACATAGGCCTTAGTCTGTGAAAGAAGCCTCTGTGTGAGGTAGGCCTCACAGTATGACATAGGCCTTAGTCTGTGAGAGAAGCCTCTGTGTGAGATAGGCCTCACAGTGTGAAGTAGGCCTTAGTCTGTGAGAGAAACCTGTGTGAGGTAGGCCTCACAGTATGACATAGGCCTTAGTCTGTGAGAGAGGCTTCTATGTGAGGCAGGCCTCACAGTATGACGTACACCTTAGTCTGTGAAAGAAGCCTCTGTGTGAGGTAGGCCTCACAGTTTGATGTAGGCCTCAGTCTGTGAGAGAAGCCTCTGTGTGCGTTAGGCCTCACAGTGTGAAGTGGGCCTTTGTCTGTGAGAGAAGCCTCTGTGTGAGGTAGGCCTCACAGTATGACGTAGGCCTTCATCTGTGAGAGAAGCCTCTGTGTGCGTTAGGTGTCACAGTGTGAAGTGGGCCTTTGTCTGTGAGAGAAGCCTCTGTGTGAGGTAAGCCTTAGTCTGTGAGAAAAGCCTCTGTGTGAGGTAGGCCTCACAGTATGACGTAGGCCTTAGTCTGTGAGAGAAGCCTCTGTGTGAGGTAGGCCTCACAGTTTGATGTAGGCCTCAGTCTGTGAGAGAAGCCTCTGTGTGAGATAGACCTCACAGCGTGAGGTAGGCCGTACTCTATAAGCCTCTATCTGAGGTAGGCCTTAGTCTGTGAGAAGGCCTAGTGTGAGAAGGTTTGGTGAAAGAAGCCCCAGGTTAAAAGCCTCGTGTGTAAAGCTGTGTGTAAAGCTACTATGTGAAGCCAGTATGTAATTTCGGTGTGAGAGGAGGCTCTGTGGGAGTGAAACTATTTATCTGCATGAGAAAGAAGTCCAGCGTGGAAGCAAAGAAGGAAGTATAAAGAACCTTGTTTGTGTTATGGAAAGTTTGTTCTTGTAAATAGTGCGACGATATTATTTTACTACAAAGAAAAGCCTCCTCACTTGGCAGCTGTTCATCGATAATCAAGGCGGGCTGCATTGGCTCCCCGTCGTCGATGTTCACCAGGGCAGCGTTCCTCACGTTGTTCTCTTCGAGGCTCTCGCTCCTCCGGTAGATCAGGGATTCGATGTTGGTGACCTTGCAGCGGATGCCGCAGCCGGGGACCACTTGGAAATCCGTGCAGGTTCCAAGGGTCTCAGTGTTCAATTCCTGATGGGGAGGACCATATTCAACTGACCTTGGGCCTTTCTGAGAGAAAACTCACAGTGTGAGATAGGCCCTAGTCTGTGAGAGAAGCCTCTGTGTGAGATAGGCCTCACAGTTCCGTCCTTCCTCTTCTGAGCCAAGCAACCTCATCGGACTCCTACCTGTTTGCAATACTTGGTGATGGCCGCCCCCAGAGGGTGCTCGCTGCTGCTCTCCGCCGTCCCCACCAGCGCCAGGATTGTATTGCGTGGCATCCGGTTGCTCTCAACCAACATCTTCAGTTGCATCACCACCGGTGTGCCATGAGTGATAGTCCCGGTCTTATCAAACACCACAATCTTCACCTGCAACACAACGTTAAGAGACTGAGGATCTTTTTTACCTGCAAGAAGGGTGGTCCATGCCTTGGTCACCTCCAGATCGGACTACTGTAATGCGCTCTACATGGGGCTACCCTTGAAAACGGCCCGGAAATTCCAACTGGTCCAACGGGCGGCGAACAGGTTGTTAACTGGTGCTCTTTACAGAGAGAGGTCAACCCTCTTGTTTAAGGAGCTCCATTGGCTGCCGTTCATTTTCCGGTCCCAAAATAAATAAAAAGGATTGCATTTTTCCTAAACCAAGGTGTGTTATATTAATGACAAGAGGGCCCTGTTTCCAGCTCTGGAGTGCAACATTATGTTTGTCAACAGACCCCTGCCACTGGGTTCCTTAAGGACAACCCCTTTCCTACCTTGTGCGCCATCTCCAGCGGCTCTCCGCCTTTGATCAAGATGCCATTTTGCGCTCCAACTCCGGTCCCCACCATCACCGCGGTTGGAGTTGCTAGTCCCAGGGAGCAAGGGCAGGCGATGCACAGCACGGTAATGGAGGCCTGGAAAGCGAAGCGGATGACCACCTCGGCTTTGGAGATGCTCTTATTGTAACCCTGTGGTGGATGCAGAGGAAGAAAAGGGGTCTTAAGCTTGCATTTCAGCTAAATTATAGGAAACCTACTACAAAACAGGAGCTTTTTTGTTGAGTTCCAGGGCCAGAGAAGCAGATGGCGGAAACAGAAGAACGGCCTGCCTTTATTATTACTTTTATTACATTTATCATTTTACATTCTTTATTAGTACATTTATTATTTTACTCTATTATTATTATTACATTTATTATTTTACTCTATTATTGCTGTTATTACATTTCCATTATTTTACTCTATTATTGTTATTATTTTTATTATTATTACATTTATTATTTTACTCTAGGATTGCTGTTACTACATTTCCATTATTTTACTCTATTATTATTATTATTATTACATTTATTATTTTACTATTATTTTTGGAAGGATACGTGTGAGGAAGTCGTTATTAAACTGCTGCCACCAATTGTAAAGAAGACTGTATTAATGCCACCGAATGCCACCAAATGTGAAGGCGCGCGTGGTAAAACACCCACTGCCACCTAATCTATGAGGGAAGCTGGGCAACGATCAATATCAGCCTAGGAACTACTTTACAAAGGAACTGTTAATTACAGAAGGCTTTGTTTCAGTGATAGCATAGCGTTTACTTTCCTGGCTTGACTTTACTATTCTAGGCTGTTCAGCTTATAAGGAACTGTATCAGGCCAGGCTTGAGGAAAACAGTAACAAGTTTATTTTAACAGGAGTATAACAATGTATAACTGTTCTTCAAAAGAGGCACAAATCTTGATGGATACATTGGAAAGGTTTCATGAGTAAACTCAGGCAAACACTTCATAAGGTTTCACAGCTGGCACAACAGGCTTAAACCCAGCCAAACCTTGATTCTTAATTCAGAATCAACAACCCCCTGTACCGCGTCCTTCTCTGCAACCACTTTGGTCACCAATTGATTCCCTGAATCTCCAAGAGATTCAGTTTTTTCCTATAGCACACTGGCTACAGACACATTCCCTGAATCTCCACCAAAAGATTCAGTGTCCTCTCAGTAGCTCTCCGGCCACTGACTCATTCCCTGAATCTCCACCAAAAGATTCAGTGTCCTCTCAGTAGCTCTCCGGCCACTGACTGACTTTTTAAAACACAGCTGCCTCTGAAGAGGCGGTTGGCTCCGCCCCTGTTGCTATGGCAACTTAGCTAACATCAAGCCACTCTCTCCAACAAAACATAATCTCCCATACTTACCATCCCTAAACCATTGTCCAAACTACACATAACCAAAGGAATAAAATCTACACATCGTCACAATACGTAAGCACATTTAGGTTGAAGACGGTTAGAATAACAGTTTAATTAGAGCTGGACAGTCTTATCTTAATTTACAGTTTTATGTAAATATTCAAAAACATGTCACCTCTGGATGCCTCAATTAATGTTATTTTATTGGTATTCATTTTTATTTTGAAATTTACATGTAGCTGCTGCATTTCCCACCCTTGGCTTATACTTGAGTTAATTCGTTTTCCCAGCTTTTTGTGGTAAAATTAGGTGCCTCAGCTTATATTCGGGTCGGCTTATACTCGAGTATATATGATATATCTGAACTTTAGATCATATTTAGTGACTCTGCATAATAGTTCATAACAATCTTCCAGAGGTCACAGAAAGCAAAACGAACACAGAGCACGATAACAGAGCTGACGGGAGGCAATCTTGCAGCTCCATTTCCCACTGTAAATGTCTTCGGAAAAGCGTCAAAAGGAGTCACACACATCACAGACTTACAGGGAAGTAGGTCTCCACAATTTCGAAGTCGACAAACCCAATCACTATCCAGGCAAACAGGGTAAGCACCGAAACGCCAACGATAAAAGGAACGAAGTAGCCACTGATTTTGTCAGCAAACTGTTGAATTGGAGCCTGAAACAGGGAGAGAAAGAAGCAAGGAGTCAAAACAGGAGCTTGGGCCGGTGCTTCAACATACTGCTTATATCTATCTGTTGCAACCCAGAAGCAGGAAACGAGACCCTAAGATAACCATCCACCACACTTGACTGTAGGAAAAAAAATCCCTTTTTATTGATGAAAAATGGTTACAAAATAGAGGAAAATGCAAAGTCAAAAAGCCACAGTAAAATTCAGCAGTCAGGAATACCTGTGAACTAGATCAAAATTCCAAAAGCAACACTGTAAAAACCTGGAATCTGTTAGCATTCCACTAACCATACTTGGAGCACTAGAAGCCTCTTGGGTTGTAGGCCACGGGAAATGGGGAATCTGCCAAGGTAATGCCTCAGTCTAAACGATGCCTGATCTAACGCGTCAACTCGACGAGAGGCACTTAAAGCTGAAGAAACTGTTTCGTGACACGCCTCCCGGCTTTGAAGCCTGTGCTTCTTTTTCCCTTAATCTGGTTGACCTTTGCAGACTCTGCGATTCACTCCTGTTTTTCCAAATTTGCCCTTTTCTATTCTCATTAAGGATGCCAGGTGTTAGCTACTCTGGAGAGCTATCACCGCTTGTCTCATCAGAATGGGTAGTTTCGCTTTCCAAGCCTTCAAGGCCTGCAGGAGTTTCTTCTATACTAACCTCAGAATCAACATGATCATTACCATCAGGGAAAAATACATTTTCAGTAGCATCAGGAAATACAATCAGAGAATCAGGTTCAGGTTCAGACCCAGGCTGAACCCCAACACTATCTATCTATCTATCTATCTATCTGTGACGATGTGTAAGTTTTATTTCTTTAGTTATGTGTAGTTTGGACAGTGGTTTAGGGATGGTAAGTATGGGAGATTATGTTTTGTGGGAGAGGGTGGCTTGGTGTTAGCTGAGTTGCCATAGCAACAGGAGCAGAGCAAATTCCCTCTTCATGAGGCAGCTGTGTTTTAAAAAGTCAGTCAGTGGCCGGAGAGCTACTGAGAGAACACTGAGTCTCAGGGTGGAGATTCAGGGAATGTAGTTGTAAGCCGGTGAGCTACAGGAAGGGCCTGATTTCTCTAGTGGGAGAAACAGGGAATTAGTCAGTGGCCGGAGAGCTACTGAGAGAACACTGAGTCTCAGGGTGGAGATTCAGGGAATGTAGTTGTAAGCCGGTGAGCTACAGGAAGGGCCTGATTTCTCTAGTGGGAGAAACAGGGAATTAGTCAGTGGCCGGAGAGCTACTGAGAGAACACTGAGTCTCAGGGTGGAGATTCAGGGAATGTAGTTGTAAGCCGGTGAGCTACAGGAAGGGCCTGATTTCTCTAGTGGGAGAAACAGGGAATTAGTCAGTGGCTGGAGAGCTACTGAGAGAACACTGAGTCTCTAGGTGGAGATTCAGGGAATGTGTCTGTAGCCAGTGTGCTATAGGGAATTCTGTGAAAATAAGCCTTTTAGCTTAGTTGTTATATTAGGGCAGTTGTCCAGAAGGGTTACATCTGCTTAAAGAAACTTCTTGAAGACTGTGCCTGAGATTACTCATGAAACATTACTATTGTAACCATCAAGATTTGTGCCTCTTTTGAAGAAACAGTTAAACTTATTATACTGCTATTAAAATAAACTTGTTACTGTTCTCCTCAAGTCTTGCCTGATATAGTTTCTTATAAGCTGAACAGCCTGCGATAGTAAAGTCAAGCCAGGAAAGTAAACGCTACGCTATCACTGAAACAAAGGCTTCTGTAATTAACAGTTCCTTTATAAAATAGTTCCTAGGCTGATATTGATCGTTGCCCAGCTTCCCTCATAGATTAGGTGGTAGTGGGTGTTTTACCACTCACACTTTCACATTTGGTGGCATTCGGTGGCATTAATACGCTCTTCTTCACAATTGGTGGCAGCAGTTTAACGACTCCTTCACACTATCTATCTATCTATCTACACATACATACACACACACACACACATATATTGACATTATGTTAAAGCACCAGCCCAAGCTGAAGTAGTTGTTTATATCTAAGATGTTCCCTGCTTAAGTTTTAATAATGCTGTATTTACTTGGTTTTATCTAGTTTTTAACCATGCAGGTGCTAGTCCATGCAGTATCTTATGTTTATTAGTCTAACAACTGAGAAACCTAATTGCCTTGAATGAATGCCAAAAGGTTATGACTCTTAACAGGTCATGCTTTTTACCAAGAGGCGATGGCATCATTTTTCAAAAGGTTATGACTTCTAACAAGGCCATGTGTGGTGATCCTTACCTCATAGGCCGCAGTAGGAGATTTCCATTTTCCAAAAAAAAAAAAAAAAGGGGGGGGGTCTTTCTGGCCAATTCAGGCACAAGGGGGCAAATCCTGCTAGAGACTTGGGTTTCTCTCTCTTTCATAGAATCATAGAATCAAAGAGTTGGAAGAGACCTCCTGGGCCATCATCCAGTCCAACCCCATTCTGCCAAGAAGCAGGAATATTGCATTCAAATCACCCCTGACAGATGGCCATCCAGCCTCTGCTTAAAAGCTTCCAAAGAAGGAGCCTCCACCACACTCCGGGGCAGAGAGTTCCACTGCTGAACGGCTCTCACAGTCAGGAAGTTCTTTCTCATGTTCAGATGGAATCTCCTCTCTTGTAGTTTGAAGCCATTGTTCCGCGTCCTAGTCTCCAAGGAAGCAGAAAACAAGCTTGCTCCCTCCTCCCTGTGGCTTCCTCTCACATATTTATACATGGCTATCATATCTCCTCTCAGCCTTCTCTTCTTCAGGCTAAACATGCCCACCTCCCCAAGCCGCTCCTCATAGGGCTTGTTCTCCAGACCCTTGATCATTTGAGTCGCCCTCCTCTGGACACATTCCAGCTTGTCAATATCTCTCTGGAATTGTGGTGCCCAGAATTGGACACAATATTCCAGATGTAGTCTAACCAAAGCAGAATAGAGGGGTAGCATTACTTCCTTAGATCTAGACACTAGGTTCCTATTGATGCAGGCCAAAATCCCATTGGCTTTTTTTGCCGCCACATCACATTGTTGGCTCATGTTTAACTTGTTCCCCACGAGGACTCCAAGATCTTTTTCACACGTACTGCTCTCGAGCCAGGCCTTGTCCCCCATTCTGTATCTTTGCATTTCGTTTTTTCTGCCAAAGTGGAGTTGTTTGAATTCTTCTTTGGTGGTTTCTCCCTTTTTCCACTTCTTGTGCAGGTCTCTTTTGTGTCTTAGCACAGTTAGAAGTTCTTTGGAGTATCTTGCATTTGTCCCTGTTGAACTTCATTTTGTTAGTTTTGGCCCATCTCTCTAATCTGTCAAGATCGTTTTGAATCCTGCTCCTGTCCTCTGGAGTATTGGCTATCCCTCCCAATTTGGTGTCGTCTGCAAACTTGATGATCCTGCCTTCTAGCCCTTCATCTAAGTCATTAATAAAGATGTTGAACAGGACCGGGCCCAGGACGGAACCTTGCTTGTGGCACTCCACTTGTCACTTCTTTCCAAGATGAAGAGGAAGCATTAGTGAGCACTCTCTGTGTTCGTCCACTTAACCAATTCCAGATCCACCTCACCGTAGTTTTGCCTCGCCCACATTGGACTAGTTTCCTTGCCAGAAGGTCAGGGGGGACATTTGCTAAGATGAAGTTAACTATTCTCTTGCCTTTTGTGCCAAAGCTTCCTTCAAAGAAAACAGGATGAAAACATTTCTGATCCTTTTTGAAAAGTACCTTGGAGGTTTGGGCTTCTTCCACCAGTTTGACAATCTGGGAGAGAGTGGTGTCGGCCCCAACGTGAGTCGCGGAGACCAGCAGGGAGCCATTCTGGTTGATGGAACCGGCAATGACGGTGCTGCCGGGTTTTTTGGTGACGGGCATCGCTTCTCCTGTGGAACAGAGACAAAGAAGATACTCTGAGTGAAATTTCAGCGCCATGCTATATAGCATTGCCTTCTCGCTCTTCTTCCCAACCACCTCAGAGAGTTACACACAAACACAACGCACAAAATACATATAACTTGCCTGTGATGAGTGACTCGTCCACCATCGAATGCCCTTCGATGACACGGCCGTCCACCGGAAACTTGCCCCCCGGGACCACTTTGATAACGTCGCCCCGCTGAACCAGTTCGACATCCACTTGCTCTTCGCTGCAAAGAGTACATGTGAATTCTGCAATTAATTTTTGGGAATTGCAACTTTCTTATAGCCTCCTATATTAGTTATTGGTTATGTATATAATTCAAATTGCTTACTGTATTGTCTATGTGTATATTGGTATGCATTTTTTTCCTTGGCTCTTTGTTGTGAGAGGGGCTGAAGACCATGTGATCAGGTCTGGGCCTGTTCAGGACTCAGACTCAATTTTAAAACAGTTTTGTTTAGACTTCCATAGGAACAGTATGCCTAGAGACTCCAATGGAGTTTCAGACTAGACAGAGACAATATTAGACTCTCAGAATAGAAAGATATGTTGTGAGAGGGGTTGAAGACCATGTGATCAGGTCTGGGCCTGTTCAGGACTCAGACTCCATTTTAAAACAGTTTTGCTTTAGACTTCCATAGGAACAATATGCTTACAGACTCCACTGGAGTTTCAGACTAGACAGACAATATTAGACTCTCAGAATAGAAAGATATGTCGTGAGAGGGGTTGAAGACCATGTGATCAGGTCTGGGCCTGTTCAGGACTCAGGCTCTATTTTAGAACAGCTTTGCTTTAGACTTCCATAGGAACAGTATGCTTAGAGACTCCAATGGAGTTTCAGACTAGACAGAGACAATATTAGACTCTCAGAATAGAAAGATATATTGTGAGAGGGGCTGAAGACCATGTGATCAGGTCTGGGCCTGTTCAGGACTCAGACTCCATTTAAAACAGTTTTGCTTTAGATTTCAATAGGAACAGTATGCTTAGAGACTCCATTGGAGTTTCAAACTAGACAGAGACTTGTAGATAGTCTGTAAATAAAGCTACTTGGTTTATTGCTTAATGGCTGTGTGTCGGAACAGTTTTATCGCCTCGTCAACCAACAATTAACAATTCTGCAACCATTTTGTCACATACTGTCTTGACATGATGTCCTCTCCATAACCTGAAACAACTTCGCGATGAATCGCAGTGGCGTTCATGCCCTGAGCATTAGCGTATTACAGCGTGAACTTCACACTTGGAGGGAAACGGAATGAGGATGCTCATCTCTAACCTTCACCACAATACCAGTTGATGAGCTACTGACGACTGGCACTGCTCATTCGCTTCCACTGCCTTCCCACTACACAGCAGTGATACCAACATTCCCGTGAGAGCTACATGCCTTGTAACATTAGTTTCTGGATTACTCTCATATATGTGTGTATTCTTATGCTGTTTTCCTTAACTCAAAGTTGTGGGAGGGGCTGCAGACCATGTGACAAGATCTGGGACTGTTCAGGACTCAGACTGCAATTTAGAAACAGTATGCTTTTAGAAGTCAGTAGAGACAGAATGCTTTACAGGGTTTAGGGCTTTCTAGGTCAAAGCCAGCACTTTGAATTGTGCCCGGTAGCAAACTGGCAGCCAGTGGAGCTGGCGTAACATGGGAGTTGTGTGCTCCCTGTATGCCGCCCCAGTTATTAACCTGGCTGCCTCTTGTTGGACTATTTGAAGCTTCTGAGCAGTCTTCAAAGGCAACCCCACATAGAGTGCGTTGCAGTAGTCTATCCTAGATGTAACGAGAGCATGGACCACCGTAGCTAAGTCTGACTTCCCAAGGTAGAGTGTAACTGGTGCACAAGTTTTAATTGTGCGAACGCTCCCCTGGCACCGCCGAAACCTGGGATTCCAGGCTCAGTGATGAGTCCAAGCTGCAATCCTGTGTCTTCAGGGGGAGTGTAACCCCGTCCAGCACAGGTTGTGACCCTATTCCCTGTTTGGCCTTGTGACTGACCAGGAGGACCTCTGTCTTGTCTGGGTTCAACTTCAATTTGCTCACCGTCACCAAGACCGTCACAGCGGCCGGGAACCGGTTGAGGACTTGGACAGCCTCCTTAGCATCTGGTGGAAATGAGTGCTAGAGTTGGATGTCATCTGCATACAAATACCCTTGGTCCTAATCTACAGATGCAATAAATCAGCACTTGTAAGTGGACCGGTGCACATTGAGGCTCCTTCCAGCCTTGGCACATCCTTAAAGAATATTTTAGAGGGCAAGTTCCTTGCACAAGGGACTGGACTTCTGCGAAATCTACTCTCGCCAAAATTCAATGTATACAGATCATGATATCAAAGGAAACCAGAGTGGAAGGAGCATAGAAATGCCAGATGTGCGTTTTCACAGCAAAACCACGTAGGGAAAGATTAATTTGCATACGTGCAGCTGATTGGTCGTAGGCAGATGAGTGTAGGCCAGGATTTGAAAAGGCCACTGAGCCAGAATGGCAGTTGGGGAGAAGAGAGCTGAACATTCCAAAGGGGCGGAGTTAGGTTTAAGAATAGGCAGTTAGAGAGTCAGAAAAGATTCAGTTAGGGATTCATGTTTGTGAGGTACAGTTAGGAACTTCTGTGAGAGAAAAGCAGTTAGGAAAATGGAGCTCAAGTGTTAAGGAAAATAAAGAAATGCCAGTGTTGTTTAAGGCAGGATATAGTTCTGTCAAAACTATATGTATGATTTGAAACAGTTGAAGTTTGATAGGAAAAGTTAACCAAGTGAATGATATTGAATGTACGATTTCAAGACTGTAACAGAACACACAAATGTAACCATCAGCGTTGGAGCCAGAAGCTATAAATAAACTCTGTTACTTTGTTTACTACAAGAGTGTCTCAAGCCTGTGATATAAAGCCTCAAAGTAAAAGCTCACAAGAAAGCCAATTTTTAAGGGAAACTGTTTCAGTACAAGGCAAGTAAAAGATTTAAAAGAGAAATATTTTACCCCCCACATCGTCACACATAAAAGGCACCTGTGAAAGGACTGAAGTAGTGATACGTTGTCCCAGGCCTCTTTTAATGTTTCAAGAAAAAGCAGGCAAAACCCAACCAACCTCAGCAGGATGTTGTCTGAGCCCAGCGTCACAACAGTCGCCTCCGTGGCTTGCAGCGAGATGAGCTTTGCGAGCGCTTCTGAGGTTTTCCCCTACGAAAGCCCAAAGCAACATGTTTTACATTCAAAACAACATCGAAGGCAAGCAAGCCACCTTTTAGACAAATACTGACTGCAGAAAACAGAGACTGAGTTAAGTCTAAATTCTAAGTTTGTTCTAAACAGAGAGCAAAAGAAAGATTTGTCAACAGAGACAATGAAGTCGGCTTCAGACCCATTTATCAGGCTTTATGTTGCCAAAAGGGTCTTTGTAGGGTAAAGTATAAGAGAAGGTCTGTTTTCTGTGGCATTGCTACTCAATGCAGTAAATGAGTTTGCAAACCACTTCTGCCAAATTTAGTGATAATATGATGTTTTCAGATTTAAAAGTCCTACAACCATCATAAGGTTTTATGTTGCCTTAACCCATGCATGCTGTAATGAATCCCTCGACTTAACAGGCTAGCTTAAGCCTAAGGAAGTGGGCCTGGCGAAACCACGGCACCCATTTTGGGAAAGGGAGACAGGGAGACAGGTTAGGTTTGCCTCTAGTCTTGGAGGGAAAGTTAGAAGACTAGGATTGGTTAGGAAGATGAGGGCGGAGCCTAAGTGATCTAAAGGAAAAAAAGTGACTTTTAAACTGAGGTTTGAGGTCCCAGTTTGCCAGTTGGTTTTTGGATCGGGTAGAGAGAAGAAATGTGGGTGTTAGCGAAAGCAGTTTGAGTTTTTGAAGAAGAAGTTTGGGTCAGTCTTTTGTGTAGTATTCAGAATAGCTATAGAGAAGATAGCTAGAATACTGTTTTGTGGAACAGCACCCCGTTAGTGGTCTGTTCATTTCCTAAGGAAGGCTAGTTCAGGGTTTTGGCTAGATTCCAAAGGGGGATTTTTGGGAGTTTTCATTTCAGAGATTCATTTCCTGAAGTAATTTTCTGTGTTGAAACTTTTAAGACTTGTAACCCAGAAGTTTAAAGATCTTTACTCAAACGCAACCACAAACTTTTTATGCCAGCATTTTACTGAAACATTAAGCATTTGTACCTGAATTATTCAAGCCTGTTCAATAAACGTTCTTGTTATTTTTATCAACTTATACCAGCCTCAGTGTGAATACCTTTTTTAAAAAAAATATCAGATCAGTAAGCCAAATTCCAAGTGTTACACATATAAGACCTGAATAATTCAACAAATATTAAATACATTATGCTAATTTAAACTGGTGTATATTACATTATCTCCACCTTCCCTCCCTCTCCCTCCCTCTTTAACCACAGTATATTTCTACTAATCTTGCAGATCCAGCCACTGGTAGAGTCTTTGTATTTTTCCTTGATGTGAATACCTTTGTGGTCAAAATGCTATTCAAGTCAGCTTTAACAACCTCTCAAAAATACCTCAGCCTGTTTATTAGTAATATGGTGGCAGCGGAAATCTTTTGAGGAATCATTTTTAAGTCTCTCCGTTCCAGTGGTTCCCAGTTCCTAGATTTTACATATACAGTTGGTTCAGCAACTATACTCCCTCTATATTTTGGTGAGCTAGTCTGTAGTAGTGGAGGTGTTATCATTATAAGTTGAAGGAGCAGCATTGGGATTATTTTTCTATATTTCCCCGTCAGATAAATCCCCCCGCACCCCTTTACCTTGGCAATGTGCTCCAGCCATCGTCCCAGGGCTATGAAGACGAAGAGCATTGGCGGGGTGTCAAAGAAGGTCACGGGGTTGACCTTTGCCCTCTCGGCCATCGCCACCAAGACGACAACAAGGGAGTAGACAAAGGCAATGGTGGTGGCCAGGACAATCAGCACGTCCATGTTGGCCGTCCGGTGCTTCAGCGCTTTGTAGGCCTGGATGTAGAAGTGCCAGCCCCCAAAGATCTGCAGCAAAGCCAAAGACACGTTTCGTAACCAAAAGGCAGAAGAAGCAAACAAACAAATCTGATTCCAGGGAGAATACTAGCCCCCGCCACCATTGAAACAGCTCCACTGGCTCCCAATTTGTTTTCAGGCCCAATTCAAGGTGCTGGTTTCATTTCACTTCTAAAGCCCAACACGGCTTTGGTCCAGGCTACTTGAGACACCATGTTGTACCACACAGACCGCGCAAACCTTTAAGGACTAGCAAGGAGACTCTCATCTCCACTGTTAAAAATCTCTAGTGAATGCACTTTTGGGTTGCTGTGAGTTTTCCGGGCTGTCCGGCCATTTTCCAGAAGCATTCTCTCCTGACGTTTTGCCCACATCTATGGCAGGCATCCTCCGAGGTTATGAGGTCTTGTCAAAGGCTTTCATGGCCGGAATCACTAGGTTGTTGTAGGTTTTCTGGGCTGTCTGGCCATGTTCTAGAAGCATTCTCTTCTGATGTTTCGTCTCCATCTGTGGCAATCATCCTCAGAAGTTAGATAGGAGATTTACATTCCATCAACATAGAGCTTCTCAGGAGGGTTTCCAAAGGTTAAGATGCCTATTAGCCAAGAAGTCCTTGCCGGTTTTCCAGAGGAGAAGGCATGATTTTCTGTCTACATTAGCAAGACCAGCAGACTGTTTCACCAGTCGAGGCAACTTTGGTTATTGAGTATGGAACTTCTGTCACGTCAAGGAATTTCTAGTTCCATGTTGCATTTTCCCCTGAATGTCATGTTTTGGCTTTATTCTGCTTATGTATTCCTGTTTTTTTATGCTACTCATGTACTTTGAATTCTGTGGATTATTCCCGATATTTGGGACTTTAGTTTGCTAAATTGCTTTTCATATATATTCTTCAATAAACTTTCATATTTTACCTTGGATTAGAGTGTGTTAACAACAGTGGTGGCTCCCAGCCTTGGAGTACAACACTTGTTTGTTCTCATCTAGAAACGTGGTGTTTCTTCGCCTCCTCTTGTCTACGTATCAGAAGCCTACCAAGCCTTGAAACTACAAGGCTATTCAATTCAGAGCAGGCTGTATTGGGACAAATGCAGCAATTTTTGGATGACACAGCTGGCCTGGACCCTTTCCAGTCAGGCTTTCGCCCGGATCATGGTACGGAGATGGTCCTGGTTGCTATTACAGATGAACTTCATCTGTCTGATAGCGGCGGATCGGCACTTCTGGTACTTTTCGATCTTACCACAGCGTTTGACACCGTTGACTACGATTCAATGATCCACCGTCTCGCCATGTCCGGAGTTTGCGGTCAAGCCCTCAATTGGTTCAGTTCATTCCTCCGATATCGGAGTCACTGCGTGGAATATATGGACCGTCTCTGAAAGTTCCCCCCTCCTATGTGGGATACCCCAAGGTGCAATTCTCTCCCCTCTTCTCTTCAACATCTACGTGAGACCCCTTGCCAGTTTGGCTTGGAGATTCGGCCTGGACTGCTATCAATATGCGGACGACACCCAACTCCTGTTGCGCTTGGAGCCTGGAGTCACGTCAATACCTGACAATCTCACCTTATGCTTGGAGGCTCTGTCGAACTGCCTACGTGCTAGCAGACTGAAGGTGAATCCGGCGAAGACTGAGATCCTGTGGCATGGCCGCCTGATAGGTCCGACCCATCCGTTACCTTCCTTTGATGGCGATGCTCTATCTCCACCGCCTACCGTTAAGAGCTTGGGTGTCGTTTTGGATTCGCAGCTGACGATGGAAGCTCAGGTCGCTGCCGCCAGCAAACAGGCCTTTTTCCATCTACGGCAAGCGAGGCAACTGGCACCTGACCTGTCGGATGAGGCTCTGGCAACGGTCATCCATGCCACCGTTACGTCTAAGCTGGACTATTGCAACACCTTGTATGTTGGCCTTCCTATTTCTACGGTCCGAAAGCTCCGTATTGTCCAGAATGCTGCAGCCAGGTTACTCACAAGAATGCCCACGAAATGCCATAGAACACCAGTGCTGCGGCATCTACACTGGCTCCCAACTGAGTATCGTGGTTTGTATAAGATGCTGGTCCTGACCTTTAAAACTATATGGCCAGGGTCCATTGTATCTTAGAGACCGTCTCTCCTTCTCCCATCATCGGAGGTCACCACGACCATCCCAACGCAATTTGCTCTATATGCCGGGTCCTAGGGAAGTGCACGTGGAAAGCACCAGACACAGGTGGGCCTTCTCTATTTCTGCCCCTGCCTTATGGAATTCCTTATGGCCTCCCTATTTGAGATGAGCCATGCGCGACTCAGGGCATGTTATCCTAGCACTTAAGACCTGGCTTTTTACGAGAGCATTTGACCCATGTTAATTTTAATATTTGTATGTATGTGTTTTATCCTGTATAATTTATGCAATGTAAATCGCCTGGAGCATCTCGGTTGGAGGGCCATTAATAAGTAATTAAAGAATCGCTGTGAGTTTTCTGGGCTGTATGGCCTTGATCTAGAAGCATTCTCTCCTGACGTTTCACCCACAACAACGGCAGGCATCCTCAGAGGTTGAGGGATGTGTTGGAAACTAAGTAAGTGAGGTTTATATATCTGTGGAATAATGTCCAGGGTGGGAGAAAGAACTCTTGTCTGTTGGAGGCAAGTGTGAATGCTGCAATTGATCACCTTGATTATCATCTCATCATCATCATCATCATCATCATCATCATCTTTAACTCTAACAAAACTTTCAAAATTTCAGTATTATTTCATTATTGATTATTGATTGATTCTATAGTGTTGCTAAAGTTCTGGTGGTGAAAATTTCAGAACTCGAACAAAATTTTCAAAATTTCATTATAAGTGGCAGTTACTAATTGGTTCTGTCATAATAATAATCAATAATGAAATAATACTGAAATTTTGAAAGTTTTGTTAGAGTTAAAGATGATGATGATGATGATGAGATGATAATCAAGGTGATCAATTGCAGCATTCACACTTGCCTCCAACAGACAAGAGTTCTTTCTCCCACCCTGGACATTATTCCACAGATATATAAACCTCACTTACTTAGTTTCCAACATATCCCTCAACCTCTGAGGATGCCTGCCGTTGTTGTGGGTGAAACGTCAGGAGAGAATGCTTCTAGATCAAGGCCATACAGCCCAGAAAACTCACAGCGATCGAGTGATTCCGATCAATGTTGATCACTGTTTTCTTTTGTTTATGTATCATGGTTTTTTGATTGAATATTGTTTGTCTTGGCTGGTCGAGTATTATTATTATTGTATTTTTTTCTATTGCGAGGAGGCAGGATATGAATTAAGTTATTAGTAAGGTGATGATGATGATGATTATTATTGCTCCCTCCCATTGTGTCCCTAAGATTTTGGCCCATGTTGTTCACCAAACGAAACCTCAGCGTGAACTTTAAAGGCAAGCTTACGAAGTCCTCCTACTTGCCTGGACAGGGACGCAGAGCAGGAAGGAGAGCAAATTCATGACGGACAGCCCAGGGAGGACTTGCTGCTCCAGGAACATGGCCGAGTGGTGCTCCTCCGTGTCTCCTTGGGTCACGTTCCCAGCGTGGTGTGTCGCAGACATGTGGCTGTCCATTGCCATCATGTAAATCATGAGCCCCATCACAGGGATGCAGAAGAACAGGCTGACGAGGAAGGAGCGTTTCCACCTGACAGACAACAACAATATAATATAATACAATACAATACAATCTATATAAATAAAAATGTAATATTCGTTTGTGGGATTAACATAACTCAAAAACCACTGGTCGAACTGACATGAAATTTTGACACAATACACCTAACAGTCCAACGTGTGTCCATCACCCCTAAACACACACACACAGTAGAAAAGACTTAAAAACCTAAAAAATTACACCATACATACATATACACATACACTCATACACATGCACACATTCATACACACACACATATATATATATGCACAAGCACACACAAATATACACAAATATACACATATACACACACACATAAATATGCATACACACATATATACATATACACATGCACACATATACATATACACATGCACACACATATACATACACACACATACACATGCACACATACATACATACACACATATACACACAAATATGCATATAGACAAGTACACACATATAGACAATACGCACATTCATATGTAAACACATGAATATATACACACATATATACATATACATACACACTTATATACATATACACATGCACACACATATACACACATATACACATGCACACACAAACATACATATATACCCACACACATATGCACACATACATATACACATATAAACATATACACATGCACACACATATACATATACACATATATACACACAAATATGCATATAGACAAATACACACGTATATGCACATACATATGTAAACACATGAATATATACACACATGTATACATATACATACACACATCTATATATATACACACACATATACACATGCACACACAAACATACATATATACACACACATACACATGCACACATACATACACACATATATACATATACACATGCATGCATATATACATATACACATGCACACACAAACATACATATATACACATACATGCACATACACACATACATACACACAAATATGCATATAGACAAGCACACACATATAGACAATATGCACATACACATATAAACACATGAATATATACACACATATATACACAGACATATATACACCCACATAGATATACGCAGGCATACATATGTACACAAATATATACACAAACAACACATATATATACACACAAAACACATATACACAGACTGGGCCGCAGCAACACTTGGCAGGGGACGGCTAGTATAACATAAATAATAATTACAAGAACCACTTCATAAATTGGGTTGCTGTGAGTTTTCCGGACTGTCTGGCCATGCTCCGGAAGCATTCTCTCCTGACATTTTGCCTGTATCTATGGCAGGCGTCCTCAGAGGTTATGAGGTCTGTTGGAAACGAGGCAAGTGGAGTTTATATATCTGTAGCAGGCATGTGCAATCTATGGTTCTAAATGGTTCTAAAGTACTTACAAAACTAAAGTTCTGGTGGTGAAAACTAGGGGGCGCTGGTGCTTTGCTTCTACAGTGTTACTAAAGTTCTGGTGGTGAAAATTTCAGAACTCTAACAAAAATTTCAAAATTTCATTATAAATGGCAGTTACTAATTGGTTCTGTCATAATAATAATCAATAATGAAATAATACTGAAATTTTGAAAGTTTTGTTAGAGTTATTCCAAATGCACACAACTAATTCTGAGAAAAGAATCAAAATAGTTTTAGCAACATTAACCAACCCCCCCCCCCCCAAAAAAAAACAACAACAACAACACTTACTGCCTTATTTCCTGCTTGTGATCTAAGTGGCTTGCACTTCGGTCTTTCTTCACCAACGCAGCTTTAAATCCTAAATCCTAGGAAAAGAGGGAAGTTTAACTTTAGTATACAATTCCCATGACATAGTCGGTGCTAAAATGTCAATAGAATCATTTTGAAATACTTCAAATATTTTTTAAAAAAATAGTTCAAGCAAAGATAATAATATTATTATAATTACTATAATATAATTATAATTATAATTATATAATAATAATAATATATTATTATATTATAATAATTATTATTATTATAATATTATTATTACAATTATTATAATATTAGGTTCTTGTGGGTTTTTTCGGGCTATATGGCCATGTTCTAGAGGCATTTTCTCCTGACGTTTCGCCTGCATCTATGGCAAGCATCCTCACTTCCTCCCCTCACTACTTCTGAGGATGCTTGCCATAGATGCAGGCGAAACGTCAGGAGAAAATGCCTCTAGAACATGGCCATATAGCCCGAAAAAACCCACAAGAACCTAGTGATTCCAGCCATGAAAGCCTTCGACAATACAGAACAAGCCCTATGAGGAGCGGCTTAGGGAACTGGGCATGTTTAGCCTGAAGAAGAGAAGGCTGAGAGGAGATATGATAGCCATGTATAAATATGTGAGAGGAAGCCACAGGGAGGAGGAGGGAGCAAGCTTGTTTTCTGCTTCCTTGGAGACTGGGACGCAATGGAACAAGGCTTCAAACTACAAGAGAGGAGATTCCATCTGAACATTAGGAAGAACTTCCTGACTGTGAGAGCCGTTCAGCAGTGGAACTCTCTGCCCCGGAGTGTGGTGGAGGCTCCTTCTTTGGAAGCTTTTAAGCAGAGGCTGGATGGCCATTTGTCAGGGGTGATTTGAATGCAATATTCCTGCTTCTTGGCAGAATGGGGTTGGACTGGATGGCCCAGGAGGTCTCTTCCAACTCTTTGATTCTATGATTCCATGATTCTATGAATACAATTATAATATTACTATAATTGTTATATTATTATAATTATTATATAACAATAATAATAATATAATTATTATATTATTATAAATATTATAATATATAATAATAATATAATGTTCGTTTGTGGGATTAACAGAACTCAGACACCACTGGACGAATTGACACCAAATTTGGGTACAAGACACCTAACGAACCAATATAGATTATAATATAATCATTATAATCATTATATTATTATATATATATTATTATTATATATTATTATATTATAATCTATATAAATAAAAATGTAATGTTCGTTTGTGGGATTAACAGAACTCAGAAACCACTGGACGACTTGACACCAAATTTGGACACAAGACACCTAACAAACCAATATAGATTATAATATAATAATTATAATCATTATAATAATAATATAATAATAATAATATATTATTATAATTATTATTATAATATAATAATAATATTATAATTATTATTATATTATTATTATTATTATTATTATTATATTATTATCATTATTATATATCATTATAATTATCATTATATTATAATCTATATAAATAAAAATGTAATGTTCGTTTGTGGGATTAACAGAACTAAAAAACTACTGGACGAATTGACAGCAAATTTGGACACAAGACACCTAACAACCCAATGTATGTCCTTCACTCAAAAAAATTGATTTTGTCATTTGGGAGTTGTAGTTGCTGGGATTTATAGTTCACCTACAATCAAAGAGCATTCTGAACCCCACCAATGATAGAATTGGGCAAACGTGGCACACAGGACTCCGATGACCAACAGAAAATACTGGAAAGGTTTGGTGAGCATTGACCTTGAGTTTGGGCATTGTAGTTCACCTACATCCAGAGAGCATTGTGGACTGAAGCAATGATGGATCTGGACCAAACTTGGCACGAATATTCCAAATGCCCAAATAGGAACACAGATGGAGTTCGGGGAAAATAGACCTTGACATGTGGAAGTTGTAGTTACTGGGATTTATAGTTCACCTACAATCAAAGAGCACTCTGAACCCCACCAGCGATGGAAATGAACCAAACGTGGCACACAGTTCTCCCATGACCAACAGAAAACACTAGAAGGGTTTGGTGGGCATTGACCTTGAGTTTCGGAGTTGTAGTTCACCTACATCCAGAGAGCATTGTGGACTCAAACAATGATGGATCTGGATCAAACTTGGCACGAATATTCCAAATGCCCAAATGTGAACACAGATGGAGTTTGGGGAAAATAGACCTTGACATGTGGAAGTTGTAGTTACTGGGATTTATAGTTCACCTACAATCAAAGAGCACTCTGAACCCCACCAGCAATGGAAATGAACCAAACTTGGCACACAGTTCTCCCATGACCAACAGAAAACACTAGAAGGGTTTGGTGGGCATTGACCTTGAGTTTCGGAGTTGTAGTTCACCTACATCCAGAGAGCATTGTGGACTCAAACAATGATGGATCTGGATCAAACTTGGCACGAATATTCCAAATGCCCAAATGTGAACACAGATGGAGTTTGGGGAAAATAGACCTTGACATGTGGAAGTTGTAGTTACTGGGATTTATAGTTCACCTACAATCAAAGAGCACTCTGAACCCCACCAGCGATGGAAATGAACCAAACTTGGCACACAGTTCTCCCATGACCAACAGAAAACACTAGAAGGGTTTGGTGGGCATTGACCTTGAGTTTCGGAGTTGTAGTTCACCTACATCCAGAGAGCATTGTGGACTCAAACAATGATGGATCTGGATCAAACTTGGCACGAATATTCCAAATGCCCAAATGTGAACACAGATGGAGTTTGGGGAAAATAGACCTTGACATGTGGAAGTTGTAGTTACTGGGATTTATAGTTCACCTATAATCAAAGTGCATTCTGAACCCCACCAAAGACAGAATTGGGACAAATTGGAACTAGGAAGGGGACTGTGGGCTTACCTCTATGACCCGCATGATGCTGCGAGGGCCAATGATCTCGGGGTCGTACTTAATGTGCGCCTTGTTGGTCGCGAGGGCAACCGAACTGTACAGGACCCCTGTGGTTTTCATGAGCGTGGATTCGATCTTATGGACGCAGGAGGCACACGTCATTCCTTTCACCTGTTAGGAGGGGGAAAAAAACCTGTTTTTTAATCAATGTTTACAGAGCACCGCATCAAGGGCGGAAATCGGCATGCATTAGAAACAATGAAGATGGGCATGAGGATGTTAACAAGTGAGACCTGTGGTACACGCTCTTGTCACATCCCGCCTAGACTACTGCAACGCTCTCTATGTGGGGCTGCCCCTGAAGACGGCCCGGAAGCTGCAACTAGTCCAACGCGCGGCAGCCATGATCCTAACAGGAGCGGAGCGCAGGGAGCACACAACCCCCCTGTTGCACCAGCTCCACTGGCTGCCGATTTGCTACTGGGCCCAATTCAAGGTGTTGGTACTGGCCTATAAAGCCCTAAACGGTTCCGGCCCAAGCTACCTATCCGACCGCATCTCGGCCTATGAACCCACCCGGACTTTGAGATCTTCCGGGGAGGCCCTGCTCTCGATCCCGCCAGCCTCTCAAGCACGGTTGGCGGGGACGAGAGATAGGGCCTTCTCGGTGGTGGCTCCTCGGCTGTGGAGCGCCCTTCCTGTAGACGTTAGGCTGGCACCATCTCTCATGACATTCCGTAGAAAGTTGAAAACCTGGATGTTTGTGCAGGCATTTGAGTAATTTAGTGCAATCTCTGGTAAATTGAACATAGGAACGGAACAATGGACGACGAATTTTGGATCACGTTTGGATGATGAGGCGATTGTGATAACTGTGTATTGATGATGGTTTATTAGCTAGTAATGGAAATGTGTAATTTAACTGTTTTGAATATTAATTATTGCTGTTTTTATTGTCTTTGCTGTTTGCTGTCTGGAAACCGCTGTGAGTCGCCCTCGGGCTTGAGATACAGCGGTATACAAGAATAGTAAATAAATAAATAAATAAATAAATTATTTTAATCCATGTCTACAACAAAACGGACCTTACTTAAAAAATACCCCTCGTACCTGCTTCCCTCTTTTATCTTGCCCAACTTTTTAATTAGTTTTAATCAGTTTGCCCTTTTGATTACTACATGTTGCCTGCCCATTATTATTGTTGCTGTGCTTATTCTTTATTTTTCATATTGTTATGTATTCATGTGTTTTATATAACTATGATGTTATTGTTTATTGTTCGCATTTTTATTTATTTATTTATTTATTTATTTATTTACGTCGCTTATATCCCGCCCATATCAGCCCGCAGGCGACTCAGGGCGGTCTACATATCGGCACAATTCGATGCCATCAATACAATACAAAAGCAAAAACAGTTAAGTGCAATTAGACAAAAAAAGAGCTCTATCCTCTCATTCCAATCCTTGTCCATTTCATCGTCTTGGCTGTTCCTGGGTCATTCTCCATCTCAAGCTTGACTATCTATTCCGGGGTTTCGAATGCCTGCTCGAAGAGCCAGGTTTTCACTCTCTTACGAAAGGTCAGGAGGGAGGGGGCTGATCTAATATCCCTAGGCAGGGAGTTCCACAGCTGAGGGGCCACCACAGAGAAGGCCCTGTCTCTCGTCCCCGCCAAGCGTGCTTGCGAAGCAGACGGGATCAAGAGCAGGGCCTCCTCAGATGATCTTAACGTCCTGGAGGGTTCGTAGGAAGAGATGCGTTCGGATAGGGTAGGCTGGGCCAGAATTTTCGGTTTGTGTTTTTGGTTTTTCTTTATTGTAATTGTCATTTGGGCTTGGCCTCATGTAAGCTGCTCCGAGTCCCCATTGGGGAGATGGTGGCGGGGTAACAAATAAAGATCATCATCATCATCATCATCATCATCATCATCATCATTATTATTACTATTTAATGGATCTGTAATTGCTTAAGTGACTGAACCAAAATTATTATTATTATTATTAACTTTATTTGTACCCCGCTAGCATCTCCCGAAGGACTCGATGCGGCTTACACGGGCCGAAGCCACAAAACACAATACAATAGAAAACATAACACAGCAATAAACAAAGCAAATCAAACAATTAAGCAAAATAACCACAATGACAATACATCAAGACACTATTAAAACTGGTTCGGCCAGCGCAATGGGGTACAGGGTTAAAAGTGCTGAGATGGCAGGAGGAACGTAGGATTAAAGTGCGGTGTGCAGCAACATTAGTTGTGCTAAAGTGCATCTAGGACTTGGGATGGGGATTCCTAATCTGCGAAGGCACATCGGAACAGCCAAGTTTTTAGGTTCCTTCTGAAAACTGCCAGAGTAGGGGCCTGACGAAGCTCTTTTGGAAGGGCATTCCAAAGTCGGGGGGCCGCCACAGAGAAGGCCCTGTCCCGCGTCCCCACCAAGCACGCTTGCGACGTAGGTGGGATAACGAGCAGGGCCTCCTCAGATGACCGGAGCGAGCATGTGGGTTCGTAGATGGAAATGCGGTCACGCAGATAGGGTGGTCCCAAACCGTTCAGGGCTTTGTAGGTGAGCACCTGCACCTTGAATTGGGCTCGGAAAATAAATGGCAGCCAGTGGAGCTCCTTGAACAGAGGGGTAGACCTCTCTTGATAATGAGCCCCGGTTAGCATCCTAGCTGCTGCCCGCTGGACCAATTGTAGTTTCCGAGCCGTCCTCAAGGGCAACCCCACGTAGAGCGCATTGCAGTAGTCCATTCTAGAGGTGACCAAGGCGTGGACCACCCCGGCCAGATCTGCCTTCACGAGGTACGGTCGCAGCTGGCGCACAAGTCTCAGTTGTGCAAAGGCCCTCCCGGATACCGCCGACACCTGAGCCTCAAGTGTAAGCGATGAATCCAAGAGGACTCCCAAACTGCGGACCTGTGGCTTTAGGGGGAGTGTAACCCCGTCCAACACAGGTTGCCACCCTATACCCCGATCCGGTTTACGATCGACCAGGAGGACCTCTGTCTTGTCGGGATTGATCTTCAGCTTGTTCTTCCTCATCCAGATCGACACAGCGGCCAGGCACTCGTCCAGCACCCGAGAAGCCTCCTTGGAATTAGGTGGAAAAGAGTAGTAGAGTTGTCTGTCATCTGTGTAGAGATGGCACCCAACTCCAAAACTCCGGATGACCTCTCCCAGCGGTTTCATGTAGATGTTGAAGAGCATGGGCGACAAGATAGATCCTTGCGGGACCCCACAGGTCAAAGGCCAGGGGTCCGAGCAGGCATCTCCCAGCTTCACCATCTGGGTGCGTCCCTCCAGGAAGGACCGGAGCCACGACAGAACCGTGCCCCCAAGGCCCATCCCAGAGAGACGACCCAGAAGGATACCATGATCGATGGTATCGAAAGCCGCTGAGATGTGCTTCTCCCCAATGGTTCCTCTTCTTCATCCTGGAAAGAAATGAATATTTCGGGGCCACGAAGAGGGTTCAGTCCAGGGCCCAGTTCAATATCTTCATTAATTAATATCTTCATAATTCTGCCTTGGTTAGACCACACCGGGAATATTGTGTCAAATTCTGGGCACCACAATTGAAGAGAGATATGGACAAGCTGGAATGTGTCCAGAGGAGGATAATAAGCCCTATGAGGAGCGGCTTAAGGAGCTGGGCGTGTTTAGCCTGAAGAAGAGAAGGCTGAGAGGAGATATGATAGCCATGTATAAATATGTGAGGAGGGAGCAAGCTTGTTTCCTGCTTCCCTGGAGACAAGGACACAATGGAACAATGGCCTCAAACTACAAGAGAGGAGATTCCATCTGGACATGAGGAAGAACTTCCTGACTGTGAGAGCCGTTCAGCAGTGGAACTCTCTGCCCCGGAGTGTGGTGGAGGCTCCTTCTTTGGAGCCTTTGAAACAGAGGCTGGATGGCCATCTGTCAGGGGTGCTTTGAATGCAATTTCCCTGCTTCTCGGCAGAATGGGGTTGGACTGGATGGCCCAGGAGGTCTCTCCCAACTCTAGGATTCTATGAGTCTAGCGTCCAGATTGAGGGAAGTCCTGGTGCCTCTCTCTTCTGCTTTGGTGAGACCTAGAGTCACACTGTGTCCCATTCTGGGCCCCACAGTTGAAGAGAGATATCTAAGCTGGAAAGAGTCCAGAGCAAGAAGGAGACTCAGAGGATCAAAGGTCTGGAGCCCATGAATAATCCCTCTGAGGAGCATCTTAAAGAGCTGGGTCTGCCTCAGAAGAGAAGGTGGAGAGAAGACATGAGAAGAGCCATGTATAAATATGTAAAAGGGCGTGATAAGTTAGAAGGAGCAGGTTTGTTTTCTCTGCCCTTGAGACTGCGACTCAATGGAGCCATGGGTACAAATCCCAGCAAAGGAGATTCCACCGGAACATTAGGAAGAACTTCCTGACCGTAGGAGCTGTTCAGCAGTGGAACTTTCTGCCTCAGAATCCGGTAGAAGCTCCTTCCTTGGAAACTTCTGAACAAAGGTTGAATGGCCATCTATCGGGGGTGGTTTGATTGTTATTTCCTTCATAGCAGGGAGTTGGACTAGATGGCCCACTTGGTCTCTTCCAACTTTATTATTATTATTATTATTATTATTATTATTATTATTATTCTACTGACACAAAAGCACAGTATGTCACAGCAAATGAGATATGCAGGATTTCGTTATAATTATTATTATTTTACTGACACAAAAACAACTTATTATTATTATTGTTATTGTTATTGCTATTATGTCTGGATGGCCATCTGTCAGATACTGAGATTGTGCTTTTCCTGCATGGTAGAATGGGGTTGGACTAGATGGCCAATGGGGTCTCTTCCAACTCTATTATTATTATTATTATTATTATTATTATTATTATTATTATTATTATTCTACTGACACAAAAGCACAGTATGTCACAGCAAATGAGATCTATATGCTGGATTTTATTATTATTATTATTTTACTGACACAAAAACAGATGATGATGATGATGATTATTATTATTATTATTATTATATTATTAGGTCTGGATGGCCATCTGTCAGATACTGAGATTGTGCTTTTCCTGCATGGTAGAATGGGGTTGGACTAGATGGCCCACGTGATCTCTTCCAACTCTATTATTATTGTTGTTGTTGTTCTTGTTGTTCTTGTTATTATTATTTTACTGACACAAAACATATTATTATTATTGTTATTGTTATTGCTATTATGTCTGGACGGCCATCTGTCAGATACTGAGATTGTGCTTTTCCTGCATGGTAGAATGGGGTTGGACTAGATGACCCACGTGGTCTCTTCCAACTCTATTATTATTATTATTATTATTATTATTATTATTATCTGACACAAAAACAAATTATTATTATCGTTATTGCTATTATGTCTGGATGGCCATCTGCGAGATACTGGGATTGTGGTTTTCCTGTATGGCAGACTGGGGGTGGACTAGATGGCCCATGCATTCTCCTCCAACGCTATTATTATTGTTGTTGTTGTTGTTATTATTATTATTATGATTTTACTGACACAAAAACAGATGATGATGATGATGATGATGATGATGTCTGGATTGTGCTTTTCCTTCATAGCAAGGAGTTGGACTAGATGGCCCACGTGGTCTCTTCCAACTCTATTATTATTATTATTATTATTATTATTATTATTATTTCACTGACACAAGCACAGCTTATTGTTGTTGTTGGACAGCCATCTGTCAGATACTGAGATTGTGCTTTTCCTGCACGGTAGAACAGGATTGGACTAGATGGCCCATGGGGTCTCTTTCAACTTTATTATTATTATTATTATTATTATTATTATTATTATTATTATTATGCGAACACAAAACAAATTATTATTATTGTTGTTGTTATTGCTATTACATCTGGATGGCCATCTGCCAGATACTGAGATTGTGCTTTTCCTACATGGTAGAACGGGATTGGACTAGATGGCCCACGTGGTCTCTTCCAACTCCATTATTATTATTATTATTATTATTATTATTATTATTTTACTGAGACAAAAACAGATGATGATGATGATTATTATTATTATGTCTGGAGAGCCATCTGCCAGATACTGATATTGTGCTTTTCCTACATGGTAGAATGGGGTTGGACTAGATGGCCCACGTGGTCTCTTCCAACTCCATTATTATTATTATTATTATTATTATTATTATTATTATTATTATTATTTTACTGAGACAAAGACAGATGATTGATGATGATGGTTGTTATTATTATGTCTGGATGGTCATCCATCAGATACTGAGATTGTGTTTTTCCTGCATAGTAGAATGGGATTGGACTAGATGGCCCACGTGGTCTCTTCCAACTTGATTATGATTATGATTATGCCAGAGAAGTAGATGGCGGAAACAGAAGAATGGCCTGCCTCAGGGGAGCGTGCTTGCTCCATCCATGTTCAATATCTACACAAATGACCAGCCACTGCCAGAAGGGACAGAGAGCTTCATCTATGCTGATGATCGTGCCATCACCGCTGAAGCAGGGAGCTTTGAGATGGGTGAACAGAAGCTCTCCGAAGCTCTAGGTGCTCTTACTGCCTATTACAGGGAAAACCAACTGATCCCTAATCCATCTAAAACACAGACATGTGCCTTTCATCTCAAGAACAGACAAGCATCCCAAGATCTGAGGATCACCTGGGAAGGAATCCCACTGGAGCATTGCAGCGCACCCAAATACCCGGGAGTCACTCTGGACCGTGCTCTGACCTACAAGAAGCACTGCCTGAACATCAAGCAAAAAGTGGGAGCTAGAAACAATATCAAACGAAAGCTGACCGGCACAACCTGGGGATCACAACCAGACACAGTGAAGACATCTGCCCTTGAGCTGTGCTACTCTGCTGCTGAGTATGCATGCCCAGTGTGAAACACATCTCACCACGCACAAACAGTGGATGTAGCTCTTAATGAGACATGCCGCATTATCACGGGGTGTCTGCACCCTACACCACTGGAGAAATTACATTGCTTAGCCAGTATCACACCACCTGACATCCGCCGGGAAGTAGCAGCCAATAGTGAAAGGACCAAGGCAGAGACATCTCCAGCTCATCCCCTGTTTGGGCATCAGACAGCACGTCAATGACTTAAATCAAGAAATAGTTTTCTAAGATCTACAGAGACACTCGCTGGAACACCCCAGCAAGCGAGAGTCCAAAAGTGGCAGGCTCAAACCCAGAACCTCAACCAATGGCTGATACCAAATGAGAGACTCCCCCCTGGGCACACAGAGGACTGGGCGACTTGGAAGGTGCTGAACAGACTGTGCTTGGGCACCACAAGATGCAGAGCCAACCTTCAGAAATGGGTCCAAAGTGGAATCCACGACATGCGAGTGCGGAGAGGAGCAAACCACTGACCACCTGCTGCAATGCACCCTGAGCCCTGCCACATGCACAACGGAGGACCTCCTTGTGGCAACACCAGAGGCACTCCACGTGGCCAGATACTGGTCAAAGGACATTTAATCAACTACCAAGCTTGCCAACTCTGTGTCTTCTGTATGTTTGTTTGTTTGTTCTGTCAAAAATGTAATACAACTGTTCGGTTGCCTGACACGATAAATAAATAAATTATGATTATGATTATTATGATTATTATTCTACTGACACAAAAGCACAGTAAGCAAGTGAGATCTATATGCTGGATTTCGTTGTTGTTGTTATTATTATGACTGGATGGCCATCTGTCAGATACTGAGATTGTGCTTTTCCTGCATGGTAGAATGGGGTTGGACTAGATGGCCCATGGGGTCTCTTCCAACTGTATTATTCTATGATAAGAGGGGGCTGTGGTGCCTTCAATGGGAGTTGGTGAGTAAAGTTGGGCTTGGAAAAGTGGTCTGCACTCTCCCTTCAGAGCTGTATTGCCATTTCAAAGAGAGAGGCCATTACTTCAAATACTGCAGTGTTGTTGAATTCCTCATACACAATATACATATATTTCCCTTCATGATGGAAGAATACGAGGCCCAGACTTGTTAAAGCTTATCATAGAATCATAGAATCAAAGAGTTGGAAGAAACCTCCTGGACCATCATCCAGTCCAACCCCATTCTGCCAAGAAGCAGGAATATTGCATTCAAATCACCCCTGACAGATGGCCATCCAGCCTCTGTTTCAAAGCCTCCAAAGAAGGAGCCTCCACCACACTCCGGGGCAGAGAGTTCCACTGCTGAACGGCTCTCACAGTCAGGAAGTTCTTCCTCATGTTCAGATGGAATCTCCTCTCTTGTAGTTTGAAGCCATTGTTCCCTTGCGTCCTAGTCTCCAGGGAAGCAGAAAGGAAGCTTGCTCCCTCCTCCTCCCTGTGGCTTCCTCTCACATATTTATACATGGCTATCATATCTCCTCTCAGCCTTCTCTTCTTCAGGCTAAACATGCCCAGCTCCTTAAGCCGCTCCTCATAGGGCTTGTTCTCCAGACCCTTGGTAATTTTAGTCGCTCTCCTCTGGACACATTCCAGCTTGTCAATATCTCTCTTGAATTGTGGTGCCCAGAATTGGACACAATACTCCAGGTAAAATGGTCTAACCAAAGCGGAATAGAGCATGGGGAGCAGGACTTCCCTAGATCTAGACACTAGGCTCCTATTGATGCAGGCCAACATCCCATTGGCTTTTTTTGCCGCCACATCAAACTGTTGGCTCATGTTATTATTATACACTTGTCTGTGGCGACAAGAGACGGCCCCGCTCACCACCAGCTCCAGGACGCCATCTCCTTGGTCATAGTTCTCCAGGACGGTGGCTCCGAACCCCAGTTCTCGAATCAGTTCGGCAACAAGCGGCGGCTGGATGATAGCGGGATTGTACCTGACTTCCGCCTTCCCGGCCATCAAGGCCACGAGGACAGAGGATATCCCTTGAAAGAGAGGGTCAAATAGGGCAAGCGTTAGTGGAGGAACTATCAGCGCAACACACAACATTTTAGTCCAAGCAAAAAGGCACAGATCTCTATTTAGAGCAATGTTTCTTAACCTTCCTAATGCCGCGACTCCTTAATACAGTTCCTCATGATGTGGTAAACCCCAAACAAAACATTATTTTCGTTGCTACTTCATAACTGTGATTTTGCTACTGTTATGAATCGCAATGTAAATATCAGATATCCAGGATGTATTTTCTTTAACTGGACCAAATTTAGCACAAATACCCCATACGCCCCTGGAAGGTCACAGGAGAGAGGAGGGATGATTTATTGTTGCCACCAATTTGAAAGGAACCAGTATTCAGGAGATTTTACCCCAGTTCCCAATTTTAAAAAGAACTAGCCGATTTGCAATGGAGGTTGCCGATTAGGAACCAAATTTACCACCAAGTTGGAAGGGAGGCTGTTCAATTGCACCTCCTCCTTTATTAAGAAAGTAATAACTTAGTAGTAATTACACTGTATATACTATAGCGTGACTGGGGAGAAGAATGTAGATTTATTTGGTTACTTTTCCCTATGTTTCTGCCACCACGTGAGGTAAGTTGTGATATTGTGAGAAATGGCACTTTGGACACAGAATAGACGGAGCTGAGGCAATCTTCAAATAAAAGTTAACAATTTTATTAAGTACACAGCATGTGGTTGCAAGACGTAACTTTTCCTTGTTGCACTTGGAATAATACTTGTAACTTTAACAGTTCATTCTTTCAAGTAACACAGTATCTTTCTGACGTAGAGCACTTGTTTCAGACAAAGTTTCAATACAGGGATGTTTCCCTTATTTGATCCTCCCTAGATCAAATACTAAGTAAACTATTCTTTAGCCTCTCCTTAGACTAAAAGAATACCAGCTATATTTCACCATTCAGCTGCACTAGCATGAGAAACTTCCAATAGCCAAACCCAGCTTTTCAAAGCCTCAAAGCTTTGCTTCACAAGTCACTCCGCCACCTTTCCTTTCCTTCTCTCCCAACTCCTAACTCCTCACTCCTCTGAACCTAACTCCTGACTCCTCTAAACCTAAATCCTGACTGCTCATTCCTCTAAACCTAACACCTAACTGATCTTTAACTGTCATTTTTTTAAACTCTCCCCTCTAAGCTCCTCCCACTTCCCTCTCTCCTGCACCGGTCTCCATGGCAACGCACATGGAGGACTCCTCTGACTTAGGCCGCTCCAGCATTACTGCAGCCAATCTAAACACAAATACAGTTAAAATCATACAATTTATAATCAACTCCTGTACAGCCCCAATTTGAATACTGGTAGGGTTTGGGTAGGTGTTTGGAGAGGGATGGGTTTGCAGATATCCTGAATCTCTGATAAAGTGCGTTGGGGGCAAAATGCTTGGAGTTTCCTTATTCTGGGAAGGCACACTGGAACAACAACGTTTTCAAGCTCCTCCTAAAAATTTCCAGTGATGGGGCTTGCCTGATGTCCTTAGGGAGAGAGTTCCAGAGTCGAGGGGCCACCACTGAGAAAGCCCTATCCCTTGTCCCCACCAATTGTGCTTGCGATGCAGGTGGGAGCGTCAGCAGGGCCTCTCCAGATGAACGAAGAGATCGTGTGGGCTCGTACACAGAGATGTGGTCACGCAGGTAGGCGGGTCCCAAACCGTTTCGGGCTTTGTAGGTAAGCACCGGCACCTTGGATTGGGACCGGAAAATGAACGGCAGCCAGTGGAGCTCCTTAAACAGGAGGGTTGACCTCTCCCTGTAAGGAGCACCAGTTAACAACCTGGCCACCGCCCGTTCGACCAATTGAAATTTCCAGGCCGTTTTCAAGGACAGCCCCATGTAGAGTGCATTACAGTAGTCCAATCTGGAGGTGACTAAGGCATGGACCACCCTGGCCAGATCCACCTTCACGAGGTATGGTCGCAGTTGGCGCATGAGTCTTAATTGTGCGAAGGCCCTCCCGGCCACTGCCAACGCCTGAGCTTCAAGCGACAGTGATGAGTCCAGGAGGACACTCAGACTGTGGACCTGTGACTTCAGGGGGAGTGCAACCCCGTCCAGCACAGCTTGCCACCCTATACCCCGATCCGGTTTACAATCGACCAGGAGGACCTCTGTCTTGTCGGGATTGATCCTCAGCTTGTTCCTCCTCATCCAGACAGCCACAGCGGCCAGGCACTCGTCCAGCACCCGAGAGGCTTCCTTGGAGTTAGGTGGCAAAGAGTAGTAGAGTTGTGTGTCATCTGCATAGAGATGGCACCCAATTCCAAAACCCTGGATGACCTCTCCCAGCGGTTTCATGTAAATATTAAAAAGCATGGGGGACAGAATGGAGCCTTGCGGAACCCCACAGGTCAAAGGCCAGGGGTCCGAGCAGGCGTCTCCCAGCTTCACCATCTGGGAACGGCCCTCCAGGAAGGACTGGAACCACGACAGAACCGTGCCCCCGAGACCCATCCCAGAGAGTCGTCCCAGAAGGATACCATGATTGATGGTATGGAAAGCCGCTGAGATGTCCAAGAGAACCAACAGGGTCACACTCCTCCTGTCCAGTTCCCTGCAGAGGTCATCCACCAAGGCGACCAAAGCCGTCTCGGTGCTGTGGCCAGACCTGGAACCAGACTGTGACTGATCTAGGTAGTTGTTGTCATCTAGAAACCCCTGGAGCTGGGAGGCGACCACCCGCTCCAGCACCTTGCCCAGAAAAGGGAGGTTGGAGATCAGTCTGTAGTTGTTCAGCACCGTGGAGTCAAGGGATTATTATTATTATTATTATTATTATTATTATTATTATTATAAATACAGTATTTCTCACCTTCTTCTCTCTTCAAGTTCCTTTCAATGTTGGCCACGCACGAAGCGCATGTCATACCAGTGACCTGAATGTAGCATTTTGAGGGTGGGTTTCCATCCTGATTCTCATGGACCGGGGACGGTTTGGAGCGAGTCTCTGTTTTGGAGAGTTTATTATTCTGGGATTCTGCCATCCTTTCCTGGGAAGGCTGGGTTATGAGCACCACTGGATCCGGGCTTGGTGTCCCTGGAAGCAGAAAGGAATACTTTCGAATGCTTTACAGACAAAAATCTCCATTACTAAAAAGGTCATAAAGATATCCAAACTGGGAGAAGTGTGCCTGTTGCTTTGCCAAAACCTTCCCAGACAAAGCGGGTTCTTAGAGAAGGGAAAACACACCTTACAACAGGAGTCCTCAAACTATGGCCTGCGGGCCGGATACGGCCCTCCAAGGTCATTTACCCGGCCCTCGCTCAGGGACAACCTAAGTTTGAAATGACTTGAAAGCACACAACAACAACAACAATCCTATCTCATCAGCCAAAAGCAGACCCACACTTCCCATTGAAATGCTAATAAGTTTATATTTGTTAAAATTGTTCTTCATTTTTAATTATTGTATTATTTTAAGTGTTTTTTCCCACTACAAATAAGGTATTTATTATTTATTTTATGTATTTACAACATTTGCATCCCGCCCATATCAGCCCGAAGGTGACTCAGGGCGGTGTACAAGTCGGCAACAATTCGATGCCATATATAAAAATACGTACATTGGTAAAAAGCAATAACATCACAATACACTTAAAAACCATAAAAGCAATGAATAATAAAAATTATAAAAAACATGTCTTCTTGTTCAAATCCTCAGCCGTTCCTAGTTCATTTTCCGACTTAAGTTTTTCTGGTCATGCTATGGTTCCAAACGCTTGCTCAGACAGCCAGGTTTTCACTCTTTTTCAAAAGGTCCGGAGGGAGGGGGCTGATCTAATATCCTTAGGCAGGGAGTTCCACAGCTGGGGAGCCACCATTGAGAAGGCCCTGTCTCTCATCCCCACCAAACACGCCTGTGAGGCAGGCGGGATCGAGAGCAGGGCCTTCTCAGACCATCTCAACTTCCTAAAAGCTTGGGATAGATGTGCAGTGTGCATAGGAATTCATTCATTTTTTTTCAATTTATAATCTGGCTCTCCAACAGTTCGAGGGACTGTGACCTGGCCCTCTGTTTAAAACGTTCGAGGACCCCTGCCGTTCAACATTCATGTTGGAATTTAGCCTGTGATTGTGTTTCAGGATGAGGGTGCTTTGGATTTGGGAAGTGATGCCAATGAATTTCAAGATGGCAATGGTTTGGTCAATGACACTGATGCAGAGAAGGACCAGGAGACCCCTATGTAAAGTGTAGTTTCACATGAGAATGTGTCTGAAGAGTGTGGGGATGATAAGTGTACTCCCTGAATTGCTACCAGAGACTTCCCGGGATTTGGGGCTTGAAAACAACTGGGCACCTGACCCAGCTGTGAGACTTAAGGAGCAAATAGATAGGTGAGAGGAAATTAGTCAAAACAGACAGGCCGAACAGTGCCTTCGGCATTCTGCCAGGCTCCGACAGAAAAAGATAAGCGAATACAAATACAGTATTTTGAACCAGGCTTTCCACACGGTTAAGTGGATGCAATGACATGATTTAGAATTGCTGTTCCAGGGGGGTGGGGGGAATGGGGGAGGGGGGGTTTGTTGGGCAATACATAATTAAGGAATGTAAGAACTATCTTTAAAAGGGTACCTCAGAAACACAATCCTGAGGGCTAAAACCATCACACTCTTTCACAAGATACCCCCAAGTAAGCCAAGGGCTTATCAGTGCTTCTAAGTGGGTGGGTGCCAGTGTGCTTTCAAAAAGGGTTTTTCGGGCTGAGAAAGGCAGTACACAAATACAGTAAATGCAGTAAATAAATAAATACTGTATATACTCAAGTATAAGCCTAGTTTTTCAGTCCTTTTTTTAGGTTGAAAAAGTCTCCCCCGGCTTATACTTGAGTCAATGTTATTTATTATTTTACTTTGTTGTTATTATTATTAATATTATTATTACATTTATTATTTTATTATTGTTGTCATTATTACATTTATTTTACTCTATTATTGTTATTGTTACATTTATTATTTTACTATATTGTTATTATTACATTTATTACTGTTATTATTACATATTACATATTATTACATTCCATTATTTTACTCTATTATTTTTGGAGGACATGTAAGCATATTCACTTTGAAGGTTAGAATAATGGTTTATTCAGAGTTGGACAGTCTTATCTCGAATTACAGTTTTATGTAAATATTCAAAAATATTTAACCTAACGATGCTTAAATTAATATAATTTTATTGGTATCAATTTTTATTTTGAAATTGACCCGTAAATGCTGCATTTCCCACCCTTGGCTTATACTCGAGTCAATACATTTTCCCAGTTTTTTGTGGTAAAATTAGGTGCCTCGGCTTATATTCGGGTCGGCTTATACTCGAGTATATACGGGGTAAATATTTTTTTCTCAAATAAAAATTTATTAAACTAGTAAATATTTTTTCTCAAATAAAAATTTATTAAACACGCGTTGCTGTGGCCAACCTTCCCTCCCTCTTTCTTCCCTTCCCTCTTTCCTTCCTTTCCTCTATTTCTTTCCCTTCCTATTTCTCTTCTTCTTTCTTCCATTTCTACCTGTTTCTTTGTTCTTTGGTTACATCTATCCTTCTCTCCTTCCTTCTCTCCTTCCTTCCTTAGTTCCTTCTCCCCTTCCCTGTCTTTTTCACTTTTTTATTTTCACTTTTTTATTTCCTTCTCTCCTGCCTTGCTTCTCTACCTTTCTTTCCTTTCTTCATTCCCTCCTGTTGGGGTTCAGCCTCCGTGTGAACCTGAACCTGATTCTCTGATTGTATTTCCTGATGCAACTGAACAGGCTACTGAACATGTATTTTTCCCTGATGGTTTGGAAACTGTTGATTCTGAAGGCAGTGGCTGGGAAAGTGAAACTACACATCCTGATGAGAATGTTTCAGAATCAAGCGGTGATAACTCTCCAGAGGAGCTAACACCTTCCTTTTTTAATGAGGATAGGAAAGGACAGATTTGGAAAAACAGGAGTGAATCACAGAGTCTGCGAAGGTCAAGTAGATTAAAGGGAAAGGAGGCTTCAAAGCCTGGAGGCGTGTCCCGAAACAGTTTCTTTAGTTTTAAGTGTCTCCCCCTGGGCAGTCTCGTTAGATCAAGCATCGTTTAGACTGAAACCTTGGCGGATTTCCCATGGCCTGCATTCCCAGAGGCTTCTAGTTTCCAAGTACGGTTAGTGAGATGCTAACAGGTTCCAGGTTTTATAGTGTTGCTTTTGGAATTTTGATCTAGTTCATAGATATTCCTGACTGCTGAATTTTACTGTGGTTTTTTGGACTTTGTATTTTCCTCTATTTTGTAACCATTTTTCATCAATAAAAAAGGATTGTTTTTTCCTACAGTCAAGTGTGGTGGATTAATATCTTATGGTCTTGTTTCCTGATCTGGGCTGCAACACCTCCCTCCTGGATTCATGGATTATGAAACAAAACAAAACAAAAACAACATCAAGGGCAGGATTACCTGTTAAGGAAGCATCAAAACCCATGTCCTCAATGGCGTTTCGTAAGTCATCCGGGGAAGTCTGCGCGGGGTCATACTCGATGGTTGCATTACGGTTCTGAAGCGACACACGGATTGACTTCACCCCTGGCTTTTGAGAAATCACTCCCTCAATAGACTGGACGCAAGACTGGCAAGTCATTCCCTCCACATCCATCACAGTGACGTGCATCAAGGGGTGATGCGCAGGACTGTTGGCGACCCTTGGAGACTTCGGGACCTCAGTGTTTTCACGTCCGTCGCAAAGGCTGACCGTGAAGGTCTCGGGGGACACGGCTTCTATGGCTCTTCTCAGTGCGTTGATACTGATGAGGCTGGGGTCGTACTTTACGGTGGCCGATCTGTCCTCTAACGAAACGTCAATGCTGGCCACGGCAGGGAGCGTCGAGAGGCTGGACTGAATATTGAAGACGCACGATTTGCAGTGCATGCCGTCCACCCGGAACCTGGCAGTCTGTAAGTTGAGACCGTCCTTCGGACTCAACGGTGGGGATGTCGGTAAGCTTTTGGCTTGCGCGTTCTTCAGCCGCTCCACATCGATAGCGCCGAGGTTGAGGAGTTTGGGCGGCTTCTTTATGGAGGCCAGGAAGCCTGCCGCTTCGATTTGGTTTTTGATTTCCTCGGCCGTGATGATGTGAGGCTGGTACACAACCACCGCTTCCTGATTGTCCAAGGAGACTAGAGGAAAAATGGGGAAAGACTTACTGTAAGAGTGTAGGTTTTATATAGCAAAATTAAATAATCACTCACAAGCCGGTGTTGCTTGGAATATATTGCTTGTATCTCTGCAGCAAAGAAAGACACTACTGACTTATTTATTATTTATTTATTTATTTATTTATGGTACTTTTACCTCGCCCTTCTCAACCCCCGAAGGGGGACTCAGCGCGGCTTAAAGAAAAGGCAGAATTCGATGCCTATACAAATTACACATAATATACAAAAACGTAATTAAAACAGTTATCACAATTAAAACAATCAACAACCAGTACATAACACATCATATAAAACATCATATAAAAGTCGTTCTTATAATCAGCGTTTCGTTTTCCAGAGTTCCATAGATCCAATCCGTTAATGATTTCCTAGTCATCAATGAAGTTCTTTATCTGCCCGCTTGTCCAAATGCCTGGTCCCAGATCCATGTTTTTAGTTTTTTCCTAAAAGAAAGGAGCGATGTTGCAGATCTAATTTCCCCGGGGAGTGAATTCCACAGGCGGGGGGCCACCACCGAGAAGGCCCTGCTCCTCGTCCCCACCAATCTCACTTGTGATAGAGGCGGGGTCGAGAGCAGGACCTCCCCAGAGGATCTTAGGCTCCGGGGTGGGACATAGAGGGAGATCCGTTCGGACAGATACACTGGGCCGGAACCGTATAGGGTTTTGTAGGTCAAAACCAGCACCTTGAATTGTGCTCGGAACTGGATTGGCAGCCAGTGGAGCTGACACAACAGGGGGGCGGGATGATCCCTGTATGACGCCTGGTGAGTAGTCTGGCTGTCTCCCGCTGGACTAGATGGAGTTTCCAAGCAGTCTTCAAAGGCAACCCCACGTAGAGTGTGTTGCAGTAGTCTATTCGGGATGTAACAAGAGCGTGGACCACCGTGGCCAGATCAGACTTCCCAAGGTATGGGTGCAACTGGCGCACAAGTTTTAATTGTGCAAAAGCTCTCCCGGCCACCGCCGAGACCTGGGGTTCCAGGCTCAGCGATGAGTCCAGGATCACTCCCAAGCTGCGAACCTGTGTCTTCAGGGGGAGTGGAACCCCGTCTAACACAGGCTGTAACCCTATACCCTGTTCGGCCTTACGACTGACAAGGAGTGCCTCTGTCTTGTCTGGATTCAGTTTCAATTTGTTAGCTCTCATCCAGTCCGACACAGCAGCCAAGCACCGGTTCAAGGCCTGGACAGCCTCCTTGGTGACATGTGAGATGGAGTGACAGATTTGGACATCATCTGCGTAGAGATAACATCTGCGTAGAGATAACTTTTTCCCACCACCACTTCCTTTTATACACCTTTACTGCCCATCACCCCCTCTTCTCAGTTTCCTTATTAGAACTTGTTGCTTCACAAGTTCCAATACAAGGTTTCCAGCGCCCTTTGCTGGATTCAAAATGTCAGAGAGAAAACTGAGGCAGCCAGGATGATTCAGTCAGGATATCACGGAGGGAATTTGTGATGTCTTCATGCCGTCGGAAATTGACTCCTGACACTTACTATGTTTCTCCCGTGATGTTGAATTGAAAATCTATATATATAAAAATGCTCTGCGCATAATGAGTACCTTAAAAACAAGAGAACCAATGAATGAAATCACACCAAATATGGCAACAAAATGTCTCACTACACAAGGAGTGACCATCACTCAAAAAATACGATTTTGTCATTTGGGAGTTGTAGTTGCTGGGATTTATAGTTCACCTATAATCAAAGAGCATTGTGAACTCCACCAACAATGGAATTGAACCAAACTTGGCACACAGGACTCCCATGACGAACTGAAAATACTAGCAGCATTTGGTGGGCATTGACCTTGAGTTTGGGAGTTGTAGTTGCTGGGATTTATAGTTCATCTACATCCAGAGAACACTGTGGACTCAAACAATGATGGATCTGGACCAAACTTGGCACGAATATTCCATATACCCAAATATGAACACAGATGGAGTTTGAGGGAAATAGACCTTGGCATTTGGGAGTTGTAGTTGCTGGGATTTATAGTTCACCTACAATCAAAGAGCATTCTGAACTCCACCAATGATGGAATTCAAGCAAACATGGCATATAGGACTTCCATGACCAACAGAACACACTGGAATGGTTTGGTGGGCATTGACCTTGAGTTTGGGAGTTGTAGTTCACCTACATCCAGAGAGCACTGTGGACTCAAACAATGATGGATCTGGACCAAACTTGGCACGAATATTCCATATACCCAAATATGAACACAGATGAAGTTTGGGGGAAATAGACCTTGGCATTTGGGAGTTGTAGTTACTGGGATTTATAGTTCACCTTCAATCAAAGAGCATTCTGAATGAACCCCACCAGTGACAAAACTGGGGCAAACTTCCCACACAGAACCCCCAGGACCAAGAGAAAATACTTAAGGCCATCCAGTCCAACTCCCTTCACCAGGGCAAGAAAACATAATCAAAGCCCTCCTGACAGAGAGCCATCCAGCCATAGATATTGATAGATATATATGATTCACACACAAACAGATAAAGTATTATACATTTGAAAGGGGCTCCTAAAGATGGACAATTATATGTTGCATATTCCAGAGTAGGCAAACCAGACAATCTCTACGTCAACACTGGCAACGAAACATCAAGAAATACTGTTTACCCACAAACATAAAGACATTACATATATTAGAAACCAACACTTTCTCATTACTTTATTTTCCAGATCAACAGACTGGGCCACAGCAACGCATGGCAGGGGACAACTAGTGTTTTATAAATAATAATAATAATAATAATAATAATAATAATAATTTATTTATACCCCGCCACCATCTCCACAAGGGGCTTACATGAGGCCAAGCCCAACAACACATCAAAAACAACAAGCAGTAATAAAATAACAAGCAATAAACAAAATAAACAATACAATTAATACAACTCACAAGTAGACAATAAACAAAAGAATTTAAAAACCTATGGCTGGGCCAAATGTAATAGTTAAAACTTTAAAAAATAAATGCTGGACATGAACAGAGGAAGTATCTATTTAAATGGAAATGATTATTATCATTCTATGGAAATTATTATTATTATTATTATTATTATTATTATTATTGGATTATTGTAGGTTTTTTCGGGCTATAGGGCCATGTTCTAGAGGTATTCTCTCCTGATGTTTCACCTGCATCTATGGCAAGCATCCTCAGAGGTAGTGAGGTCTATTGGAACTAGGAAAATTGGGTTTATATATCTGTGGAATGACCAGGGTAGGACAAAGAACTCTTGTCTGCTGGAGCTAGGTGTGAATGTTCAACTGACCACCTTGATTAGCATTTCATTGCCTAGCATTTGTTTGGTGTGGCTTGTTAGTGCCTGGGGCAATCTTTTGTTGAGAGGTAATTAGATGTTGTAGTGAAATTGCTACTCTATGTTAAAGTTTTGGTGTATAGCTCTATGTTTCCATATGGCAGTTAGGGAAGAATAGGCACAGACAGGGTAGCAACAGCAGATATAGGATTCATTTGCATATGTGAAGCCGATTGGTCATATTCAGATTAGTGTAGGCCCAGGATTTGAAAAGGCTGCTAGGCCCAAAATGACAGTTGGAGAGAGCGAGCTGAACATTCCAAAGGGTTCTGAAAGATGCAGTTAGAGTGAGGGAGTTTGAAAATGACAGTTAGGAATTTGTGTGTGAAGAGGAGAGTTGGTTTTTGAGTGCCTGATAGAAATAAACAGTTATGAAGATGTGTTAAAGACTTCTGATATAGAGAAGCAGTTAGTTAAATAGAGCTCGAGTTTTAAGGAGCATAAAGAAGGCTAGTGTTGCCTTAGTTCAGAATATAATTCAGCCAAGAGTGTGTGAAGCAAGTAACATGTTTGTGAATGTGAAACATTGATAGTTTATTCAGAAAAGTTAACCAAGTAACTGATACTGACTGTAAACCTCAAGATTACAACAAAACACAAATGTAACCACAAGCGTTGGAGCCAGAAGTTATAAACTGTGTTACTTTGTTATAAACAAGAGTGTTTCATTGCCTGTGACATAAAGTACAAAGGTTTAACAGCACACAGAAAGTCCCAGCCAATACAAAAAAAGAAACTGAATCGGCATAAGGCAGCAAAGAGGTTTTTAAAGAGGAAATAGTCTCTCTCCCTCACCACAGATGTCTCTGATTGTTTCCTCTCTGTTGTTTTGCTGTTGTGATTTTAGAGTTTTTTAATACTGGTAGCCAGATTTTGTTCATTTTCATGGTTTCCTCCTTTCTGTTGAAATTGCCCTAGGCACTAAAAAGCCACACCAAACAACTGCCAGGCCATCAAATGTTGTGTCCAAATTTGGTGTCAATTCATCCAATGGTTTTTGAGTTCTGTTAATCCCACAAACGAACGTTACATTTTTATTTATATATTATTATTATTATTATTATTATTATTATTATTATGCGAGACTCTATTGTGCTGGGGAACGAACAGCAGTGCATAAAGGCATGCAAATAAATTCCCATTCATTACCTTTGACTCGCGTGACGCCTTGCAGTTTCCCGATCTTCCCTTCAATTGTACTGGTGCAGGAGTGGCAGGTCATTCCCTCCACTTTGAGCCTCAGCACAACGTCCCCCATTTGGGACACGTTCGCATCTTCGGGGGCTCTCTCTCGAGCTGCATGGTCCAAACTCAGCCCGGGCACTATTTGGCCGATCTGCTTCCCATTGATGAGAGTGGACACAAAAGTGACCACCAGGGATTTCTTATCGGAGGAGGTTTTCACGTCCAAGACGCCCTCGGTCTGCAAGAGGCGGCTGCGGATTTCGTCGAGGGTGGAAGCAGCCTGAGCAGGAATGGCGAGGAACACGGTGTCCACTGGGACAGGTTGCGGGTCTGCAGCTGTAGGTGCAGCGACAAACCCCATGTCCTCTATGGCTTCCCGTAGGACTTCTGGAGCTTGTTCTTTGGGGTTATAAATAATGGCCGCACTCTTGTCTCGAAGGGAAACCTGGCAGGAAGAGAAACGCACACACAAACTTCAGACAACGAGGCTTAAGTAAGATTAAGGGTTGTCTTATTACAGTGACACCTTGCTTCGCGTTTTCATTCGCCTAAGAAGGAAGCGTAAGCTGATATGCCTATGGAACCATAAATTAACCTGGATTTACCTGTAAAAGAAGATTGGCTGGCCTGTTGGCTTACGAAAACATTCCACATGCAAAGATTATACTAATCTCCAAGCTTTATGCAAACTGGCAAATACCGAATACAGAGTTACATTTAGTGCTTTGAGAGAATCCAAGCCAATCCGGCTCGCTAGGAAGTATTTGTTGGCGTTCAGCCTGTGATTGTGTGTAATGATCAGATCACTCTGGATGTTCGGAATGACAATGAGGTTCATGTATCTAATGATGAGGTTTCTCTAGATTCAGAGAATGACAATGGGATTCCTGTTCAAAGTGACTTTTCTGATGGGAATGTTCCTGAAGGGTTTGGGGATGATGTTATGGTCCCTGGAAGGGGGCTATAACGAATGACACCTCACCAAAGAGCTTCTTTAGCAGGGAGAAGGAACAGGGAATTCTGAAATAGTGAATCCCACAAGCTACCAGCAATTATAAGGAACTTCACACTAAGGATCACACTGCTGGGAATATCACAGGAGGAAAAAACAGGGAAAAATATAACTGTGTATACATATATTTGAATGACATCTGAACTGGGAGGTTTTCAAAAGATTTCTTCAATTGGGTATGCTGCCACTTTATTGTTTAGGACTCAGGCTGAATTATATGTGTGGAGAGGGTATTTAGTAACACCCTTCTGTGTTACGATAGTGTTTATTTTCTTCAGAGGGTTTAAATACCAATGACGTTCACACACAGGCTGTTGTAAAGTGTTAACTATAATAAAACGTTTATTTAACAGGCTTAAACTCTTCTGGTACAAATGCGTAATGGTTTCTGTAAGTTAATGGCACAAAAGCTTTTTGGTTACGTTTGATGTACAATTCTTAGATGGGTACTGGGTTCAAATCTAGGGTTAACAAACCGGATATTATCTCAGGAAACTAATCTCTGATGGTAATTCCAAACCAAATTCCCACTTTCTGGAATCTAGCCAAACCACCTTGGCTTAGCCTTCCTCGGGAATAAAAGAAACAGATCATAAGCAAGGTCCTATTTGCACTGTCAGTATTCCTGGCTAATTCCTCTGGCCCTTGAATAGTACAAAAGGTTAAACCAGTTCTCCTATCTAGCAGTATCCAACTGTGAACACCAACCGACTACCTAACTCCCAACATAAAATGGCGTCTCCCTGTTTCCCTAATCTAAAATGGCCGCCAGGGCTTCGCTAGGCCCACATTCTAACTGTTAAGGCCACTAGGTTTCGCTAGGCCCACATTCTGGCTGCTAAAGGTTCTTTACAAGGGCCTGAATTGCTACCAGAGAATTTGAACCTGAGTAAAACTCGGCACCTGGGTCAGCTGCAGAAATTAAAGAGCCAGTAGATAAAAGGCATATTTTCAATCAACACAGCCAAACAAACCAAACTCTCAGGCACTCTGCCAGACTGAGAGAGAGACTGATAAAAGAGTCAAGCCTGAAACGAAATCCGTTCCTGGCCCCTTGGGATATAGAGTAGATTAGGGGATAAGAGTGCCAAATACAGAATCTGTAGCCAGACGAAGCAATGTTGGAATTGAGTCAAGACTTCTTCCCACGTCCCTGGAAGCCTTGCCTTGGATAGATTCATGTGTTAAGTGCCTTGTTTGATTCATGATTCAAGTTTTGTGGTTTTTCCTTGGAAGTTTCAGTATTTGTTTTTCATAGAATCATAGAATCACAGAGTTGGAAGAGACCTCATGGGTCACCCAGTCCAACCCCATTCTGCCAAGAAGCAGGAAAATCGCATTCAAAGCACCTCCCGACAGATGGCCATTATTATTATTATTAACTTTATTTATACCCTGCTAAAATCTCCCGAAGGACTTGATGCAACTTACAAAGGCCAAGGCCACCAACAAAACAACAGCATCCAGCCTCTGTTTAAAAGCTCCCAATGAAGGAGTCTCTACCACACTCCGGGGCAGGGAGTTCCACTGCTGAACGGCTTTCACAGTCAGGAAGTTCTTCCTAGTATTCAGGGGCAATCTACTTTCCTGTAGTTTGAAGCCATTGCTCTGCATCCTAGTCTCCAGGGCAGCAGAAAACAAGCTTGCTCCCTCCTCCCTATGACTTCTTCTCACATATGTATACGTGGCTATCATGTCTCCTCTCAGCCATCTCTTCTTCAGGCGAAACATGCCCAGCTCTTTAAGCCACTCCTCATAGGGCTTGTTCTCCAGACCCTTGATCATTTTAGCCGCCCTCCTCTGGACACATTCCAGCTTGTCAACATCTCCCTTCAACTGTGGTGCCCAGAATTGGACACAATATTCCAGGTATGATATAACCAAGGCAGAATAGAGCATGGGGAGCATGACTTCCCTGGATCTAGACACTATACTCTTCTTGATGCAGGCCAAAATCCCACTGGCTTTTTTTGCCACTGCATCACATTGTTGGCTCATGTTTAACTTGTTGTCCACAAGGACTCCAAGATCTTTTTTACATGTCCTCCTCTCGAGCCACGCCTCCCCCATTCTGTATCTGTTGGGGTTCAGCCTGTGTGTGAACTTGAACTTGACTCTCTCATTGTATTTCCTGATGCCCATGTGAATTCTGAGGCCAATTTAGATGAGGATGGTTTGAGTAGTGAAAATCCCACAGCCTTGGAAAGTGAAAGTCAAGATTCCCCTGAGAACATACATTCCGAACCAAGCGGAAACGGTTCACTCCCTTTTCCTCCCAGTTTTAGCTCTCCACAGAATCAGGCACCTGGCCTCCTTAATGAGGATAGGCGGGGGCAGATTTGGCAGAGTCGGGGAGAAGCTCAATGTTTACGCAGGTCAGCCAGATTGAAAGAAATCCAAACAAAATCTTCAGGTGTGTCTCGTAATAGATTTCTTGGCCTTAAATATGCCTGGGATGAATACATCTTCAGACCAGGCATTGTTCCACATTCATGTGCCAGCGTTTGCAGGTCTCCTGATTCAAGTGGCCTTGTTCCTCGGAGGCTTTCTAGTTTTGCTAAGTACGGTTAGTGGATTGCTAACAGGTTCCAGGATTCAGCAGTTTTGCTGTGGGTTTCATGATCTTGTTTATGGACATTTCTTGTTGCTGATTTTTATGGTGGCTTTTTACTTTGCATTTTTTCCTCTATTTTGTATTCATCTTTCACCAATAAAAAAGAATTGTTTTCCTGAAGCCAAGTGTGGTGAATTGTTGTCTGAGGGTCCAGTTTCCTGCTCTGGGTCGCAACAGTATCTTTGCATGAACTCTGATGGACTAATTTCCTGGACTACTTGTTTCTACTTATTTTTCTACCTAGTTGGATTTACCTATTTTTATGGAGTGTTTTTTTTTATTGCTACTGCTTTTTAAATATTTTCAATAAACTGCTTGCAATTTTACTCAGCTGTGTGGTGTTTAAAGTCAGAGGGTTTCCTGGCTTGGAGTGGAACAGTATTTTGAAGCGTGACAGGAAGAAAAAAACCTGAATTTCCCAACCAAGAGAACATTGGAAGAGGCCAGAAACAGAAGCGTCCCATCTGAACCCGAAACAGCCTCTGCTCTTGTTCTCAACGGCATCATGCAAACCTGCTAATGTCATATGCTTCCCAATAAGAGAGGACCAAATGCTTGAAATCCAATTTCCTTCCCACAGGCACGGCTCTTGTCCTGCCGTTTCGATTTTTAAAAGGGTAAACTGATGCCACCGAAAGGCCCATTGAATTAGCTTCGAGGTTGAAATTATCCTTAGGCAAAGTACAACCAGGAAGCCATTGTTGTGATCTAATTACACAAACGTAACCTATTTAAGCATCTCTGTTCTGCCTTTGGGTAGGGCTATGCTTATTGGTTTACCTGCAATTCTACACAGGATGACCAAAAAGACAGGCTTTCTGACATGGCATTAAGAGGACAGATCTTCTCCCCCGCCCCGCTTCCGCTTTACAACTGGGCCATTGACACTTATTCCATCTCCAAACACTGGTGTTGTATGTGTTGGGGTTCAGCCTGTGTGTGAACCTCAACCTGATTCTCTGATTGTATTTCCTGATGCCAATGAAGATGTTGATTCTGATGACGGTTTGTGTAGTGAAACTCCTGCAGCCTTGGAAAGTGAAAGTCCAAATTCTCATGAGAATATTTCAGAGTGAACTTTCACTCCCTTTTCCTCCCAGTCTTAGCTCTCCAGAGAATCTGACACCTGGTCTCTCTAATGAGGATAGGAGAGGGCAGATTTGGCAGAGCAGGGGAGAATCTCAAAGTTTACGAAGGTCAGCTAGACTGAGAGAAATGCAAACAAAGCCAGCAGGCGTGTCACGTAATAGATTTCTCGGCCTTAAGAACCTCTCGCCTGGATGCATCTTCAGACCAGGCATTGTTCCAGATTCAAGCATCATCCTTGGCAGGTCTCCTGATTCCAGTGGCCTTATTCCTAAGAGGCTTCCTAGTTGCTTCAAGTACGGTTAGTGGATTGCTAACAGGTTCCAGGATTTAACAGTGTTACTGTGGGTTTTTTATCTTGTTCATGGACATTTCTTGTTGCTGATTTTTACTGTGGCTTTTTACCTAGCATATTTCCTCTATTTTTGTACTCATCTTTCTTCAATAAAAAAGGACTGTTTTTCCTGAAGTCAAGGGTGGTGGATTGTTGTCTGAGGGTCCAGTTTCCTGCTCTGGGTTGCAACAGTATGTCTGCCTGTTCAGCCTGTGATTGTGTTTGATGTTGATGATGGGAATGGGGATGATGTTCCTGATGATGGGCCTCGGCCTGTTGGCAATGGGAATGCGGGTTTGCCTGGGCCTGAGTGAAGCTCAGAGGAAATGTCCGAGCAGTCTCAGGAAGATTCACAAGGCCACATTCCTGGGAGAGGCCTTTCACGGTCTTTCTCAGAGCAACTGTCTGAAGATGATTTGTCAGGTGCAGAAGTTAATGAGTGTCAAGTCAATGAGAGTGTAGATAGAAAACAAGACTTTTGTAAACAGACAGTATGTTCAGGCGTAGCAAAGATCAGTTTGTTTACAAGAAAAGAGAGATAGGAAACCTTATCTATCCAAATGCGTCTCTTCCTACAAACCCACCAGGAACTTGAGATCGTCGAAGGAGGCCCTCCTCTCGATCCCGCCTGCTTCGCAAGCACGTTTGGCAGGGACGAGAGACAGGGCCTTCTCTGTGGCAGTCCCTCAGCTGTGGAACTCCCTGCCTAGGGATATTACATCAGCCCCCTCCCTCCCGACCTTTCGAAAAAGAGTGAAAACTTGGCTCTTCAAGCAAGCTTTCGGAATCTCAGCATGAACAGACAAACTTGAATCGGAAAATGACCCAGGAACGGCCAAGACGATGGAACAGATGAGGATTTGAACGAGAGGACATAGTTTCTAAAAATTTTATTGTTCATGTTTTTATGATTTTAAATGTACTGTAATACTTTTTTTTTTTTTTTGCTTTTTATCAATGTATGTATTTTATATATGGCATCGAATTTTGCCGACTCTGTACGCCACCCTGAGTCGCCTTCGGGCTGATATGGGCGGGATAGAAATAGCGTAAATAAATAAATAAGAAATAAATTGATCTGGTAGTAAGGTCAAGAGAAATGCTTTCCTTTTGGTTTTGGGATCTGGAAAACCCTTATATGGATTCATGGGAAAGAGATGTCTCAGTCGGGTCAACGTTGGAATTTCATGACGATCTTGCTGTCAAGTGTTCTTAGTTTCATGTACCAAGTTTTTGCCAAGCACCTGATTTGTGCTTTGGATTATTCATGTTGCCTTGTGTACAGGAGTTGATTATAAATTGTATGATTTTAACTGTATTTGTGTTTAGATTGGCTGCAGTAATGCTGGAGCGGCCTAAGTCAGAGGAGTCCTCCATGTGCGTTGCCGTGGAGACCGATGCAGGAGAGAGGGAAGTGGGAGGAGCTTAGAGTGGAGAGTTTGAAAAAACGACAGTTAAAAATCAGTTAAGGTTTAGGTTTAGAGGAGTGAGCAGTCAGGAGTTAGGTTCAGAAGAGTCAGGAGTTAGGAGTTGGGAGAGAAGGAAAGGAAAGGTGGCGGAGTGACTTGTGAAGCAAAGCTTTAAGGCTTTGAAAAGCTGGGTTTGGCTATTGGAAGTTTCTCAGGCTAGTGCAGCCGAATGGTGAAACATAGCTGGTATTCTTTTAGTCTAAGGAGAGGCCAAAGAATAGTTTACTTAGTATTTGATCTAGGGAGGATCAAACAAGGGAAACACCCCTGTATTGAAACTTTGTCTGAAACAAGTGCTCTACGTCAGAAAGATACTGTGTTACTTGAAAGAATGAACTGTTAAAGTTACAAGTATTATTCCAAGTGCAACAAGGAAAAGTTACGTCTTGCAACCACACGCTGTGTACTTAATAAAATTGTTAACTTTTATTTGAAGATTGCCTCAGCTCCGTCTATTCTGTGTCCAAAGTGCCATTTCTCACAATACTACAACTTACCTCACGTGGTGGCAGAAACGTAGGGAAAAGTAACCAAATAAATCTACATTCTTCTCTCCAGTCACGCTACAGTATATACAGTGTAATCACTACTAAGTTATTGCTTTCTTAATAAAGGAGGAGGTGCAATTGAACAGCCTCCCTTCCAACTTGATTGTAAATTTGGTTCCTAATCGGCAACCTCCATTTCAAATCGGCTAGTTCTTTTTAAAATTGGGAACTGGGGTAAAATCTCCTGAATACTGGTTCCTTTCAAATTGATGGCAACAATAAATCATCCCTCCGCTCCCTTGCTTCTTTTCACCTTGTTTCATGGATTGTTGTTCCAATTGGTATTTTATTTTGCCCTGAAGCTCATGGACTACCCTTTGTTTTGGAACTTTACTACTTTTGCCAATTTTATTGCTTTCCCAACTTATATTCTTCAATAAACTGCTTGCTGATTTTACCAAGCTGGTGTGGTGTTGAAGGTCAGACATGTTCCTGCTCTGATGTTCGACAACTATTGTGGGAAACCATGAGGATGTCTAGATTATAGAAGCAAGACCTTTAAGTACCTATCACAATCCACTCACCCCAACAGAATAATTTTACTTACTTTAATACTAAGAACTCCATTTAGTTTTGCGATGTGGGCTTCGATCGTCTCTACGCACGAACTGCATGTCATTCCCTCCACAGAGATCACAACAGATCTGGCCCCGGATGCTGGATCCATTCTGTTCACAGCTTCGCATCCCTGTTTTCAAGGAAAAACAATGAAAACATTTAGACGTGGCACTTAGTCTCGGGCAAAAGATAGATAGAAGAAAACCTCTAGGAACACTGGTTTAATTATCTCCGTCAGCTGACTGGCACAACCTGGGGATCACAACCAGACACAGTGAAGACATCTGCCCTTGCGCTATGCTACTCTGCTGCTGAGTACGCATGCCCAGTGTGGAACACATCTCACCACGCTAAAACAGTGGATGTGGCTCTTAATGAGACATGCCGCATTATCATGGGGTGTCTGTGCCCTACACCACTGGAGAAATTACACTGCCTAGCCGGTATTGCACCACCTGACATCCGCCGGGAAGTGGCAGCCAATAGTGAAAGGACCAAGGCAGAGACATCTCCAGCTCATCCCCTGTTTGGGTATCAGCCAGCACGTCAATGACTTAAATCAAGAAATAGTTTTCTAAGATCTACAGAGACACTCGCTGGAACACCTCAGCAAGCGAGAGTCCAAAAGTGGCAGGCTCAAACCCAGAGCCTCAACCAATGGCTGATACCCAATGAGAGACTCCCCCCTGGGCGACTTGGAAGGCGCTGAACCACGAGATGCAGAGCCAGCCTTCAGAAATGGGGCCACAAAGTGGAATCCACGACATGCGAGTGCGGAGAAGAGCCAACCACTGACCACCTGCTGCAATGCAACCTGAGCCCTGCCACATGATGCACAAGGGAGGACCTCCTTGCGGCAACACCAGAGGCACTCCAATGGCCAGATACTGGTCAAAGGACATCTAATCAACTACCAAGCTTGCAAACTCTGTGTCTTTTGTATGTTTGTTTTGACCAACAGAAAATACTGGAAGTGTTTGGTGGGCATTGACCTTGAGTTTGGGAGTTGTAGTTCACCTCCATCCAGAGAGCACTGTGGACTCAAACAATGAGGGATCTGGACCAAACTCGGCATGAATATTCAATATGCCCTAATGTGAACACTGGTGGAATTTAGGAAAATATACCTTGACATTTGGGAGTTATAGTTGCTGGGATTTATAGTTCACTTACAATCAAGGGCATTCTGAAACCCACCAATGATAGAACTGAGCCAAACTTCCTACACAGAACTCCCATGACCAACATAAAATACTGTGTTTCTTAATGGTCTTTGGCAACCCCTTTGATACCCCCTCATGACCCCCTTAGGGGTCCCGACCTCCAGGTTGTGAAACACTGGTCTATATAAACAACTAGCTTGGGGACCCGGCTTGCCCGGGTTATTTAAGAAAGGCATTGTGCACCAAGGTTGGTTTTTATCAGTTGTTTATGTGGCTCGCAGTGCTCTCAGGAAGTTAGTGAAGGTACTGCGAGCCCCATCATCCATAGTCCATTGTCCTCTAAACAGCACCAGGATGTAGAGTGGGTCTTGCGGGCTCTATTTGCCAAGTTTGGTTTTGATCAGTTATTGGATGAGGTTCACAGTGGTCTCAGAAAGTGAGTGATAGCACTGCAAGTCCCATCATCCATGGTCCATCCTCCTCCAAACTGCTCCAGGATGGAGAGCGGGTCATGGGGGCTCTGTGTGCCAAGTTTGGTCTTTATTGGTAATTGGATGAATGTTGCTGTGGTCTCAGGAAGTGAGTGAAGGTACTGCAAGTCCGATCATCCATGGTCCATCCTCCTCCAAACAGCGCCAGGATGTAGAGTGGGTCTTGCAGGCTCTGTGTGTCAAGTTTGGTCTTGATCAGTCATTGGATGAGGTTCACAGCGGTCACAGAAAGTGAGTGATGGTACTGCTAGTCCCATCATCCATGGTCCACCCTCCTCCAAACTGCAGTAGGATGTAGAGTGGGTTATGAGGGCTCTGTGTGCCAAGTTTGGTCTTTATCGGTCTTTGTTGGGGGGCACGGTAGTCTGTGGGAACAGAAGGTGGGAAAGTACTACAAATCCCATCGTCAATTGTCCATCCTCCCCGAATCTTCACCAAGATGTAAAGAGGGCCATGGGGGTTATGTATGCCAAGTTTGGTCTTGATTGGTCATTGGATGAGAGTTGCAGCGGTCTCGGGAAGTGAGTGGAGGTACTTCAAGTCCCATCATCCATGGTCCACCCTCCTCCAAACTGCAGTAGGATGTAGAGTGGGTTATGGGGGCTCTGTGTGACAAGTTTGGTCTTTGCTGCGGGCCACAGTGCTCTGTGGGAACCGATGGGTTTGAAAGTACTATAAATCCCATCATCCCTAGCTGCAGTTCCCGCTCAAGCTGACCCATTGAATCAGTGGTGTGGCTGCAGTTGGGACTCACAAACCTTTGGGAAATGATTAACCAGAGAAAGGGTTTTATTGTTCTGCCTTTTATTGTTCTCTTTTTGAGCAGTGCTTCAATGCTGTTAAAACTCTTAATCTCAACATCTGAATGTTTCTTCTATTGTCCTTTTCTGCCCTTTGTAAGCTGCTTTGAGTCCCATTCTGCAGAAAGGAGGGATGTAGGTGAACTACAACTCCCAAACTCAAGGTCAATGCCCACCAAACACTTCCAGTACTTTTTGTTGGTCATGGGAGTTTTGTGTGCCAAGTTTGGTTCATTTCCAATGTCGTGGAGTTCAGAATGCACTTTGATTGTACGTGAACTATAAATCCCAGGAACTATAACTCCCAAATGGAAAGGTCTATTTTCCTCAAATTCCACCAGTATTTACATTTGTGCATATTGAATATCTGTGACAAGTTTGGTGCAGACCCATCATTGTTTTGAGTCCACAGTGCTCTCTGGATGTAAGTGAACTACAACTCCCAAACTAAAGGTCAATGCCCACCAAACACTTCCAATATTTTGTGTTGGTCATGGGAGTTCTGTGTGCCAAGTTTGGTTCATTTCCAATGGCATGGAGTTCAGAATGCACTTTGATTGTACGTGAACTATAAATCCCAGGAACTATAACTCCCAAATGGAAAGCTCTATTTTCCTCAAATTCCACCAGTATTTACATTTGTGCATATTGAATATCTGTGACAAGTTTGGTACAGATGCATCATTGTTTTGAGTCGACAGTGCTCTCTGGATGTAGGTGAACTACAACTCCCAAACTCAAGTTTAATGCCCACCAAACCCTTCCAGTACTTTTTGTTGGTCATGGGAGTTTTGTGTGCCAAGTTTGGTTCATTTCCAACGTCGGTGGAGTTCGGAATGCTCTTTGATTGTAGGTGAACTAGAAATCCCAGCAACTACAAGTCCCAAATGACAAAATCAATCCCTCCCAAACCCACCAGTATTCAAATTTAGGTGTATTGGGTAGTGAATGAAAATACATCCTGCATACCAGATATTTATACCACAATTCATAACAGTAGCAAAATGACAGTTGTGAAGTAGCAACGAAAATAATACTATGGTGGGGGGTCACCATAACATAAGGAACTGTATTAAGGGGTTTGTTGGGGTTCAGCCTGCTCTGTGTGAACCTGAGCCCCAATCTCTGTGTGAACCTGATTCTCTGATTGTATTTCCAACTGAGCAAGCCACTGATCATGTATCTCTCCCTGATAGTGTTGAAACTGTTGTTGATGCTGAGCTCAGTGGCGAGGAAAGTGAAACTGAACAACCTGATGAAAATGTTTTGGAATCCAGCCGTGATAGCTCTCCAGAGGAAGTCACACCTGGGTTTTTTAATGAGGACTGAAGGGAACAGAAAGCTAGAAACAGGAGTGATTCACAGTTTCTACGAAGGTCAAATAGATTACAGGAGAGACAGGCCCAGGCTTCAAAGTCAAGGGGTGTTTCAAGGAATAGTTTCTTTGGTTTAAGGGGCCTCTTTCCGGGTGTCTTGTTAGATCAAGCAATGTTTGGGATTGTGGCTGTGCCTTGGCAGAATTCCTGTGTTCCATGGCCGGTAATCCCAGAGGCTTCTAGTTTTCAAGTACACGGTTAGTGAGATGCTAACAGGTTCCTGGTTTTTGTATTATGGTTTTTGGAATTTTGCTCAAGCTCAGAAATTCCACCAGTGTTCACATTTGGGCATATTGAATATCTGGTGACAAGTTTGGTCCAGATCCATCATTGTTTTGAGTCCAAAGTGCTCTCTGGATGTAGGTGAACTACAACTCCCAAACTCAAGCTCAATGCCCACCAAACCCTTCCAGTACTTTTTGTTGGTCATGGGAGTTTTGTGTGCCAAGTTTGGTTCATTTCCAATGTCGTGGAGTTCAGAATGCACTTTGATTGTAGGTGAACTATAAATCCCAGGAACTACAACTCCCAAATGTCAAGGTCTATTTTCCACAAATTCCACCAGTGTTCACATTTGAGCATATTGACTATTCGTGCCAAGTTTGGTCCAGATCCATCATTCTTTGAGTCCAAAGTGCTCTCTGGATGTAGGTGAACTACAACTCCCAAACTCAAGGTCAATGCCCACCAAACACTTCCAGTACTTTTTGTTGGTCATGGGAGTTTTGTGTGCCAAGTTTGGTTCATTTCCAACATCGGTGGAGTTCAGAATGCTCCTTGATTGTACGTGAACTATAAATCCCAGGAACTATAACTCCCAACTGGAAAGGTCTAATTTCCTCAAATTCCACCAGTGTTCACATTTGGGCATATTGAATATCTGTAACAAGTTTAGTCCAGATCCATCATTGTTTTGAGTTTTGAGTGCTCTCTGGATGTAGGTGACCTACAACTCCCAAACTCAAACCCTTTCAGTACTTTTTGTTGGTCATGGGAGTTTTGTGTGCCCAGTTTGGTTCATTTCCAACGTTAGTGGAAATGAACCAAACTGGTTCATTTCTAGTTCACCTCTTTGATTGTAGGTGAACTAGAAATCCCAGCAACTACAAGTCCCAAATGAAAAAATCAATCCTTCCCAAACCCACCAGTATTCAAATTTAGGTGTATTGGGTAGTGAATGAAAATACATCCTGCATACCAGATATTTATATCACAATTCATAACAGTAGCAAAATGACAGTTGTGAAGGAGCAACGAAAATAATATTATGGTGGGGGGTCTAGTTTTCAAGTACATGGTTAGTGAGATGCTAACAGGTTCCTGGTTTTTGTATTATGGTTTTTGGAATTTTGCTCAAGCTCAGAGATTTTCCTGACTGCTGTGTTTTCATTGTGAATTTTTGACTTTGCATTTGCCTTTCTTTTGTAACCAATTTTTCATCAATAAAAAGGGATTGTTTTCCCTACAGTCCAGTGTGGTGGATTTAATCTTATGGTCTCGTTTCCTGATCTGGGATGCAACAGAGTTGCGGTATTAGGCACGTTGTATAGACCAAAGGGCAGTACTGGAGTGTTGCCTGCACCTGCTGCTTATAGGCAACAATATAAAAACCCTGTTTGTCGCACAACAATGAAGGCAAATGCCCGACGGTCAATACAGGCACAAAAATGGCATGTCACCTGGCAATTAACGAACAGGTGGCAACAAACCCCCTTAAGACAAATGGCTTTCACAGACATGAATCAAAACAATAGGAAAGGATCATAGAATCATAGAATCATAGAATCAAAGAGTTGGAAGAGACCTCCTGGGCCATCCAGTCCAGCCCCATTCTGCTAAGAAGCAGGAATATTGCATTCAAATCACCCCGACAAATGGCCATCCAGCCTCTGCTTAAAAGCTTCCAAAGAAGGAGCCTCCACCACACTCCGGGGCAGAGAGTTCCACTGCTGAACGGCTCTCACAGTCAGGAAGTTCTTCCTAATGTTCAGGAGTGTCAAGCCACTGCGGCATCAAAGGGCTTTTATGCGTCGCGCTCCTCCTTCCTTGGGAAATCATGGGAATGCAAAATATCGTCTCTCCTAGCACTGACAGACTCAGCACTTTGGAACCCATCAAGCCCGTTGATATCCTAGAAATTCTCAGCCGCTTGCTATAATAATAATAATAATAATCTATATATATATAAATGCTCTGTGCATAATGAGTACCTTAGAAACAAAAGAACCAATGAACGAAATCACACCAAATTTGGCAACAAAACGTCTCACAACACAAAGAGTGACCATCAAAGAGCATTCTGAACCCCACAAACGAAAGAATCGGGGCAAACTTCCCACACAGAACCCCATGACCAATGGAAAATACTAAAGGCCATCCACTCCAACTCCCTTCATTACGTCAAGAAAGCGTAATCCAAGTTCTCCTGACAAAGAGCCATCCAGCCATAGAGATAGATAGATAGATAGATATGTATTGTCGAAGGCTTTCATGGCCGGAATCACTCAGTTCTTGTGGGTCTTTTTGGGCTATATGGCCATGTTCTAGAGGCATTTCTCCTGACGTTTCGCCTGCATCTATGGCAAGCATCCTCAGAGGTCTGAGGTCAGACCTCTGAGGATGCTTGCCATAGATGCAGGCGAAACGTCAGGAGAAATGCCTCTAGAACATGGCCATATAGCCCAAAAAGACCCACAAGAACAGATAGATAGATAGATAGATAGATAGATAGATAGATAGATAGATAGGGAGTTGTAGTTGCTGGGATTTATAGTTCACCTACAATCAAATAGCATGATAGAATTGAACCAACTGGGGCATACAGGCCTCCCGTGACCAACAGAAAACACTAGAAGGGTTTGGTGAGCATTGACCTTGAGTTTGGGAGTTGTAGTTCACCTACATCGAGAGATTACCATGGACTCAAACAATGATGGATGTGGACCAAACTTGGCATGAATATTCCATATGCCCAAATTTGGGCATATTGAGTACCTGTGCCGAGTTTGGTCCAGATCCATCATTGTTTGAGTCCACAGTGCTCTCTGGATGTAGGTGAGCTACAACTCCCAAACTCAAGGTCAATGCCCACCAAACTCTTCCAGTATTTTCTATTTGCTCATGGGAGTTCTGTGTGCCAAGGTTGGTTCAGTTTCCACCACTGGTGGCATTCAGAATGTTTTTTGATTGTAGGCGAACTATAAATCCCAGCAACTATAACTCCCAAATGACATCCATCCCCTCCAACTCCACCAGTATTCAAACTTGGGCGTATTGGGTATTTGTGCCAAATTAGGTCCAGCAAATGAAAAGACATCCTACATATCAGATATTAGGAGCCCTCGGTGGCGCAGTGGGTTAAACCCCTGTACCAGCAGGACCAAAGACCGACAGGTCACAGGTTTTAATCCGGGGAGAGGTGGATGAGCTCCCTCTATCAGCTCCAGCTCCTCATGTGGGGACATGAGAGAAGCCTCCCACAAGGATGATTAAAAAAACATCAAATCATCTGGGCGTCCCCTAGGCAACGTCCTTGCAGACGGCCAATTCTCTCAAAACAGAAGCGACTTGCAGTTTGTCAAGTCACTCCTGGCACAACAAAAAAAAAATCAGATATTTATATGACGATTCACAACAGTAGCGAAATTACAGATATGAAGTAGCAACGAAAATAATGTTATGGTTGGGGGTCACCACAACATGAGGAACTGTATTAAGGGGTCGCGGCGTTAGGATGGTTGAGAGCCACTATTCTAACCTAATTGGATTTACATATTTCTTTAAAGTGCTTTTTTACTTGCTGCTTTTAAATTAACTTCAATGAAAGGATTGTTGTCAGGGGGCTTTTCCTGTCCTGGAGTGCAACACACACACAAAGCCAACTGAAACCTATTGCTTCGTAATCATACCCAAAACCTACAGTCTGGCAGGGCTAAGAAAAATAAATTATCACTCTCACACAGATGGCAAGCTATTCAACCTCAGCAGACTGAAAGCCAAAACCAAGGTTACAACAACATCTGTTATAGAACTCCAGTATGCTGATGACAACGTCTTCTGTGCGCATTCAGAAGAAGATCTACAAGCCACTCTAAACACCTTTGCAGAAGCATACGAGAAGCTCGGCCTGTCATTGAACATTGAAAAAACCAAGGTGCTGTTCCAGCAGTCGCCAGCCATCCCCTCTCTAATGCCAGATATATAGCTTAATGGTGTAACATTAGAAAATGTTGATCATTTCCGCTACCTTGGGAGCCACCTCTCCACCAAAATCAACATCGACACCGAAATACAACACCGCCTGAGCTCTGCAAGCGCAGCATTTTTCCGAATGAAGCAGAGAGTGTTTGAGGACCGGGACATCCGTAGGGAGACCAAGGTGCTTGTTTATAAAGCTATTGTCCTCCCAACCCTGCTCTATGCCTGTGAGACGTGGACAGTCTACAGACATCAAATGCAACTCCTGGAACGATTCCATCAGCGCTGCCTCCGGAAAATCCTGCAAATCTCCTGGGAAGACAGGCAGACAAACGTCAGTGTGCTGCAAGAAGCAAAGACCACCAGCATTGAAGCGATGGTCCTCCAACATCAACTCCGCTGGACCAGCCACGTTGTCCGGATGCCCAACCACTGTCTCCCAAAGCAGTTGCTCTACTCTGAACTCAAGAACGGAAAACGGAATGTTGGTGGACAGGAAAAGAGATTTAAAGATGGGCTCAAAGCCAACCTCAAAAACTCTGGCATAGACACTGAGAACTGGGAAGCCCTGGCCCTCGACCGCTCCAGCTGGAGGTCAGCTGTGACCAGCAGTGCTGCAGAATTTGAAGAGGCACGAATGGAGGGCGAAAGGGAGAAGCGTGCGAAGAGGAAGGCGCGTCAAGCTAACCCCGACCGGGACCACCTTCCACCTGGAAACCAATGCCCTCACTGCGGAAGAAGATGCAGAGCAAGAATAGGGCTCCACAGCCACATACGGACCCACAAGAATGTTGGAAGACAATCATCCTCGGAAAACGAGGATCGCCTAAGTAAAGTAAGAACCAAGCCCTGACCAAGTCCAGATTTATGGACCACTTCCTTCTTCGAAAGCACGTAATCAACAAGGTGCAAGCAATGGGAAGTGCCCGAAATGCTGCAGAGATTGTGCCACGCCAAGGACACGATAGACTTAGATTGCCGACTGTTGTCTTATTGGGTGCGTTGCCCTTCATACCAGCCACCTCAGCACCCAAGGACAGATCTGAGAAAGCGCCTTAAAACAATACCATACTTAACCAGGAAAATAGCGACAGGTTCCAAAGATCATCCACCCCACGCCTTGGTTCAGACAATAATCAGCCTCAAAGCCACTTGTCGCTTTCATATAGAGCTAGCAGTCCATTATCAATATCAAGAGCATTGCTTGCATGGACAATAAAGGAGCAGTTAATGGTTTTACAGGCCTGTGAATCACTGTTGTGGGAACAGGGATGTGGGAGAAAACGTACCACTCTAAACCAGGCACAGGCAAAGAATGCAGATTCCCTGGGAGGTCCAACAAGATGCTTCTTGTTGGAGTTCAGCTACAGACCAATCTCTCTGTTGTGCCACCTCTACAAAGTTCTGGAGAGACTTATTTTGCATAGAATTACAGAAAAAATATGTCCCCAACTATAAGGCCTCAGGAAGTTCGATTTAAACGAAGATTCAACTTAAGAAAGGCAGATTGGACTAAATTCTCAGACAAGAGGAAGCATTCTCACCAATGCTTCCTCTTCATCTTGGAAAGAAGTGACAAGTGGAGTGCCGCAGGGTTCCGTCCTGGCCCCTGTCCTGTTCAACATCTTTATTAACGACTTGGATGAAGGGCTAGAAGGCAGGATCATCAAGTTTGCAGACGACACCAAATTGGGAGGGATAGCCAATAGTCCAGAGGACAGGAGCAGAATTCAAAACGATCTTGACAGATTAGAGAGATGATGGGCCAAAACTAACAAAATGAAGTTCAACAGTGACAAATGCAAGATACTCCACTTTGGCAGAAAAAATGAAATGCAAAGATACAGAATGGGGGACGCCTGGCTCGAGAGCAGTACATGTGAAAAAGATCTTGGAGTCCTCGTGGACAACAAGTTAAACATGAGCCAACAATGTGATGTGGCGGCAAAAAAAGCCAATGGGATTTTGGCCTGCATCAAGAGGAGCCTAGTGTCTAGATCTAAGGAAGTAATGCTACCCCTCTATTCTGCTTTGGTTAGACCACATATGGAATATTGTGTCCAAATCTGGGCACCACAATTCAAGAGAGATATTGACAAGCTGGAATGTGTCCAGAGGAAGGCGACTAAAATGATCAAGGGTCTGGAGAACAAGCCCTATGAGGAGCGGCTTATGGAACTGGGCATGTTTAGCCTGAAGAAGAGAAGGCTGAGAGGAGATATGATAGCCATGTATAAATATGTGAGAGGAAGCCACAGGGAGGAGGAGGGAGCAAGCTTGTTTTCTGCTTCCTTGGAGACTAGGACGCGGAACAATGTCTTCAAACTACAAGAGAGGAGATTCCATCTGAACATTAGGAAGAACTTCCTGACTGTGAGAGCCGTTCAGCAGTGGAACTCTCTGCCCCGGAGTGTGGTGGAGGCTCCTTCTTTGGAAGCTTTTAAGCAGAGGCTGGATGGCCATCTGTCAGGGGTGATTTGAATGCAATATTCCTGCTTCTTGGCAGGGGGTTGGACTGGATGGCCCATGAGGTCTCTTCCAACTCTTTGATTCTATGATTCTATGTTAGATGACATGATCACATCGGCCGCGCCAATCCCTGAGGAATACGAGCATTTTATTGAAATTGTGAAAACCTGCTCACGGGCCTCCATACCGAGAGGCTGCAGAACCAACTACCTTCAGGGCATTACTCCTGAAACAGCTGCCTTGTTGGAAAACTATTACAGGCTCCACAACGAAGACCCATTTAGTGAGCAGACCCTTCTTCAGGCAGCGCAGAGCATCGTGTCCTCCATCTCTGAAGCCAAGAAAGAACAGTGGATCAAGCTCATCACAGAGGTCGACATGGGCAGGAGCAGCCAGAAGGCGTGGAGGCTGCTGAGACGGCTGAGCAACGATCCCTCACAAACTAATACCCATGCCAACATAAAGGCAGATCAGATCGCACACCAACTCTTGAAGAACGGGAAACCCAACCTTGCCACCAAAGTAGGAAAGAAACCAATAGCCAGACAACCAGAGATTGAGAACAACAACCTCCATGAACCCTTTACATCTACTGAATTGGACATGGCTCTCAATAAATGTAAAAATGGCAAAGTAGCAGGCCTGGATGATCTACGGATGGAACAAATCAAGAACTTTGGCCCAAAAGCAAGGCGCTGGCTGCTGGAGCTGATGAACAACTGCACTGCATCCTGTCAGATCCCCAAAATCTGGAGGAAAGCAAGAGTCATCGCCATCTTGAAGCCAGGCAAAGACCGTAATGACCCAAAAAGCTACAGATCAATCTCCCTGTTGTGCCACCTCTACAAAGTTCTGGAGAGACTTATTTTGCATAGAATTACAGAAAAAATAGACCCACGTCTGATCCCACAGCAAGCTGGCTTCAGGAAAGGCAAAAGCTGCACATCACAAGTGCTGAAAGGCAGCAGATCACAGGAGCTGTCTTCATAGACCTGTCAGCAGCCTATGAGACTGTGAACCACCGCCTCCTCCTGAGAAAAATGTATAGTATCACAAAGGACGACCACCTCACCCGCCTCATAGGAAACCTGCTGCAAAACAGGAGCTTCTTTGTTGAGTTCCAGGGCCAGAGAAGCAGATGGCGGAAACAGAAGAATGGCCTGCCTCAGGGGAACGTGCTTGCTCCATCCATGTTCAACATTTACACAAATGACCAGCCACTGCCAGAAGGGACAGAGAGTTTCATCTATGCTGATGATCGTGCCATCACTGCTCAAGCTGGGAGCTTTGAGATGGTAGAACAGAAGCACTCCAAAAATCTAGGTGCTCTTACTGCCTATTACAGGGAAACCAGCTGATCCCTAATCCATCTAAAACACAGACATGTGCCTTTCACCTTAAGAACAGACAAGCATCCCGAGGTCTGAGGATTATTACCTGGGAAGGAATCCCACTGGAGCATTGCAGCGCACCCAAATACCTGGGAGTCATACGAAAGCTGACAGGCACAGCCTGGGGATCACAACCAGACACAGTGAAGACATCTGCCCTTGCGCTATGCTACTCTGCTGCTGAGTACGCATGCCCAGTGTGGAACACATCTCACCACACTAAAACAGTAGATGTGGCTCTTAATGAGACATACCGCATTATCACGGGGTGTCTGCGCCCTACACCACTGGAGAAATTATACTGTGTAGCCGCAAGAAGCCGAGCAGCTGCATTTTGTACCAACTTGAGCTTCCGGATCACTGACAAAGGAAGGCCAATGTAGTGGGTGTTACAGTAGTCAAGCCTCGAGATGACTGTCACCTGGATCACCGTAGCCAGGTCGTTCCTAGATAGGAAGGGAGCCAGTCGCCTAGCCTGACGAAGATGGAAAAACGCAGATCTGCTCACAGCAGAGACCTGGGCCTCCATTGTGAGCAGAGGGTCCAATAAAACACCAAGGCTTCTTACAGAAGGTGACGGACGTAGTGTCTCGCCATCCAGGGTAGGCAGCTGGATCTCCCTCCCACCCGGGCGGCCCAGCCAAAGGATCTCCGTCTTCGCTGGGTTCACCCTCCACCTGCTGGCACGCAACCATCCAGTCACGGTGTCAAGGCACGGATGGAAATTTTCGGGTACAGAGTCCGGCCGGCCCTCCATCCTCAGAATGAGCTGAGTGTCATCAGCATACTGGTGGCATTCCAGCCCAAAGCTCCGCACCAGTTAGGCAAGCGGTCGCATGTAGATGAGAGAGAATAGCTCCCTGCGGGACCCAGCAAGTTAGCGGAGATCTCTCGGAAACCATCCCTCCCCTCACCACTTGCTGTCCCTGATTCTGGAGGAAGGAGGACACCCATTTAAGGGGTACCCCCCTCACCCCAGTCATGGCTAGGCGGTGGGTCAAAAGATTGTGATCGACCGTATCAAATGCTGCTGTGAGGTCCAATAACACGAGCAGCGCTGATCCGCCTTGATCCCCTTCGGGGTGAGAAGGGCGGGGTACAAGAACCCCAAATAAATAAATAAATAAATCTGGCAGCGAAGCTGATCTGTGATGGCAACTAGCACAGTCTCCGTCCCGTGCCCACTACGGAAGCCGGACTAGAAGGGATCGAGTTCTTTTATTAAAGCTCAGTAAAATAGCCAGTACAAATAAATGCTTGTAAATAAATAAGAAAGTTCCAAAAAGTAATAAGTCCATAAAAAACAGTAACACAAAGCAATGTCCACATAAGGAATAAAAGCAATCCAAGACAGCATTAATCCAGACAGGAATCAGACAGGATGCAAAGACAATCCAAAAGGCTAAAAAACTTCACAGAAATAGGAACAGGATTTCCATGGCACATGAACTTGGTTTCCAAACAATGCCTGATCTACCAGGTGTTCCCTTGAGGCAAACCTTATAGCCCAAAACTCAGAAATTGGTTTAGTTTCCCCCCACATTTCCCCCTTATCAGACAAAGTCTTTCGGAGCGACATAAACACTGGGTTTGCTGCCGATCCGGGCTAATCTCCAGCCGCCTATTTTTCAGCTCCCTACCTGGCTGCTCATTAAAATTCCCAGGTGTCAGATTGTTTTCCAAACCCAAATCTTGAGAGCTCACAGAGAGAGGGAGTGAACCATCATTGCTAGGCCCAGCAGGGATATTCTCATGAGAAACTGCCCTTTGCACTGCGGCCTCTCTGTCATTGTCTGCCTCAAAATCATTGACCAAACCATCTCCATCTTGTACCTCAGCCTTAGCATCATCATTGCTCTCATCATTTCCCTCATCATTTCCCACATCAGGATCCTGAAACACAAACACAGGCTGATTCCCAACAATGGGAATGTTCCTGAAGGGTTTGGGGATGATGGTATGGTCCCTGGAAGAGGGTCTGAATTGCTACCAGAGAATTCCCATGATTTTGAGCCTGAGAAAAGCTCAGCACCTGGCCCATCTCCTGAAATTAATGAGCCAGTAGATAGAATGCATGTTTTTAGTTAGCACAACTCAATCTCTCAGGCATTCTGCCAGGCTGAGAGAAAGATTGATAACAGAGTCAAGGCTGAAACGAAATCTGTTCCTGGCCATTTGGGGCAATGAGCAGATTAGGGGATAAAAGTGCCAAGTACAGAATCTGTAATTCAGACGAAGCAACGTTGGAAATTGAGTCAAGACATATTTCACGGTCCTTGGAAGACTTGTCTTGGATAGATTCATGTGTTAAGTGCTTTTTTTGATTAATGGTTCAAGTTTTGGAGTATTACAAAGAATCAAAGAATCAAAGAGTTGGAAGAGACCTCATGGGCCATCCAGTCCAACCCCATTCTGCCAAGAAGCAGGAATATTGCATTCAAATCACCGCTGACAGATGGCCATCCAGCCTCTGTTGAAAAGCTTCCAAAGAAGGAGCCTCCATCACACTCCGGGGCAGAGAGTTCCACTGCTGAATGGTTCTCACAGTCAGGAAGTTCTTCCTCATGTTCAGATGGAATTTCCTCTCTTGTAGTTTAAATCTCCTCTCTTGTACCTTGGAAGTTTCTGGATTTGTTTTTTTATGAACTCTGATGGCCTAATTTCTTGGACTATTTGTTCTTGCTTATCTTTCTACCTAATTGGATTTACCTATTTTTATGGAGTGCTTTTTACTGCTACTACTTTTAAACTATCTTCAATAGACGGCTTGCATTTCTATTCTGGTGTTTAAAGTCAGAGGGCTTTCCTGGCCTCTGACTTTAAACACCCCACAGCTGAATAGAAATGCAACCCTTCTACAACCCACCACAAAAACAGAGTAAAACATTAAAGAAGATTCTTGGACCCTGTAATGTGATCCCCCAAAATGTGTTGGATATAAACAACCACACTAGGATTAGGTAAAATCATCCCCGTAACAGTCAATTGCCATATCAGAAATTAATCTTGCCCGGATTCTCAATGCTGCCAGGGCCAAAGGAGACACCTTGTGAGCAACCACGCAATTTTTCAAAATATCCCCTTGCCTGATAGAAATGCCTGCACAAGATAAAAAACATTCTGAACAGTTGTAACGCTAATTGAAGAATCGCTATTACCTTTGTAATGCACACAAAGAGGAGGAGGTTCACATGTTGACAAGTCTAGCGGACGGAAAAGTTTCTGTTCTTCCTCTATGCAGTTGCCGATCCGCCATCTGAAATCAGACGTGACCCATAACATCTAGAAAGTCTGCAAGGAGAAAGAGAAGAGTTTCGTATTTCCAAAAGACGCCTTTTTTCTAATCACTGGGTCTCCAAGCTAGTTGCTCCATCAATTTGTCTCAACCCTGGAGTCAAAGGCTCAGCGATTCTCCCATGGGAACTTGATAAGAATAGAGAACTAAGTGTTGGATTATACGGGCCATGATTTATAATTGCTAACACAACCCACACGACGAGAACTAGCTCATTATCTCACTAAGCAGCAGCATAAATGGATTAATTATGGTCAGGAAAACAAATGAAAGTGGAGCATGAGAAAAACAAATCAGAAGTGTTTATCAAGTCAAGCAAGTCAACTTTATTTATGGGTTGTTGTAGGTTTTTTGGCCATATGGCCATGGTCTAGAGGCATTTTCTCCTGACATTTCGCCTGCCTCTTTGGCAAGCATCCTCAAAGGTAGTGAGGTCCGTTGGAAGTAGGAAAATGGGTTTATATATCTGTGGAATGACCAGGGTGGGACAAAGGACTCTTGTCTGCTGGAGCTAGGTATTAACTTTATTTATACCCCATCCCATCTCCCCTTGGGGACTCAAGGTGGCTCATAACATAAATAGCAGCTGTTCTATGCCATACAATACACAGTGAAAATACAAAAACATTGATTTTTGTCATTTGGGAGTTGTAGTTGCTGGGATTTATAGTTCACCTACAATCCAAGAGCATTGTGAACCCCACCAATGACGGAATTGAACCACACTTGGCACACAGAACTCCTATGAAACAACAGAAAATACTGGAAGGGTTTGGTGGGCATTGACCTTGAGTTTTGGAGTTGTAGTTCACCTACATCCTCAGAGTATTGTAGACTCGAACAACGATAGATCTGAACCAAACTTGGCACAAATACTCAATATGTAAACACTGGTGGAGGTTGGAGAAAATAGACCTTGATATTTGGGAGTTGTTGTTGTTGTGATTTATAGTTCACCTACAATCAGAGCACTCTGAACTCCACCAATGAACTCTACAATCAAATTATGGAATTGAACCAGACTTGGCACAACAGAACTCCTATAAACCAACAGAAAATACTGGAAGGGTTTGTTGGGCATTGATCTTGAGTTTTGGAGTTGTAGTTCACCTCCATCCACAGAGTATTGTGGACTCAAACAACGATAGATCTGAACCAAACTTGGCACAAATACTCAATATGTAAACACTGGTGGAGGTTGGAGAAAATAGACCTTGATATTTGGGAGTTGTTGTTGTTGTGATTTATAGTTCACCTACAATCAAAGACAGTCTGAACCCCACCAGTGAACTCTACAATCAAACGATAGAATTGAACCAAACTTGGCACACAGAACTATAAACCAACAGAAAATACTGGAAAGGTTTAGTGGGCATTTACCTTGAGTTTTGGAGTTGTAGTTCACCTCCATCCACAGAGTATTGTGGACTCAAACAATAGATCTGAACCAAACTTGGCACGAATAATCAATATGTAAACACTGGTGGAGGTTGGAGAAAATAGACCTTGATATCTGGGAGTTGCTGTTGTTGTGTTTTATAGTTTACCTACAATCAAAGAGCACTCTGAACTCCACCAGTGAACTCTACAATCAAACGATGGAATTGAACCAAACTTGGCACACAGAACTCCCATGAACCAACAGAGAATACTGGAAGGGTTTGGTGGGCATTGACCTTGGGTTTTGGAGTTGTAGTTCATCTACATCCTCTGTACTGTGGACTCATACTATGATGTAAACACTGGTGGAGTTTGAAGAAAATAGACTTTGACATTTGGGAGTTGTCGTTGCTGAGATTTATAGTTCAATTACAATCCATTAGACAAATTGACACCAAATTTGGACACAAGACACCTCTCAGGCCAACGAGTGTCCATCACTCATAAAAACATTGAAAACCGGCAGAAGAGACTTAAAAAGCCAAAAAACAAAACAAAAAATACAATGCATGCACAAAACCACATACACCAATATGTACACACACATATATGTGTATATATATATATATACACACAAAACACATATACACAGAAAGGGGGAAGGAAGGAGAGAAGGAGGGAGAGAAAGAGGGGGAGAAGAAGAGAAAGAAGGAGGGAAGGAGAGAAAGAAGCAAGGAAGGGTAGAGAAGGAAGGAAGAAGGAGGGAGAGAAAGAGGGAAAGGAGAGAAGGAAAGAAAGGTAGGGAAGGAAGGAAGGAGAGAAGGAAATAAAAAGTGAAAGAAGGAAGGAATGAGAGGAAAGGAATGAAGGAGAGAAGGAACAAAAAGAGAAAGAGGGAGGGAGGGAAGGAAGGTAGGAAGGAAGGAAAGAAAGAAAGAGAGAAGGAAGGATGGAACTAAAAAGCAAAGGAAGGGAGGAAAGAAACAGGTAGAGAAGGAAGAAAGAAAAAGGGAAAGAAGAAGGAAAAGAAAAAGAGGGAAGGAAGGAGAGAAGAAAAGGAAAGAAAGAAGGAAGGAAGGTTTGGCCACAGTCACTCATAAAAATACTGAAAAGTACAGCGGAAGAGACTTAAAAAGCCAAAAAAAAAAAAAAACTTTACAACGCATGCGCATAACCACATAAATACACATATGCACCAATATATAAATACACACATTTACACATATATACACACACAAAACACATATACACAGACTGGGCCACAGCAACGCGTGGCAGGAGACGGCTAGTGTATAATAAATTAAATTCTGGGCACCACAATTGAAGAAAGATATTGACAAGCTGGAATGTGTGTCCAGAGGAGGGCGACTCAAATGATCAAGGGTCTGGAGAACAAGCCCTATGAGGAGCGGCTTGGGGAGCTGGGCATGTTTAGCCTGAAGAAGAGAAGGCTGAGAGGAGATATGATGAGAGCCATGTATAAATATGTGAGAGGAAGCCACAGGGAGGAGGTGGGAGCAAGCTTGTTTTCTGCTTCCTTGGAGACTAGGACGCAATGGAAGAATGGCTTCAAACTACAAGAGAGGAGATTCCATCTGAACACGAGGAAGAACTTCCTGACTGTGAGAGCCGTTCAGCAGTGGAACTCTCTGCCCCAGAGTGTGGTGGAGGCTCCTTCTTTGGAAGCTTTGAAACAGAGGCTGGATGGCCATCTGTCAGGGGTGATTTGAATGCAATATTCCTGCTTCTTGGCAGAATGGGGTTGGACTGGATGATGGCCCATGAGGTCTCTTCCAACTCTTTCATTCTATGATTCTATGAAATGCACTACATCAAGGACTCAGCCCACTTCATAGAAAAAAAGAGCAAGGTCAAGCTAAACACCAACAACAAACTGATCCGCTTCGGTGTGGTGTCACCATCACACTAATCAACCAGAATTTCCAGAAGACATCTCAGCCCATTTTCACCATTGCCTCACCACAAGCTACTTCCAGTGGGTCAACTATGAAACAGAAAAGATGGAGTAGCCTTGGGGAGCCCTCTCAGCCCAGTCATAGCTAATTTCTACATGGAACACTTTGAAAAACAAGCCCTGGAAACAACAACAAAAAAGCCCACTCTATGGTTCAGATATGTGGATGACACCTTCACCATCTGGAGCCATGGAGGAGAAGAACTCAAAACGTTCCTGGACCACCTCAACAGCATCCATGCAAACATCCGAACTCAAGAATGGAAAACGGAATGCTGATGGGCAGGAAAAGAGATTTAAAGATGGGCTCAAAGCCAACCTTAAAAACTCTGGCATGGACTCTGAGAACTGGGAAGCCCTGGCCCTTGAGTGCTCCAGCTGGAGGTCAGCTGTGACCAGCAGTGCTGCAGAATTTGAAGGGGCACAAAAGGGAGAAACGTGCCAAGAGGAAGGCACGTCAAGCCAACCCCGACTGAGACCGCCTTCCACCTGGAAACCAATACCCTCACTGCGAGAGAAGATGCAGATCCAGAATAGGGCTCCACAGTCACCTACGGAGCCACCACAAATACACTAATTCTGGAGAACCATCCTACTCAGACAATGAGGTAAAGTAAAGTAAATATCCAATACATCATGGAAAAAGTAAAGTAAATATCCAATTCACCATGGAAAAAAAAGGAAATGAAGGAAAAGTGCCTTTTCTGGATGTTATGTCAGAGTAAAATTTGGGGGTGTATGCGCAACGGAAGAGGTTGCTAGATCAAAGAGACACAGGACTCCAAAAATTCCAGGACTCTGCAGTTTCTCAGTTTCAAAAATAACACAAAGTTTACTAAGTCTATCTACACACGTCCATTCTAAGCGGGCATTCATCAGGAACTACAAAGCACAGCACAAAACAGTTTTCTGAACATCTGCTTATCTCACTTCACTCGCCGGACCCTCTCTCTTTTTTCCCAGCCAGAGAACGCGTTATCTTGCTTCTATCAAGGTTACTTCTTCTCTGCTTCTTTGCTTCTTACAGTATTTCTCATGCACAATTGAACATAACAGAATCCATATTGAATTACATCTTAACCCATTCTTAATTCCATAGAAACACATTGAAAAAAACATACATAGAATCCTAGAATCAAAGAGTTGGAAGAGACCTCATGGGCTATCATCCAGTCCAACCCCATCCTGCCAAGAAGCAGGAATATTGCATTCAAATCACCCCTGACAGATGGCCATATAAGCTTCCAAAGAAGGAGCCTCCACCTCACTCCGGGGCAGAGAGTTCCACTGCTGAACGGCTCTCACAGTCAGGAAGTTCTTCCTCATGTTCAGGTGGAATCTCCTCTCTTGTAGTTTGAAGGCATTGTTCCATTGCGTCCTAGTCTCCAGGGAAGCAGAAAACAAGCTTGCTCCCTCCTCCTCCCTGTGGCTTCCTCTCACATATTTATATATGGCTATCATATCTCCTCTCAGCCTTCTCTTCTTCAGGCTAAACATGCCCAGCTCCTTAAGCTGCTCCTCATAGGGCTTGTTCTCCAGACCCTTGATCTGCTCCCTCCTCCCTGTGGCTTCCTCTCACATATTGATACATGGCTATCATATCCCCTCTCAGCCTTCTCTTCTTCAGGCTAAACATGCCCAGCTCCTTAGGCCGCTCCTCATAGGGCTTGTTCTCCAGACCCGTGATCATTTGAGTCGCCCTCCTCTGGACACATTCCAGCTTGTCAAGATCTCTCTTGAATTGTGGTGCCCAGAATTGGACACAATATTCCAGGTGTGGTCTAACCAAAGCAGAATACACACATACCTTCAATAATTCTGACATGTTGTAGTCATCCACAAACCAGATCAACAATTGGGTCACACAGTTTACGGAAAAGCTACACACACATAAAAACTCCAACCATCACCCAAGTCAAAGAAGAAGCACAATTAAAGCCCAGGCAGACAATGCAAAAAGAATATGTGAAGCTCACCTCCTCTATTTTCTATTTGTCGTGGGAGTTCTGTGTGCCATATTTGGTTCAATTCCATCACTGGTGGAGTTCAGAATGCTTTTTGATTGTAGGTGACATTTGGAGCCATGGAGAAGAAGAACTCAAGAGGTTCCTGGACCATCTCAACAGCATCCACCCAAACATCCAATTCACCATGGAAAAAGAGAATCAAGGAAGATTGCCTTTTCTAGATGTCCTAGTCATCCACAAACCAGACCAACAATTGGGTCACACCGTTTACAGAAAACCCACACACACAGATAGATATCTACATCAAAACTCCAACCATCACCCAAGTGCAGACCGTGCACTTCTTGCAGACCATGCAAGAAGAATCTGCGCAGCCCACCTCCTCCAAGATGAACTGAAGCACCTCAACTGGGCTCTCCAGGCCAATGGAGACTCCACCATAGACATCAGAAGAGCTGGAAGATCAAGAACGAGCCACAAGAGTCAAGACAAAGTTCCACCCAGAGGAAAAGTGTAATTACCATACATTAAGGGAACCAATGATTGCGCAGGGAAGCTGATGAGGAAACACAACATACAAGCTATCTACAGTCCCACCAAGGAAATCCAACCATTGCTACCTTCAGCAAAGGAAAAGAGAGATCCTCTCTCACCTCTGGAGGAGTGTAACGTATATCATGGACAAGAAGTCTACAGAGGGACCACCAAATGCAGCAGCATTGTCCAAACACGAATCAAGGAACATGAAAGGCGCTGGAGACTAACTCAACCAGAGAAGTCAGCCATAGCACCTGATGAACCAGTCTGGACACAGCATATTATTGGAGAACATGGAAATGCTGGACCATTCTCACAACCACCATGTCAGGCTACACAGAGAAGCCATTGAAATCCACAAGAAGCATGTGGACAATTTCATAGAATCTTCGTGACTTCATGGACCAGTCCATGCCAGAGCTCCCTGTCAGCCATCACCACCCCCAGCTCCTTCAAGGTCAATCTAGTCCCTTCAAGGATGCCATCCGTCCATCTTGCCCTTGGTTGGCCTCTCTTCCTTTTTCCTTCCATTTTCCCCAGCATAATTATCTTCTCTAAGAATCATAGAATCATACAGTTGGAAGAAACCTCGTGGGCCATCATCCAGTTCAACCCCATTCTGCCAAAAAGCAGGAATATTGCATTGAAAGCACCCCGGGCAGATGGCCATCCAGCCTCTGTTTCAAAGCTTCCAAAGAAGGAGCCTCCACCACACTCCGGGGCAGAGAGTTCCACTGCTGAACAGCTCTCACAGTCAGGAAGTTTTTCCTCATGTTCAGATGGAATCTCCTTTCAACAGAAAGTAGGAAACCATGAAAATGAACACAATCTGACTACCAGTATTTTTCTTTAAAAAACTCCAAAATCAGGGAATAAATAAAGAGGAACACTCAGAAAACAGGGTAATTCCAGACAAGAAACAATAAGGTCCAGCTAACCACCTCCCAACAAAGGACTCATCCCAGGCAGTAAGAAGCCAGACCTTGAAACTTCTAGGCTAATCAAGGGATCGTGGCGCAGCTGGCTGAGTCTCAGCTGCATTAAGATCACTCTGACCAAAAGGTCATGACTTCGAAGCCAGCCCGAGTTGGAGTGGGTTTCCAACCAAATGTGTAGCCTGTTGTCGACCTTTGCAACCCGAAAGACAGTTGCATCTGTCAAGTAGGAAAATTAGGTACCACCTTAAAGTGTGGGGAGGCTAAATTAACTGATTTATGAGGCCATAAAGAAGACTCCAGCAAAGCATTCCAGCGGGGAAGCATGCGGGGAATGCGGAAGTGCTTCATCAGCGTCGCAGATGGACGATGAAAGCGACAGCTCCCCTGGCGGCCAAAAAAAGTTAAATAGCCTCTGCGTATGTCTGTATATGTTTGTATGTCAAAATTGGTATTGAATGTTTGCCATATATGTGTACACTGTAATCCGCCCTGAGTCTCCTGCGGGGTGAGAAGAAGGGCGGAATATAAATACCGTAAATAAATAACTAAATAAATAAATAATCAAGGTGGCCAATTGAATCATTCACGCCTACCTCAAACAGACAACAGTTCTTTCTCCCACCCTGGACACTATTCCACAGGTATATAAACCGCACTTGCTTAGTTTCCAACAGACCTCACAACCTCTGAGGATGCCTGCCATAGATGCAGGCGAAACATCAGGAGAGAATGCTTCTTGAGCATGGCCAGACAGAATGGAAAACTCACAGCAACTCATTGATTCTGGCCATGAAAGCTTTCAACGATGTATAATCAATTAAATGCAGATAATTAACTAAACATGAAAACAAATCATAGAATCATAGAATCAAAGAGTTGGAAGAGACCTCCTGGGCCATCCAGTCCAACCCCATTCTGCCAAGAAGCAGGAATATTGCATTCAAATCACCCCTGACAGATGGCCATCCAGCCTCTGTTTCAAAGCTTCCAAAGAAGGAGCCTCCACCACACTCCGGGGCAGAGAGTTCCACTGCTGAACGGCTCTCACAGTCAGGAAGTTCTTCCTCGTGTTCTGATGGAATCTCCTCTCTTGTAGTTTGAAGCCATGGCTCCATTGCGTCCTAGTCTCCAGGGAAGCAGAAAACAAGCTTGCTCCCTCCTCCCTGTGGCTTCCTCTCACATATTTATACATGGCTATCATGTCTCCTGGTGCCCCTGGTGGCTCAGGAGGTTAAAGCACTGAGCGGCTGAGCTTGTTGATCGAAAGGTCGCAGGTTCGATTCCGGGGAGCGGCGTGAGCTTCCGCTGTCAGCCCTAGCTTCTGCCAACGTAGCAGTTCGAAAACATGCAAATGTGAGTAGATCAATAGGTACCGCTCTGGCGGGAAGGTAACGGCGCTCCATGCAGTCATGCCGGCCACATGACCTTGGAGGTGTCTACGGACAACGCTGGCTCTTCGGCTTAGAAATGGAGATGAGCACCACACCCCAGAGTCAGACATGACTGGACTTAATGTCAGGGGACTACCTTTACCTTTACCTTATCATGTCTCCTCTCAGCCTTCTCTTCTTCAGGCTAAACATGCCGAGCTCCTTAAGCCGCTCCTCATAGGGCTTGTTGTCCTAACCCTTGATCATTTTAGTCGCCCTCATCTGGACACATTCCAGCTTAGAGTCAATATCTCTCTTGAATTGTGATGCCCAGAATTGGACACAATATTCCAAGTAAAGTGGTCTAACCAAAGCAGAACAGAGCATGGGGAGCATGGCTTCCCTAAATCTAGACACTATGCTCCTCTTGATGCAGGCCCAAATCCCATTGGCTTTTTTTGCCACCACATCACATTCCTGGCTCATGTTTAACTTGTTGTCCATGAGGACTCCAAGATCTTTTCCACACGTACCTCTCTCGAGCCAGGCCTCATCGCCCCCCATTTTGTATCTTTGCATTTCGTTTTTCCTGCCTAAGTGGAGTATCTTGCAAATCAATAAAACACACACGACAATAGGGATTAAAGGGAGATTTAAAAACCCTGCTGTTTACCAAGAAGACAAGTGAGATTCCCCGCTTTGTTTGCCAAGAGGTGTGATCAAGGATACCCCGCACAGCTTTGAAGGCAATCCATTACTGCATTTCCTCCTCAAGTCCCTGCCGTTCCTGAATTCCTAAACTTTGTGTTTCATCCCTTCCTTAAGGAAGACTGACTCATGGACTTCACCCATGAACTACATTCTTTCAATGTATTTTGCTATCAACTCTGGAGTCAGGAATCTTTCTTCTCCAGCTTATCTTCTGCTCTTGTTTGCCAATAATGACTAAGCCATGTGCTTGCTAAGCTGAGCCACCAAAGAATGCTAAGTTGATTAAATGTCCTTTGGCCAGTATCTGGCCACTTGGAGTGCCTCTGGTGTTGCCACAAGAAGGTCCTCCCTTGTGCATGTGGCTGGGCTCAGGTTGCATTGCAGCAGGTGGTCAGTGGTTGGCTCTTCTCCACACTCGCATGTTGTGGATTCCACGTTGTGGCCCCATTTCTTGAGGTTGGCTCTGCATCTCGTGGTGCCAGAGCACAGTCTGTTCAGCGCCTTCCAAGTCGCCCAGTCTTCTGTGTGCCCAGCGGGGAGTCTCTCATCTGGTATCACCCATGGATTGAGGTGCTGGGTATGTGCCTGCCACTTTTGGACTCTCGCTTGCTGAGGTGTTCCAGCGAGTGTTCTTGTAGATCTAAGAAAACTATGTCTTGATTTAAGTCATTGGCGTGCTGGCTGATACCCAAACAGGGGATGAGCGTGAGATGTCTCTGCCTTGGTCCTTTCACTATTGGCTGCTACTTTCCGGCGGATGTCAGGTGGTGCAATACCGGCTAAACAGTGTAATTTCTCCAGTGGTGTGGGGCGCAGACACCCCGTGATAATGCTGCATGTCTCATTAAGAGCCACAGCTACTGTTTTAGTGTGGTGAGATGTGTTCCACACTGGGCATGCATACTCAGCAGCAGAGTAGCACAGCGCAAGGGCAGATGTCTTCACTGTGTCTGGTTGTGATCCCCAGGTTGTGCCAGTCAGCTTTCGTATGATGTTGTTTCTAGCACCCACTTTTTGCTTGATGTTCAGGCAGTACTTCTTGTAGGTCAGAGCATGGTCCAGAGTGACTCCCAGGGATTTGGGTGCGCTGCAATGCTCCAGTGGGATTCCTTCTCAGGTAATCCTCAGAGCTCGGGATGCTTGTCTGTTCTTAAGGTGAAAGGCGTATGTCTGTGTTTTAGATGGATAAGGGTTCAGTTGGTTTTCCCTGTAACAGGCAGTAAGAGCACCTAGAGCTTTGGAGAGCTTCTGTTCGACCGTCTCAAAGCTCCCTGCTTGAGCAGTAATGGCACGATCATCAGCATAGATGAAACTCTCTGTCCCTTCTGGCAGTGGCTGGTCATTTGTGTAGATGTTTAACATGGATGGAGCAAGCATGCTCCCCTGAGGCAGGCCGTTCTTGTGTTTCCGCCATCTGCTTCTCTGGCCCTGGAACTCCACAAAAAAGCTCCTGTTTTGTAGCAGGTTTCCTATGAGGCGGGTGAGGTGGTCGTCTTTTGTGATACTATACGTTTTTCTCAGGAGGAGGCGGCGGTTTACGGTATCATAAGCTGCTGACCGGTCTATGAAGACAGCTCCTGTGATCTGCCGCCTGTCAAAGCCATCTTCTATGTGCTGAGTCAGGTTCAGCACTTGCGATGTGCAGCTTTTGCCTTTTCTGAAGCCAGCTAGCTGTGGGATCAGACATGGGTCTATTTTTTCTGTAATTCTATGCAAAATAAGTCTCTCCAGAACTTTGTAGAGGTCCTAATGTACAAAAACACCCAAAACAAATGTTGGAAGTACCAAACCGAAGTGGGAACATTCTACCACATGTGGTGGTCATGTACCAAAGCTAGAAAATATTGGAAAACAATACAGGAGGCCTCTCAGAAGATCCTTCAAACAACAATACAACTAAAACCAGAATACTTCCTTCTCGGCATTACGGATGAAGACATACCGTTCGAAAAAAATAAAGACAAGCTATTCACTTTCCTGACAACAGCAGCAAGGATAATATACGCTAAGAAGTGGAAACTAAATAACTGCCAAACAAAGAAGAATGGGAAGCTAAGGTATCCGAAATAATGGATATGGACTTATTAACATACTATCTTAAAGACCCAGAGGGCAAACCAATAAACCCAACAGACCGGACCCTTTTCAAAAATTACATGGAATCACAACGAATCCCACCAAGACTTGCTACTCCCGAGTGAGTACAAGTTACAGAAATGAAAACAAGAAATCAGAGATTTGAAAAATCCTGTTGCATCCCAGTTCAAGAAACAAGACCATAAGATTAAATCCACCACTCTAGACTGTAGGAAAAGCAATCCTTATTTATTGATGAAAAATTGGTTACAAAAGAAAGGTAAATGCAAAGTCAAAAAGCCACAGAAAAACACAGTAGTCAATAGGATCTCTGAACTTGAGCAAAACTTCAAAAGCCACAAAACAATAACCAGGAGTCTGTTAGCCTTTTACTAACCATGAACTTGGAAACAGAAGCCTCTGGGATTACTGGCCATGGAACACAGGAATTCTGCCAAGACCAGCCACAGTCCCGAACGTTGCTTGACCTAAAGAAGCACCCGGCAGGGATGCTCTTAAACCAAAGAAGCTATTTTTAGAAACGCCCCTTGACTTTTCTGTTTGGGCCTCTTTCTGCTGAAGGCGCTGTGACCTTCGTACAGACTGGGAAACAAATCTATCTCTGACTATCTGTTCTCTTCGGACCTCATTATCAAGCCCAGGTGGGGAGATATCACGGCTAACTTCCAAAACATTCTCTTCTAACTGTTGGGTTTCGTTTTCATTCCCACTGACCTCTGCATCAACAACAGATTCCACATTGTCAGAGTCAGGGAGAGCTTGCTCAGTTTGAAAAACTATCAGAGAATCCTGTTCACACAGATCAGGATCAGGCTGAACCCCAACAAATCCAAAGAAGAAGTGACCAATACTAAACAAAAATACGGCGCCAGTGTGAAAACCAAAACTACCCAGGGAAGATAAAGGCGGAAGTCAACAAAAAGAAACTACTTCTAAACTGTCTTTTAACTGTTATATATCTGTCTCTCTTTGTTTTCTTTCTTTTCTATTACTTACCTTCCTTTTTTCTTATTCTCCCCCGCCTTTCGCCATCCCCCTTCTTCTTCTTTGCCCCCGATATTCGACACTCGATTGCTTCCCCCTCCATTCCCAAACCTATCCCTAACCTATCCTTGCTCACCCCCACACCCAACCATTTTTCACTACCCTCTCCCTAAGAACTTTTCCCTTTTCTATTGTTTTTAAAATGTTTGTAAGCAAAACTACAATAAACATAATGTTGGGGTTCAGCCTGAGTTTGAACTTGAACCTGATTCTCTGTTTGTTCCTCCTGATGCTAATGAAAATATATTTACTGATGCTAATGGAAATGTACCTCTTGATGCCAATGCTCCTGAAATTAGTGAGGAAGAAACTGCTGTAGATTTGGAAAATGAAAATACCAGTGTTCATGAGAATGTTTCAGAGGGAAGCCTTGACCTTTCCCTCCCTTCTGCACCTGTTAACTGTAATGACAACAGAAGGGGCCAAATTTGGCAAGATAGAAATAAATCACTCAGCATGCATCGATCCTCCCGAATTCAAGAATTAAAAACATTGGCTTCAAAGAAGAGGGGCGGTTCACGGAACCAATTCTTGGGCTTTAATTGCCTTCCGCCGGGCTGACTGTCTCAGTTCAGGCATCGTTTCAGAATTGATGAAGACCTTGGCAGTTCTCCCAGTTCCCTGGCCATAGCTTGGGAAGATTTCTAGGATATCAAGTACGGTTAGTGGATTGCTAACAGGTTCCAGTATTTTACAGTGTGGCTTTGGGTTTTGTTCTTGTGCATTTAAATTCATGTTTGCTGATTTTGCTGTGGCTTTTGACTTGCATTTTTCCTTTATTTTGTAACCATTTTTCTTCAATAAAAAAGGATTGTTTTTCACAGTCAAGTGTGGTGGATAGTTATCTTAGGGCGTCGTTCCCTGCTCTGGATTGCAACACATAAACTGGAAAAAAAAAAGAACTTTGTAGAGGTGGCACAGGAGGGAGATTGCTCTGTAAGCTTTTTGGGTCATGACAGTCTTTGCCTGGCTTCAAGATGGCGATGACTCTTGCTTTCCTCCAGATTTTAGGGATCTGACAGGATGCAAATGAGGCAGCAAGACATGGACCTCGGGAAATAAAATCAGGTCCATCCTTCACTTTTATTCTCATCTCAATGAACTAAAGTTCAGCTAAAGTTTGTAGTCACAATGCTCTCCTTCAAAAGCACAATTGTGTCCTGTTCAGCACTTGATCTTTCCCAACTGCTTCGTTCAGCAAGATGAGCTTGCCTTCCTTTGCCTGCGGGAAGGGTGTCTCTTCCTCTGTTGTGCCACAACCCACTGATGCCAAGGCCACACTCATTCATTTCTCTATAGTGTGCACTTACACGCCGAGGACAATTTAATGAGAAACTCTTCACACTGTCCTTTGGCTTACAGACAATTCAAATCGTACAAATAAGCAATGTCAACACCAGCATGGCTCCAACGGGGCCAGACAACCCAGCATTATATTTCAAGGCAAGGGAAAGATGGCCATCCAGATATTATTGGGGAGGGAAGTCCCATAATCTTAAAGTGCTACGAGGCGAAGAAGTATTTTCCACTTCAACAGCCCAACCCTGTTGTATTACTTTGTACTATGGCCCCTGGCAGAACAGGACAGAGCAATGCAACCTTAAGGACGATCTAGACACCAATCTAGCTGGGTTTAGCAAAGGCAGAGGAATGAGAGACCAAATGGCCAATACTAGCCATCCCCTGCCACGCGTTGCTGTGGCCCACAGAATCATAGAATCAAAGAGTTGGAAGAGACCTCATGCGCCATCCAGTCCAACCCCATTCTGCCAAGAAGCAGGAATATTGCATGATTCTATGATTCTTAGAGAAGATAATTACGCTGGGGGAAATGGAAGGAAAAAGGAAGAGGAGCCGACCAAGGGCAAGATGGATGGATGGCATCCTTGAAGGGACTAGATTCAAGATACCCAAGATACCTATCCGACCACATCTCGACCTACGAGCCCTCCAGGACTTTGAGATCTTCCGGGGAGGCCCTGCTCTCGATCCCGCCTGCTTCACAGGCACGGCTGGCGGGGACGAGAGATAGGGCCTTCTCGGTGGTGGCCCCTCGGCTGTGGAACACCCTTCCCGCAGACATTAGACTGGCCCCTACCCTGATGATATTCCGCAGGAAATTAAAGTCTTGGTTGTTCAAGAAGGCATTCGAACAAGAAGTGCAACGACAGGAATGGAACAACGGAAATGATACTGGATTGTGGCCTGGACGATGAGACGACGCTGAATGGTTTTCGTAGTAATGATGATGTTTTGTATAATGCTGGATTGTGAATTGTTTTTATACTGTGTCTTGAATTTTGTGGTTCCTATATTGTACACCGCTGTGAGTCGCCTTCGGGCTGAGAACAGCGGTATATAAGCAAAGTAAATAAAATAAATAAATAAATAAACTGACTTGAAGGAGCTGGGGGTGGTGACGGCCGACAGGGAGTGTTGGGGTTCAGCCTGAGATTGAACCTGATTCTCTGTTTGTACCTCCTGATGCTAAAGAAAATATATTTACTGATGCTAATGAAAATGTACTTCTTGATGACAATGCTCCTGAAATTAGTGCGGAAGAAACTTCTGTAGATTTGGAAAATGAAAGTACCAGTGTTCATGAGAATGTTTCAGAGGGAAGCGATGACCTTTCACTCCCTTCTGCACCTGGGAACCTTAATGAGAATAGAAGGGGCCAAATCTGGCAAGACAGGAGTGAATCACTCAGCTTGCGAAGGTCTTCCAAATTAAAAGAAAAACAAACAACGGCTTCAAAGCAGGGAGGCGTATCACGAAACCAATTCCTCGGCTTTAAGTGCCTTCCGCCGGGCTGACTTTCTCAGTTCAGGCATCGTTTTAGATTGATGAAGACCTTGGCAGTTCTCCCGGTTTTCCTGGCCATCGTCTTGAAAGATTTCTAGGGCATCAAGTACGGTTAGTGGATTGCTAACAGGTTCCAGTATTTTACAGTGTGGCTTTGGGTTTTGATCTTGTCCATGGACATTCATGTTTGTTGAGTTTGCTGTGACTTTTGACTTTGCATTTTTCCTTTATTTTGTAACCATTTTTCTTCAATAAAAAAGGATTGTTTTTTCACAGTCAAGGCTACCAAATGGGAGACTCCCCCCTGGCCACACAGAAGACTGGGCGACTTGGAAGGCGCTGAACAGACTGCGCTCTGGCACCATGAGATGCAAAGCCAACCTCAAGAAATGGGGCTACAAAGTGGAATCCTCGGCATGCGAGCGTGGAGAAGAGCAAACCACTGACCACCGGCTGCCATGCAACCTGAGCCCTGCCACATGCACCATGGAGGACCTTCTTGCGGCAATACCAGAGGCACTCCAAGTGGCCAGATACTGGTCAAAGGACATTTAGTATCATGCCAAGTTTGCAAACTTTGTGTTGTTTTTAATGCAATGCAACTGTTTAGTTTGCTCCTGACACAATAAATAAATCCAAAGCCAACACAGACAGGTTGATAACTATACAGAACCATGTTCATTAATTAATTACCCGATTTATGGTATATTTTGCCTCTAGAAGACAACTCTTTCCAATCCTCAAAGTTAGAATTTCTAACTTAGCTCAGTTAGAACTTCTAACTGGGCTAACACTCCAAAGAGACATGCACAAGAAGTGGAAAAGGGGAGAAATCACCAAAGGAGAATTTAAAGGAATAACCAACTCCTGTAGGGAGAAGGTTTGCAAGAGGAAGACCTTCACATAAATATTTCTGACCTGGGCAGAAGGTCCTGCGGGGAGTTGAGTGTAAGACATACTTAACATTCATTCGCTTCCCCTAATAAAAGGAACCAAATAAATGAGCACAGCCATTTAAGTGCAATAGTTGCAAAACACACAGCACATCCCTGTAATTAAGTTTAATGAGATCAAATAAGCGCCTTGCCACAAAGAATCAAGTCTGAGATGTGATGCAAGAGCTCACCTGAAAGGAAGCATAAATGCCTTTCCCCTCCTGAAAAATTCCCTTGAGCAACTCTCAAACAGGCTCCAAAGAGAAGGGAAAGAAACAAGCAGAAAGCTCTGCCCAAGCTTCTTGAATCTTACAGTTCAGTGGATCTGTAATTGGTTAAGCAAACAAACTCAGAGGGTGATTCTCCCCAATGATTCCTCTTCATCCTGGAAAGAAGTGACGACTGGAGTGCCACAAGCAGGGTTCCCTCCTGGGCCCGGCCCTGTTCCACATCTTGATTAATGAGTTAGGTGAAGGGTGAGAAGGCATGATCATCAAGTTTGCAGATGGGACTACATATAAACACAAATACACAAAAATACACACCCGTATACCCACATAAATCTTGAAGCCAGGCAAAGACCGTAATGACCCAAAAAGCTACAGACCAATCTCTCTATTGTGCCACCTCTACAAAGTTCTGGAGAGACTTATTTTGCATAGAATTACGGAAAAAATAGACCCCTGTCTGATTCCACAGCAAGCTGGCTTCAGGAAAGGCGAAAGCTGCACATCGCAAGTGCTGAACCTGACTCAACACATAGAAGATGGCTTTGAAAGGCAGCAGATCACAGGAGCTGTCTTCATAGACCTGTCAGCGGCTTATGATACTGTGAACCACCGCCTTCTCCTGAGAAAAAATTATAGTATCACAAAGGACGATCACCTCACCTGCCTCATAGGAAACCTGCTACAAAACAGGAGCTTTTTTGTTGAGTTCCAGGGCCAGAGAAGCAGATGGCGGAAACAGAAGAACGGCCTGCCTCAGGGGAGCGTGCTTGCTCCATCCATGTTCAACATCTACACCAATGACCAGCCACTGCCAGAAGGGACAGAGAGTTTCATCTATGCTGATGATCGTGCCATTACTGCTCAAGCAGGGAGCTTTGAGATGGTAGAACAGAAGTTTTCCGAAGCTCTAGGTGCTCTCACTGCCTATGACAGGGAAAACCAGCTGATCCCTAATCCATCTAAAACACAGACATGTGCCTTTCACCTTAAGAACAGACAAGCATCCCAAGCTCTGAGGATTATTACCTGGGAAGGAATCCCACTGGAGCATTGCAGCACACCCAAATACCTGGGAGTCACTCTGGACCGTGCTCTGACCTACAAGAATCACTGCCTGAACATCAAGCAAAAAGTGGGCGCTAGAAACAATATCATACGAAAGCTGACTGGCACAACCTGGGGATCACAACCAGACACAGTGAAGACATCTGCCCTTGCGCTATGCGACTCTGCTGCTGAGTACGCATGCCCAGTGTGGAACACATCTCACCATGCTAAAACAGTGGATGTGGCTTTTAATGAGACATGCCGCATTATCACGGGGTGCCTGCGCCCTACACCACTGGAGAAATTTCACAGCTTAGCCGGTATTGCACCACCTGACATCCACCGGGAAGTGGCAGCCAATAGTGAAAGGACCAAGGCAGAGACATCTCCAGCTCATCCCTTGTTTGGGCATCAGCCAGCATGTCAATGACTTAAATGAAGAAATAGCTTTCTTAGATCTACAGAGACACTCGCTGGAACACCCCAGCAAGCGAGAGTCCAAAAGTGGCAGGCTCAAACCCAGAACCTCAATCCGTGGGTGATACCCAATGAGAGACTCCCCCGGGGCACTCAGAGGACTGGGCGACTTGGAAGGCGCTGAACAGATTGCGCTCGGGCACCACGAGAGGCAGAGCCAACCTCAAGAAATGGAGCCACAAAGTGGAATCCACGACATGCGAGTGCGGAGAGGAGTAAACCACTGACCACCTGCTGCAATGCACCCTGAGCCCTGCCACATGCACAAGGGAGGACCTTCTTGCGGCAACACCAGAAGCACTCCAAGGGGCCAGATACTGCTCTAAGGACATTTAATCAACTACTAAACTCACAAATGTTGTATTTTGTCTGTTTGTTTGCTTTGTTCTGTTAGAAATGTAATATAATGGACTGGTTGCCCTGACACGACAAAAAAAAAACCCACATAAATACACACACACACACACATATATATATATAGGTAAAGGTAAAGGTAGTCCCCTGACATTAAGTCCAGTCATGTCTGACTCTGGGGTGTGGTGCTCATCTCCATTTCTAAGCCGAAGAGCCAGCGTTGTCCATAGACACCTCCAAGGTCATGTGGCCGGCATGACTGCATGGAGCACCGTTATATATATATATATATATATATATATATATATATATATATATATATCTACACACACAGAAAAAAATATATATACACAGACATAATACACACATATATACACGCACAAAACACATATACACAGACTGGGCCACAGTAATGCGCGGCAGGGGACCGCTAGTGGGAAAATAAACCCACAAGACAAAACCAGCAAGAGCGGGGCCGTGGACTATTTGCAAACGACTTCCTCAAAACAGATTCAAAGAGCAGCGTTTTAATCTTTGAGGATCAGCAGCGCCACACGGTCTTTATCACAAATGCTTCTGAGCACAGAAGGTACGAAAACAACCCGTCGTATTTGAGAGATAGCAGGAGGAAAAGGAGAAGTCCGAGGCCGGTTTGCAGAAGCAATTTGCAAATCTTTGGCTCCGGGCCTGTGCTTCGGTCCGGACAATCATTTCCGCTTGTATTGTTTTTCAGCACCAGCGTTTTTCAAACGTCTAGCCAAAGTTCAGCACAAGACACAGAACACCAGTCTCATGACCATCCACAGCGTTGCAAGCAAATGACTGGACGATGGGACCCTTTGAACTTGAGCTTCCTTTGGTCTTTCATCTTATCTGCTGCAGCAAACTCAGCAGGAGGCAAAAGGAAGAAGTTCAGCACAGTTGGTTTTCCCTACGACAACGTTTCTCAACCTGGGGGTTCTGTATGGGAAGTTTGGCCCAATTCTATCGTTGGTGGGATTCAGAATGCTCTTTGATTGTAGGTGAACTATAAATCACAACAATGACAACTCCCAAGTATCAAGGTCTATTTTCCCCAAACTCCATCACTGTTTACATATTGAGTATTGATGCCAAGTTTGGTTCACATCTATTGTTGTTTGAGTCTGTGGATGTAGGTGAACTACAACTCCAAAACTCAAAGTCATGCCCACCAAATGCCAGTATTTTCTCTTGGTCATGGCAGTTCTGTGTGCCAAGTTTGGTTCAATTCCATCATTGGTGGAGTTCAGAATGCTCTTTGATTGTAGGTGAACTATAAATCTCAGCAACGACAACGCCCAAATGTCAAAGTCTATTTTCTCCAAACTCCACCAGTGTTTACATATTGAGTGTTCACGCAAAGTTTGGACCAGATCTATCACTGTTCGAGTCCACAGTATTCTATAGATGTAGGTGAACTAGAACTCCAAAACTCAAGGTCATGCCCACCAAACGCCAGTATTTTCTCTTGGTCATGGCAGTTCTGTGTGCCAAGTTCGGCCCAATTCTATCGTTGGTGGGATTCGGAATGCTCTTTGATTGTAGGTGAACTATAAATCTCAGCAACGACAACTCCCAAATATCACAGTCTATTTTCTCCAAACTCCACCAGTGTTTACATATTGTGTATCGATGCCAAGTTTGGTTCAGATCTGTCATTGTTTGAGTCCACAATACTCTGTGGATGTAGGTGAACTACAACTCCAAAACTCAAGGTCCATGCCCACCAAACCCTTCCAGTGTTTTCTGTGTGCCAAGTTTGGTTCAATTCCATCGTTTGATTGTAGAGTTCATTGGCAGGGTTCAGAGTGCTCTTTGATAGTGGGTGAACTATAAATCACAACAACGACAACTCCCAAATATCAAGATCTATTTTCTCCAACCTCCACTAGTGTTTACATATTGAGTATTTGTGCCAAGTTTGGTTCAGATCTATCGTTGTTTGAGTCCACAATACTCTGTGGATGTAGGTGAACTACAACTCCAAAACTCAAGGTCAATGCCAACCAAACCCTTCCAGTATTTTCTGTTGGTTCATAATAATAATAATGGTCCAACGTGTGATCAAATACAACATCATGTCTCCTCTCAGCCTTCTCTCAGCCTTCACTTCTGCAGGCTAAACAGGCCCAGCTCTTTAAGCCGCTCCTCATATTATTATTATTATTATTATTATTATTATTATTATTATTTCTATTACTATTATTTGAAACACAACAAGATGAGTCCACAGGAGACACTCGGCTGGCTGTTGTATTGGATCACATGTTGGACCATTATTATTATTATTATTTTACTGACACAAAAGCACAGCAAAATCATAATCTATATAAATAAAATTGTAATGTTCGTTTGTGGTATTCACAGAACTCAAAAACCACTGGAAGAATTGACACCAAATTTGGACACAAGACACCTAACATCCCAATGAATGTCCTTCACTAAAAAAAATTGATTTTGTCATTTGGAGTTGTAGTTGCTGGGATTTATAGCTCACCTACAATCAAAGAACATTCTGAACACCAATAATTGAATTGAATCAATCTTGGGACACAAAACTCCCATGATCAACAGAAAACACTACAAGAGTTTGGTGGGCATTGATGTTGAGTTTGGGAGTTGTAGTTCACCTACATCCAGATATCACTGTGGACTCAAACAAGGGTGGATCTGGTCCAAACTTGGAATGAATACTCAATATGCCCAAATGTGAACACTGGTGGAGTTTGGGGAAAATAGAATCTTGACATTTGAGAGTTGTAGTTGATGGGATTTATAGTTCACCTACAATCACAGAGCATTCTGAACCCAACCCATGACAGAATTGGGCCAAACCTTCCACACAGAATTGCTGTGGGCCACAGCAATGCGTGGCAAAGGACGGCTAGTAATAATAATAATAATAATAAAGGTCCGACGTGTGATTATTATTATTATTATTATTTCAAAGAACCATCGAAAGGGGTGCTTTGAGCCCCATTTGGGGGAAAAGCAGGGACACGCATGAGTAAATACTAATAATAACACAGTACTTAATATTAATCTATATAAATAAAAATGTGATGTTTGTGGGATTAACATAACTCGAAAACCACTGGACGAATTGACACCAAATTTGGACACACCTCTCAAGCCAACGAGTGACCATCTCTCATAAAAACACAGCAGAAGAGACTTAAAAAGCCAAAAAACCAAAAAATTCATTACAACACATGTGCAAAACCACGTCTATATACAAACACACATATTCACATATATACACACAAAACACATATACACAGACTGGGCCACAGCATCGTGTGGCAGGGGACGGCTAGTAATTAATAATAACACAATAATAGCAATAATATTTCTCTACAAATTGGCAGCAAGAATAATATCAGTAATGTTACTACTAAGAATAATACCACAATTGGCCCTAATATGTTTGTTTTTCTCCCTGTGGATAGTTTTTAAATTAATAATTATTAATAATACAGTAACATTTGAGCCCACGGAGGCGCAGAGGGTTAAACCACTGAGTATGCCAAACTTGCTGAATGAAAGATTGGTGGTTTGAATCTGGGGAGCGGGGTGAGCTCCCGCTGTTAGTCCCAGCTTCTGCCAACCTAGCAGTTCAAAAACATACAAATGTGAGTAGATCAATAGGTACAGCTTAAGCGGGAAGGTAACAGCGCTCCATGCAGTCCTGCTGGCCACATGACCTTGGAGGTGTCCACGGACAACGCCAGCTCTTAGGCTTAGAAATGGAAGAGACACCACCTCCCAGTCGGACTCAACTAGACTTCATGTGTTCTAGCCTTTTAGATTTTAATGTACAATGCTCTTATAAGGAAACAACCGTAATGATCCAAAAAGCTACAGATCAAGCTCCCTGTTGTGCCACTTTTACAAAGTTCTGGAGAGACTTATTCTGCATAGAATTATGGAAAAAATAGACCCATGTCAGATTCCAAAGCAAGCTGGCTTCAGGAAAGGCAAAAGCTGCACATCGCAAGTGCTGAACCTGACTCAGCACATAGAAGATGGCTTTGAAAGGCAGCAGATCACAGGAGCTGTCTTCATAGACCTGTCAGCGGCTTATGATACTGTGAACCACCGCCTCCTCCTGAGAAAAATGTATAGTATCACAAAGGAAGACCACCTCACCCGCCTCATAGGAAACCGGCTACAAAACAGGAGCTTTTTTGTTGAGTTCCAGGGCCAGAGAAGCAGATGGCGGAAACAGAAGAACGGCCTGCCTCAGGGGAGCGTGCTTGCTCCATCCATGTTCAACATCTACACAAATGACCAGCCACTGCCAGAAGGGACAGAGAGTTTCATCTATACTGATGATCGTGCCATCACCGCTCAAGCAGAGAGCTTTGAGATGGTAGAACAGAAGCTCTCCGAAACTCTAGGTGCCCTTACTGCCTATTACAGAGAAAACCAACTGATCCCTAATCCATCTAAAACACAGACATGTGCCTTTCACCTTAAGAACAGACAAGCATCCCGAGCTCTGAGGATGACCTGGGAAGGAATCCCACTGGAGCATTGCAGTGCACCCAAATACCTGGGAGTCATGCTGGACTGTGCCCTGACCTACAAGAAGCACTGCCTGAACATCGAGCAAAAAGTGGGTGCTAGAAAAAATATCATACGAAAGCTGACTGGCACAACCTGGGGATCACAACCAGACACAGTGAAGACATCTGCCCTTGTGCTATGCTACTTTGCTGCTGAGTAGGCATGCCCAGTGTGGAACACATCTCACCACGCTAAAACAGTGGATGTGGCTCTTAATGAGACATGGAGTGTCTGTGCTCTACACCACTGGAGAAATTACACTGCTTAGCCGGTATTGCACCACCTGACATCCGCCGGGAAGTAGCAACCAATAGTGAAAGGACCAAGGCAGAGACGTCTCCAGCCCATCCCTTGTTTGGGTATCAGCCAGCACGTCAACGACTTAAATCTAGAAATAGTTTTCTAAGATCTACAGAGACACTCACTTGAACACCTCAGCAAGCAGGAGTCCAAAAGTGGCAGGCTCAAACCCAGAACCTCAACCAATGGCTGATATCCAATGAGAGACTCCCCCCTGGGCACACAGAAGATGAGGCGACTTGGAAGGTGCTGAACAGACTGCGCTCTGGCACCACGAGATGCAGAGCCAACCTCAAGAAATGGGGCCACAAAGTGGAATCCACGGCATGCGAGTGTGGAGAAGAGCCAACCACTGACCACCTGCTGCAATGCAACCTGAGCCCAGCCACATGCACCAGGGAGGAACTCCTTGTGGCAACACCAAAAGTACTCTAAGTGGCCAGATACTGGTCAAAGGACATTTAATCAACTACTAAGCTTGCAAATTATGTGTTTTGTCTGTTTGTTCTTACGTGGTCTATGACCATAATAAAAGTTTGAAATAGGAATGACAACAATATCAGGAATGCTACTACTAAGAAGAGCACCACAACTGACCCTCCTGGGTTTCTTTTTCCTCTTGTAGATTGTTTTCAAATAAATAATGAATAACATCATGGTAATAGCAATAAAAATGATCTACACATGGCAACCAAAACAGGATCAGGAATGCTACCTCTAAGAAGAACTCCACAACTGGTACGAATAGGTTTCTGTTTCTCCAAGTAGATAGTTTTTGAAAAAAATACTTAATATTTCTGTATTATTATTGTATTATTAAATGAATAATTAATATCACTGTATTATTACTGTATTATTAAATGAATAATTACTATCACTGTATTATGATTGTATTATTAAATGAACAATTAATATCTCTGTATTATTATTTATGTACTACTATTATTAAAAAGCATTATTAAATGGGTAATTAATATTTCCGTTTTAGTATTACTGTTTTATAATTATTAAACAAATCATTAATATTTCTGTATCATTCCTTTATTATTATTAAATGAATACGTAATATCCCTGTATCATTACTGTATTATTAAATGAAAAATATTACTGTATTATTATTACTGTATGATTATTAAATGAACAATTAATATCACTGTGTTATTATTTCTGTACTATTATTATTAAATGGATAATTAATGTTTCTGTACCATTATTACTGTATTATAATTATCAAATGAATAATTAATATAACTATATTATTATTAAATAAATAATTAACATATGTATAATATTACTGTATTATTAGACAAATAATTAATATCTCTGTATAGTTATTACTGTATTATTATTATTAAATGAATAATTAATATTTCTGTATCATTACTGCATTATTAAATAAATTGTGTTATGTTCTACTGTACTGTGTTCTGAGGCTTCGGCCTGTGTAAGCCGCATCGAGTCCTTCGAGAGATGCTAGCGGGGTACAAATAAAGTTAATAATAATAATAATAATAATACTGTATGATTATTAAAACAATTAATATCTCTGTATTATTATTTCTGTACTACTATTATTAAATTGATAATTAATGTTTCTGTACTAATATTACTGTATTATAATTATTAAATGAATAATTAATATAACTGTATTATTATTAAATGAAGAATTAATATCTCTGTATTATTACTGTATTATTAGATAAATAATATCTCTATATAATTATTACTGTATTATTAAATGAACAATTAATATCTCTGTATTATTATTACTGTATCATTATTAAATGAACAATTAATATTTCTGTATTATTATTTCTGTACTATTATTAAATTAATAATTAATATTTCTGTATTATTATTACCGTATTATTATTAAATGAACAATTAATATTTCTGTATTATTATTTCTGTACTATTATTAAATTAATAATTAATATTTCTGTATTATTATTACCATATTATTATTAAATTAATAATTAATATTTCTGTATTATTATTACCATATTATTATTAAATGAACAATTAATATCACTGCATTGTTACTGAATTATTGTGAAATAAATAATTAGTATTTCTGTATGATTACTAAATGAAAAATATATAATATCCCTGTATTATTACTGTATTTCAAGGGACTAATCAATAAAACACCAATAATATTGCCATTTCTTCAAGTAAATCCTTAATAATAACTCAGGAATAATATTTCTGTCTTCTTCTTAAAGGGACAGCCATGACCCACACCCAGCTCTAAGACCCAGATCAGGAATGAAAGGGGAGGAAAGCCTCCTCTTCCGGTTTGGGGGCTTGACCCCCGGAACCTCTTCCTTACTTCCGGGTCAGGCTTGGCCTCTCCGCACGCTCCTCTGCGTCCTTCCTCCTCGGCGTCCTTCTCCTTCTGAGGCGAAGACAAGGCTGCCTCACACAAGCCACGCCCCCTTTGCTCCGGCCACGCCCCCTGCTCCGGCCACGCCCCTTCCCAGCGACGGCTGAAACACTCTCTCCAGACGTCATCATGCAAGAAGGAGCCGCGCATGCGCTTACTCACCACTCGGAAGTCATCCCCCTGTTGATTATTGCCTGGCTAGAACTGTCTCCATAGACCTCTCAGCACACTAGGATCCATCTATCCATCATCTATCAATTATCTATTTATTATTATATTATTACATATTATTATATTATATTGTTATTATATTATTATTATATTGTTATTATATTATTATTAATTATATTATATTATATTATTATTATATTATATTACTATATTATTATATTATTATATTATTATTACATTATTATACTATATTATATTATATTATTATATTGTTATTATATTATTATTATATTATTATATTATATTATTATATTATATTATATAAATATATTATTATATTATTATATTATTAATATATTAATATATGATATTATTATTATATTATTATTATTAATAATATATTGTTATATTATATTATTATTATATTATTATATTATAGTATTATTATATTATTATATTATATTATATTATTGAAGGAGCTGGGGGTGGTGACGGCCGACAGGGAGCTCTGGCGTGGACTGGTCCATGAGGTCACGAAGAGTCAGAGACGACTGAACGAATGAACAACAACAAATTATATTATTATATTATTATTATTATATTATTATTATTATATTATTATATTATTAGATTTTATTTTATTTTATTACATTATTATATTATATTATATTATATTATCATTATATTATTATATTATATTATTATATTATATTATTGAAGGAGCTGGGGGTGGTGACGGCTGACAGGGAGCTCTGGCATGGACTGGTCCATGAGATCACGAAGAGTCGGAGACGACTGAACGAATGAACAACAACAAATTATATTATTATATTATTATATTATTATAATATTATATTATAATATTATATTATTATATTATATTATTATTATATTGTTATTATATTATTATATTATATTATTATATTATTATTATAGACCTTGGGGTCTCTTCTAGCTCTAGGAATCTTATCTATCTTCCTACCTGGGTTGTTATAGGTTTTTCTGGGCTATATGGCCATGGTCTAGAGGCATTCTGTCCTGACGTTTCACCTGCATCTATGGCAAGAGGTAGTGAGGTCTATTGGAACTAGGAAAATTGGGTTTATATATCTGTGGAATGACCAGGATGGGACAAAGGACTCTTGTCTGCTGGAACTAGGTGTGACTGTTTCAACTGACCACCTTGATTAGCATTTTATTGCCTGGCATTGCCTGGAGCAACTTTTGTTGAGATGTCCTTGTTTGTTTCCTCTCTGTTGTTGTGCTGTTCTAATTTTAGAGGTTTTTTTAATTTGCTGTTGTTGTTGTTCATTCGTTCAGTCGTCTCCGACTCTTCGTGACCTCATGGACCAGCCCACGCCAGAGCTCCCTGTCGGCCGTTACCACCCCCAGCTCCCTCAAGGTCAGTCCAGTCCCTTCAAGGATGCCATCCATCCATCTTGCCCTTGGTCGGCCCCTCTTCCTTTTGCCTTCCACTTTCCCCAGCATAATTGTCTTCTCTAGGCTTTGCTGTCTCCTCATGATGTGGCATTCAAAGGACTTCCACTTTCCCTCTACTCTCCTTCCCTCCAGTGAGCAGCCGGGCTTTCTTTCCTGGAGGATGGACTGGTTGGATCTTCTCGCAGTCCAAGGCACTCTCAGAACTTTCCTCCAACACCACAGCTCCAAAGCATCGATCTTCCTTCGCTCAGCCTTCCCGAAGGTCCAGCTCTCACATCCGTAGGTGACTACAGGGAAGACCATGGCTTTGACTAGGCAATGGATCTTTGTTGCCAGATTTAATACTGGTAGCCAGATTTTGTTCATTTTCATGGTTTCCTCCTTTCTGTTGAAATTGTCCACATGCTTCTTGTGGATTTCAGTGGCTTCTCTGTGTAGTCTGACATGGTGGTTGTTAATAATAATAATAATAATAATAATAATAATAATAATAATAAGAAGAAGAAGAAGAAGAAGAAGAAGAAGAAGAAGAAGAAGAAGACTTTATTGTTACCCCGTTACCATCTCCTGAGGGACTCGGTGCGGCTTACATGAGGCCAAGCCCACAATACAACAACAATAATAAGAGCAATAATACAAGAACATTATAAAAACTCATAGCAAAATAGGCAAATAACGATAACACGATGCATTTAAAAACCAATGGCTGGGCCAAATGTAATAATTAAAAATTTTAGAAAATTTTTATTTTATTTATTTGTCGTGTCAGAACAACCAGTCAAATTATATTACATTTCTAACAGAAACAAAGCAAACAAGCAGATTACAGAATTTGTGAGTATGAGAGTTGATTAAATGTCCTTTGACCAGTATCTGGCCACTTGGGGTGCCTCTGGTGTTGCGGCAAGAAGGTCCTCCCTTGTGCATGTGGCAGGGCTCAGGGTGCATTGCAGCAGGTGGTCACTGGTTTGCTCCTCTCCACACTCGCATGTTGAGGATTCCACTTTGTGGCCCCATTTCTGAAGGTTGGCTCTGCATCTCGTGGTGCCAGAGCGCAGTCTGTTCAGTGCCTTCCAGGTCGCCCAGTCCTCTGTGTGCCCAGGGGGGAGTCTCTCATTGGGTATCAGCCATTGGTTGAGGTTCTGGGTTTGGGCCTGCCACGTTTGGACTCTCGCTTGCTGGGGTGTTCCAGTGAGTGTCTCTGTAGATCAAAGAAAACTATGTCTTGATTTAAGTCGTTGATGTGCTGGCTGATACCCAAACAGGGGATGAGCTGGAGATGCCTCTGCCTTGGTCCTTTCACTATTGGCTGCTACTTCCCGGCGGATGTCAGGTGGTGCAATACCGGCTAAGCAGTGTAATTTCTCCAGTGGTGTAGGGCGCAGGCACCCTGTGATAATGATAATTTAATAATTTAATAATAATTTAATAATAATAGAAAATAATGCTGGCATGAACAGGTAACATGTAATTGGGATACAGGTTTTGGAGACGGAAGAAATGTGCAGACAATCTAAAGTCATTATCAACCTGCGTTTAAGGACATCTTGCAGGGAGTTTCCTTATTCTGGGTTCAGCTGCATTTTCAGGCTCCTCCTAAAGACTGCCAGAGTTGGAGCTTG